>NW_027422662.1:2400000-3000000 GCF_048934315.1 Petromyzon marinus
TGTCAACCCCTTATCGGCGCTCTGCCTTATTACAGACCAATTCAGACCTGGTCGATCACCCCGTGCCCCTTATAAATCTCAACGTTCATCTTATACATTATACTACACTATACACTACACAGCTGTCAACCCCTTATCAGTGCCCTACCTTATTACAGACCAATTCAGACCTTACTGATCACCCCGTGCCCCTTATAAATCGCAACGTTAATCCTACAAAGTCCCATCACAAGGAAGAAACACAAACAAATCGACACGGATTTGTATTGTTGTTTGCCCATATTGAAACGGCTGTATGCCCGTACGGGCCTGGGAACTCACTTTGCCTGCGCAAAGACCACGACGGGGTAAAAGCGTGATGGGCTTCTACAGCTCCGCAATAGTCGAGTGTGAATAGTCGCCTAATAGTCGCTATTGGCTATCAGAGGTTCTCCCCAACAACCAGTCAAACAACGTGTGGGCGGTCATCTTGGGTAGGGGGGTGTGTGGTGGCTTCTCCCTTACCAAGATGGCAACCCCCCTCCCACCACGAGTCACGTGGTGTTGATATTTTGTGGGTGTTTTTTAATTGGTCAGCTCCATTGCACGTGACATTGAACTTTATTTCATAGCCCGGATTAAGGCCCATGGTAAATAGCATAGAGTAGATAAGGCGCTGCTGCGTTTTAGACTATACCAAGCATAGCCCGGAAGAGGGGGAGGGGGATGAAAAGCATCAAAACTCAAGACGCGCTGAATAAATGTAGCGAATTTGTTTGATGTTTAATTATTTCATCCATAGCGACAAGAAGCAAGAGGGGCTCGCTAGCGTTAGTGAAAGGTGGGGTTTGCTGTGTACCCTCCTAAATTAAAACAATTTAAGTTCGCCGGTGGCATTCACCCCTCCCTCGCCCGCTGCTCGCGTTGGTTTCGCCCACGACCCTCTCCCTCCACCACCAAACTGTCGCGTTTTGGCGGGAGAAGGCGGCTGTGTGTTCTGAGGAGACTAACAACCAGCACCACCATCACCACAACATCTATAATCATAAGTATAACTACTACTATAATAGCAATAACATCTACAATCGTAACTATAACACTAATAATAACATCAACAAATTACAACAGCAATAATATAAACAATTACAATAGTAATAAAAACATGAACTGCTATAATAACTAATACTGTAATATCAACAACTACTACGACTATAATAAAACAAAAACGTGAACGAGAGCGAGCGACACAACGGGGGCGGTGAGTGAGAGAGTGGAGCCGACCTCTCGCCCTCACAGCCTGAGGCCCACAAAGACGCGCGGGCTCTGTCAGCCTCACGCAGTCCGTCAGGGAGACTACACGGGGAGACATTTGTGTTGTGTCTGTGTGTGTGTCTGTGTGTGTCTGTGTGTGTATGTGTCTGTGTGTGTGTCTCTGTGTGTGTGTCTCTGTGTGTGTATCTCTGTGTGTGTGTTGTGTGTGTCTGTCTCTATGTGTGTGTGTGTGTCTCTGTGTGTGTCTGTCAGCCTCACGCAGCCCGTCAGGGAGACTACACGGGGAGACATTTGTGTTGTGTCTGTGTCTCTGTGTGTCTGTGTGTGTCTGTGTATGTGTCTGTGTGTGTCTGTGTGTGTGTCTCTGTGTGTGTCTCTGTGTGTGTGTCTGTGTGTGTGTCTGTGTGTGTGTCTCTGTGTGTGTCTGTGTGTGTGTCTCTGTGTGTGTAAGCCTCACGCAGCCCGTCAGGGAGACTACACGGGGAGACATTTGTGTTGTGTTTGTGTGTCTGTGTGTGTCTCTTGTGCCGGGGGGCCAGGCGTCTATGACGTCTCCTGGCCAAACCCCAATTGGCGGAGCCAGGAGATTGAATACCTACCCTCGGGGCTACTCCAGAAACAACGAAAAGCCACTACGGGTGGCCACGTGGAATGTTCGAATGCTCACTGCAGAGGAGAGGCTGCCACTCCTCTGTCGGGAGCTGGACCGGTACCGCCTGGATCTATGCGGCATTCAGGAGGTCTGGTGGACCGGCTCTGGCTCCTGCCACCATGAGGGGTGGACAGTCCTCTACTCGGGGCAGCAGACTGCCAAACAACAGGGTGTGGGTCTTCTTTTGAACAAAAGAATGAAGGTGGCGTGGGAGCGTGGCGGTGAGGTGTGGGAAGCTGTAAGCCCCAGGCTACTTTGGGCTCGCCTTCCCATCAACCGGAGGTGAGGAATGGTGGTCGTGGTTACTTATGCCCCCACCGAAGATGAACATCCGTGGAGGGATGCAGGCAAAGCCGATGAGTCAGATGCCTTCTATGACCTCCTGTCACAGGTGCTGGCTAAAGTGGCCCCTCGGGATAGAGTCATCATGTTGGGTGACTTCAATGCCCGAGTTGGTCATGATACTGGCACCTGGTCTGGAGTGATTGGAGGGCATGGCCCAGATCAGCTCAATAACAACGGTAGGAGGCTGCTAGATTTTTGTGCAGCCCATGGGCTTGTAATTACCAACACGCTGTTCCGGCATCGGCGCATCCACACAACATCATGGATGCATGCCGGGTCCAAGCAAGAACATTTGCTGGACTACATAGTGACGGACCAGCGAATGCGAGCCCATGTCCTTGACACCAGGACCTACCGTGGAGCTGATCTGCCCTCTGACCATCGACTAGTCATCTGTAAGATGCGCCTGCCATTCTTCCACTCCGGTGGTGGGTGTACACCCAGGACCCCATTCCAACCTAAAGTGGCCTGGTCTCAGTTATCTGATGAAAGTTGCAAGCGAGAATTTCATCATCGCTTGCAGCTGGGATTGGCATCGTCCCCGACTCCTCCTGATGTCGAGGGTAAATGGGCGAGGTTTAGGACTGTGACTCATGCAGCTGCAATGGCTGCTTTGGGTACGTGGTCCAGACCTCCCCAGACACCCTGGATGACAGAGGAGTTGTTCAGGATGGTTGAGAAAAAGCGACAGGCCCACTGTCATCGGCTACAGAATCCCACATCAGAGAATGAGGCTTACCGCAGCCTTCGCTCGGAGGTTCGGAGAGCCGTGAGGCGCTGCAAGGATGGGTGGTGGTCGCGGGTTGCTGAGGAGATGGAGTCTGCCTCAGTGGCCCGTGATCACAAATCTCTATTTAACTCCATCCAAAAAGTAACCTGCAGTGCCACACCTATTACCATCATTAGGGGAAAAAACAGTGATCCAATTTCCGACCCCCAGGAACAGGTTCGCAGATTTGCTGAGCATTTCTGTGAGGTCCTGGGGGAGGGAAAATCCCTCAGCCAGGAAAACATCGTGGCACAAAGTGAGGATGACCCTGCTGAGGCTGCGGTGCCTCAAATATTGGATGAAGTCACCCCCTGTGAGTGGCTGGCTGAGGTGCCATCTGCTGAGGAAGTATTGAAGGCGATCCGGAGTCTGAGACCAGGAAAGGCAGCGGGCAGAGATGATCTCCCAAGCGAAATGCTGAGGGAGGGTGGCGTTTGTGCACAGACTGCCCTATATGACATCATAACAACAGTCTGGACCACTGGACGGGTTCTGCAGGATTAGAAGGATGCCCTGGTGGTCCCCCTTTTTAAGAAGGGGGACCGCACAGACTGTAACAACTACAGGGGCATCTCACTCCTCAGTGTGCCGGGAAAGGTCCTGGCAAGGATTATTCAGCATCGCCTTGCCAGGCACGCTGAGGAGAGGCTTGCGGAGCCCCAATGCGGTTTCAGGAAAGGGCAGTCCTGCACAGATGCCATATTTTCTGTCCGTTTGCTACAGCAGAGGTGTAGGGAATTCCAACAAGACCTACATCTCTGCTTTATTGACCTGGTCAAGGCCTATGATACCATCAGTAGGCCTGGGCTCTGGGTCGTTCTTCGTGCTTTTGGAGTACCTGACCCTCTGCTCACGATCATTAAGGACCTTCATGATGGTGAGCGGGCCCGGGTAAAACTACGTGTCCGGGAGTCAGAGCCATTCCCTGTACACCTTGGGGTGCGACAGGGATGTCCTCTGGCTCCCACATTATTTAACATCTATTTTGACCACGTAGTTCGTGAAGCCTTCAATAGCTGTACCGGGGGAATCTCCATATGGTACAGATATAATGGGAGGCTAATCGATGCCCGGGTGCGGTCAAGGGATGGCTCCCTATTGCTCAACCACGTTATGTATGCTGATGACTTGGTAATAGCTGCTCAGTCAGAGGAGGAGTTGGAGACGCTGCTGCTGAGACTGGAGCGTGCCACTAAGAGGTGGGGCCTTACCATCAGCCCCACCAAAACTAAGCACCTGCCTGGGTATTTTGTACCATCGGACACTCCACCCCCACAACTCCCAATCGGTGATGGGGCAGTTGTGGAGAGAGTGGAGAGTTTCCCATACCTGGGCAGTGTGCTTATGACTGGCTCCAGTTTAACAGCAGAGGTCTCACTCCGAATCAGTCGAGCGGCAATATCTTTTCATCGGTTGCGTAACGCTGTGTGGAAGCTACCTGGTCTGTCGCTCCACACTAAGCTTCAGGTCTTCTCGGCCACGGTCATTCCCTCCCTTCTCTACGCTTGCGAAACGTGGACCCCCCTAATGGAACATCTTCGCCGGTTAGAAACATTTAGGCTGGCCTGCCTACGATCCATCCTGGGTTTAACCAGACTGGATTGTGTGAGGAGCTCACAAATCCTTGAAAGATCTGGGCAGGGTCCCATCGGTGAGCTCCTCCGGCAGGCAAGGCTGCGATGGCTGGGTCATGTAGCCCGCATGCCCAGCCACCGCATGCCGAAACAGCTTTTGTTTGGCCGGATTGAGGGGGCTAAGCGGGCGCGGCACGGGCTAGAGAAGAGATGGAGTGATGTGGTACAGGAGGACGTGGAGCTGAGTGGACTTGCCGATGACTGGTACCAGCGGTGTCAAGATCGGCCTCTGTGGAGGAGGCTCGTGAAGGATGCTACTGGGCAGTTGGAGGCAGTCGCCCTCCAACAACAACGGAGGGCGGAGGAGCGACGCTCACAACAGCGAGCGGAGCGCCGGGTGGCTAAAGCACAGCAGGTTGGCACAGTAGGGGGCACAGGTGGTGCATCAGCCAGTCATCTCAGTCAGTCGACCCGTGGCACCTGGGTCTGCCCCGTGACCTCCTGCCAGCGGGCGTTCGACACTTCACGTGGCCTCAGGGTGCACATAGCCTGGCACAAGCGTCGTGGTGACGTCACCGCCACTTAGTGGCGAATGGCGGTTGTTGTTGTTGTCTCTGTGTATGTCTCTGTGTGTGTGTCTCTGTGTGTGTGTCTCTGTGTGTGTGTCTCTGTGTGTGTCTCTGTGTGTGTAAGCCTCACGCAGCCCGTCAGGGAGACTACACGGGGAGACATTTGTGTTGTGTGTGTGTGTCTGTGTGTGTGTCTGTGTGTGTGTCTCTGTGTGTGTCTGTGTGTGTGTCTCTGTGTCTGTGTGTGTGTCTGTGTGTATCTGTGTGAGTCTCTGTGTGTGTGTCTCTGTGTGTGTGTCTCTGTGTGTGTAAGCCTCACGCAGCCCGTCAGGGAGACTACACGGGGAGACATTTGTGTTGTGTCTGTCTCTGTGTGTGTGTCTCTGTGTGTGTCTGTGTGTAAGCCTCACGCAGCCCGTCAGGGAGACTACACGGGGAGACATTTGTGTTGTGTCTGTCTCTGTGTGTGTGTCTCTGTGTGTGTCTGTGTGTAAGCCTCACGCAGCCCGTCAGGGAGACTACACGGGGAGACATTTGTGTTGTGTCTGTCTCTGTGTGTGTGTCTCTGTGTGTGTCTGTGTGTAAGCCTCACGCAGCCCGTCAGGGAGACTACACGGGGAGACATTTGTGTTGTGTCTGTGTGTGCGTGTCTCTGTGTGTCTGTGTGTGTGTCTGTGTGTGTCTCTGTGTGTGTGTGTGTCTGTGTGTGTGTCTGTGTGTGTGTCTCTGTGTGTGTCTGTGTGTGTAAGCCTCACGCAGCCCGTCAGGGAGACTACACGGGGAGACATTTGTGTTGTGTCTGTCTCTGTGTGCGTGTCTCAGTGTGTGTGTGTGTGTTGTGTGTCTCTGTGTGTGTGTGTCTGTGTGTGTGTGTCTTTGTGTGTGCGTGTGTCTGTGTGCGTGTGTCTCTGTGTGTGTGTCTCTGTGTGTGTGTGTCTCTGTGTGTGTTGTGTCTGTTGTGTCTGTGACTTCAATGCCCGAGTTGGTCACGATACTGGCACCTGGTCTGGAGTGATTGGAGGGCATGGGCCAGATCAGCTCAATAACAATGGTAGGAGGCTGCTAGATTTTTGTGCAGCCCATGGGCTTGTAATTACCAACACGCTGTTCCGGCATCGGCGCATCCACACAACATCATGGATGCATGCCGGGTCCAAGCAAGAACATCTGCTGGACTACATAGTGACGGACCAGCGGATGCGAGCCCATGTCCTTGACACCAGGACCTACCGTGGAGCTGATCTGCCCTCTGACCATCGACTAGTCATCTGTAAGATGCGCCTGCCATTCTTCCACTCCGGTGGTGGGTGTACACCCAGGACCCCATTCCGACCTAATTTGGCCTGGTCTCAGTTATCTGATGAAAGTTGCAAGCGAGAATTTCATCATCGCTTGCGGCTGGGATTGGCATCGTCCTCGACTCCTCCTGATGTCGAGGGTAAATGGGCGCGGTTTAGGACTGTGACTCATGCAGCTGCAATGGCTGCTTTGCGTACGCGGTCCAGACCTCCCCAGAGACCCTGGCTGACAGAGGAGGTGTTCAGGATGGTTGAGAAAAAGCAATAGGCCCACTGCCATCGGCTACAGAATGCCACGTCAGAGAATGAGGAGGCTTACCGCAGCCTTCGCTCGGAGGTTCGGAGAGCCGTGAGGCGCTGCAAGGATGGGTGGTGGTCGCGGGTTGCTGAGGAGATGGAGTCTGCCTCAGTGGCCCGTGATCACAAATCTCTATTTAACTCCATCAAAAAAGTAACCTGCAGCGCCACACCTATTACCATCATTAGGGGAAAAAACAGTGATCCAATCTCAGGAACAGGTTTGCAGATTTGCTGAGCATTTCTGTGAGGTCCTGGGGGAGGGAAAATCCCTCAGCCAGGAAAACATCTTGGCACAAAGTGAGGATGACCCTGCTGAGGCTGCGGTGCCTCAAATATTGGAAGAAGTCACCCCCTGTGAGTGGCTGGCTGAGGTGCCATCTGTTGAGAAAGTACTGAAGGTGATCTGGAGTCTGAGACCAGGAAAGGCAGCGGGCAGAGATGATCTCCCAAGCGAAATGCTGAGGGAGGGTGGCGTTTGTGCACAGACTGCCCTATATGACATCATAACAACAGTCTGGACCACTGGACGGGTTCCGCAGGATTGGAAGGATGCCCTGGTGGTCCCCCTTTTTAAGAAGGGGGACCGCACAGACTGTAACAACTACAGGGGCATCTCACTCCTCAGTGTGCCGGGAAAGGTCCTGGCATGGATTATTCAGCATCGCCTTGCCAGGCACGCTGAGGAGAGGCTTGCGGAGCCCCAATGCGGTTTCAGGATAGGGCGGTCCTGCACAGATGCCATATTTTCTGTCCGTCTGCTACAGCAGAGGTGTAGGGAATTCCAACAAGACCTACATCTCTGCTTTATTGACCTGGTCAAGGCCTATGATACCATCAGTAGGCCTGGGCTCTGGGTCGTTCTTCGTGCTTTTGGAGTACCTAACCCTCTGCTCACGATCATTAAGGACCTTCATGATGGTGAGCGGGCCCAGGTAAAACTACGTGGCCGGGAGTCAGAGCCATTCCCTGTATACCTTGGGGTGCGACAGGGATGTCCTCTGGCTCCCACATTATTTAACATCTATTTTGACCACGTAGTTCGTGAAGCCTTGAATAGCTGTACCGGGGGAATCTCCATATGGTACAGATATAATGGGAGGCTGATCGATGCCCGGGTGCGGTCACGGGATGGCTCCCTATTGCTCAACCACGTTATGTATGCTGATGATTTGGTAATAGCTGCTCAGTCAGAGGAGGAAATGGAGACGCTGCTGCTGAGACTGGAGCATGCCACTAAGAGGTGGGGCCTTACCATCAACCCCACCAAAACTAAGCACCTGCCTGGGTATTTTGTACCATCGGACACTCCACCCCCACAACTCCCGATCGGTGATGGGGCAGTTCTGGAGAGAGTGGAGAGTTCCCCATACCTGGGCAGTGTGCTTATGACTGACTCCAGTTTAACAGCAGAGGTCTCACTCCGAATCAGTTGAGCGGCAATATCTTTTCATCGGTTGCGTAACTCTGTGTGGAAGCTACCTGGTCTGTCGCTCCGCACTAAGCTTCAGGTCTTCTCGGCCACGGTCATTCCCTCCCTTCTCTACGCTTGCGAAACGTGGACCCCCCTAATGGAACATCTTCGCCGGTTAGAAACATTTAGGCTGGCCTGCCTACAATCCATCCTGGGTTTAACCAGACTGGATTGTGTGAGGAGCTCACAAATTCTTGAAAGATCTGGGCAAGGTCCCATCAGTGAGCTCCTCCGGCGGGCAAGGCTGCGATGTCTGGGTCATGTAGCCCGCATGCCCATCCACCGCATGCTGAAACAGCTTTTGTTCGGTCGGATTGAGGGGGCAAAGCGGGCGCGGCACGGGCTAGAGAAGAGATGGAGTGATGTGGTACAGGAGGACGTGGAGCTGAGTGGACTTGCCGATGACTGGTACCAGCGGTGTCAAGATCGGCCTCTGTGGAGGAGGCTCGTGAAGGATGCTACTGGGCAGTTGGAGGTAGTCGCCCTCCAACAACAACGGAGGGCAGAGGAGCGACGCTCACAACAACGAGCGGAGCGCCGGGTGGCTAAAGCACAGCAGGTTGGCACAGTAGGGGGCACAGTTGGTGCATCAGCCAGTCATCTCAGTCAGTCGACCCGTGGCACCTGGGTCTGCCCCGTGACCTCCTGCCAGGGGGCGTTCGACACGTCACGTGGCATCAGGGTGCAAATAGCCTGGCACAAGCGTCGTGGTGACGTCACCGCCACTTAGTGGCGAATGGCGGTTGTTGTTGTTGTGTCTGTGTGTGTTGTGTGTGTGTCTCTGTGTGTGTGTGTCTCTGTGTTTTTGTGTGTGTTGTGTGTGTGTCTCTGTGTGTGTGTGTCTCTGTGTGTGTGTGTCTCTGTGTGTGCGTGTGTCTCTGTGTGTGTGTGTCTCTGTGTGTCTCTGTGTGTGTGTGTGTCTGTGTGCGTGTGTCTCTGTGTGTGTGTCTCTGTGTGTCTGTGTGTGTTGTGTGTGTGTCTCTGTGTGTGTGTGTCTCTGTGTGTCTCTGTGTCTGTGTGTCTGTGTGTCTCTGTGTGTGTCTCTGTGTGTGTCTGTGTGTGTGTGTCTGTGTGCGTGTGTCTCTGTGTGCGTGTGTCTCTGTGTGTGTGTCTCTGTGTGTCTGTGTGTGTTGTGTGTGTGTCTCTGTGTGTGTGTGTCTCTGTGTGTCTCTGTGTCTGTGTGTCTCTGTGTGTGTCTCTGTGTGTGTCTCTGTGTGTGTCTGTGCGTGTGTGTGTCTGTGTGTCTGTCTCTGTGTGTGTGTGTCTCTGTGTGTGTGTGTGTCTCTGTGTGTACACCACCAGCAGGTGGCACGTGTCCACAGCAGGTGGCACGTGTCCACAGCAGGTGTCACGTGTCCACAGCAGGTGGTGTCACGTGTCCACAGCGCGTGTCTCACCCAGGCCCTCCTGCTGCTCCGCGTGGCCACCAGGAAAGCGGTGGCCGCCTCGTCCGTGGGCCTCGGAGTCGGCGGAGGTCGGAGTCGCCTCATCGAATCGCGACGGTCGATTCGTGACGGTCGACAATCGATGCGCGCGGGACGTAGAATCTCTTCGGCGATTGGTTGATTTCTCATCAAGCAGGATTCGACGGGGAGGAATCGCGCCGACTTTAGATGTCGAGGAATCGATGCGGCGATTGGCTTGCGACGGCAAGCGTCAGCTCAGCGCATTTCCCGGCAAAACCAAAACCACGAAACCACGTGGTCTGGGTACAGTGAGTCCAGTCCGGGGTACAGAGAGTCCAGTCCAGGGCACATCGAGTCCAGTCCGTGTACAGTGAGTCCAGTCCGTGTACAGTGAGTCCAGTCCGGGTACAGTGATTCCATCACAGACACAGCGAGTCCATCACAGACACAGTGAGTCCTGTCGGGGTACAGTGAGTCCATCACAGACACAGTGAGTACAGTCCGGGCATAATGAGTCCAGTCCGTGCACAGTGAGTCCATCACAGACACAGTGAGTCCATCACAGACACAGTGAGTCCATCACAGACACAGTGAGTCCAGTCCGGGCACAGTGAGTCCAGTCCGGGCACAGTGAGTCCAGTCTGGGTACAGTGAGTCCATCACAGACACAGTGAGTCCATCACAGACACAGTGAGTCCAGTCCGTGTACAGTGAGTCCAGTCCGTGTACAGTGAGTCCAGTCCGGGTACAGTGATTCCATCACAGACACAGCGAGTCCATCACAGACACAGTGAGTCCTGTCGGGGTACAGTGAGTCCATCACAGACACAGTGAGTACAGTCCGGGCATAATGAGTCCAGTCCGTGCACAGTGAGTCCATCACAGACACAGTGAGTCCATCACAGACACAGTGAGTCCATCACAGACACAGTGAGTCCAGTCCGGGCACAGTGAGTCCAGTCCGGGCACAGTGAGTCCAGTCTGGGTACAGTGAGTCCATCACAGACACAGTGAGTCCATCACAGACACAGTGAGTCCAGTCCGGGCACAGTGAGTCCAGTCCGGGCACAGTGAGTCCAGTCTGGGTACAGTGAGTCCATCACAGACACAGTGAGTCTATCACAGACACAGTGAGTACAGTCCGGGAATAATGAGTCCAGTCCGTGCACAGTGAGTCCATCACAGACACAGTGAGTCCAGTCCGGGCACAGTGAGTACAGTCCGTGCACAGTGATTATCCGTCGGTATTTAAAATCCGGCGCATTCACACGCCCCACGACGCCGTCGGATTATCATTATCGATGATCGACCGCACGTCTACGTTGAACTTCTTTTGCACCGTACGTAGCCAACCGCGATAATCGGAGGTACGGGGGTGGGGGGAAGGACAAACAAGCTAGACACAGCAGAAGCACTTCTAAAGAAATGATACTCTTTGGTTCTATTCGGTAAAGTCACGTAGGTAAAAAATAAAACAAAAATCACGACGTTTCGGCCACAACACAAGCGGCCTTCATCAGGTGAAGGGACCAGGCTGTCTCGAAGACTACGCTGGAGTGAAAGTCTTCGAGACAGTCTGGTCCCTTCACCTGATGAAGGCCACTTGTGTTGTGGCCGAAACGTCGTGATTTTTGTTGTTTTATTTTTTACCTACGTGACTTTACCGAATAGAACCAAAGAGTATGGATCCTTGCAGTCACGAAAGCTTCAAATCTAGAACTAGAGAAACGAGTTTCTCAATCGAGACGAATTAACAAGTGGCATAGCTCCGGTGGCTTCCTGATGTCGGAAGGGAAGAGCGTTCCAGACGGCCGCAGAAGCGCAGTCCGGAGCGCGTCGCTTGCCGTCGTCATCTGGAAGTCGCGACTCGAATACCGCAAAAGCATTGCCACCAGTTTTAATACGAAACGCGCCGAGGTTATTTTGATTTAAAGCTTTCGTGACTGCAGTAATTCATATTCTTGGCTCTTTCGGTAAAGTCACGTTAAAGGGAATGAAATGGTCGTGGTTTTTTTTTGTTTGCCTTTTAAGGGACGGCGTGACCCACCGTCAACTTTGAGCCGAACGAGCCGACTGACGAGAGGTCCCATTTACTTTGCCGGCGGCGGGGGAACAGGCTCGCCAGGGCCGAGCGCGGCGCCCGAAGGACGTTGACGGCACCGTGTCCGGAGAACAGGCGGCGGCGGAGGCGGCGGTGGCGGCGGCGGCGGCGCGTGGAGCCCGGCCGGAACGAGGCGCCGGCGTCGTCGTTGGCCGCGAGTACCCCGAGGGAGCCGCCGCCGCCGCCGGTGCCGCGCGAGACGACTCCGCGGGGTCCCCTCGCGAGTCGGAGAGGCGCGCGGGCGGCGTGGGCGTCGAGGAGCTGGCGACGGGGGCGAGGCGCTCGCGGGGCGAGGAGGACGCGGCCGCCTTGAGGCGGGACGGCGGAGGGAGGAGGAAGGACGACGACGACGCGGTGCGGGTTCGCGGGCCGAAGCCCGCGCCGAGCGCGTCGGAAGCGGCCGGGGGCGAGCCGAGGGCTCGCTGCGAGTGCCTGCAGAACGACCTGAAGGTGGGTTTGGCCGCTCGGCAGGAGGCGGACGGGCGGGCGACGCGCTGCCGGAAGCTCGAGCGTGAGGTGCAGCAGCTTGAGAAGTCGCTTGGAGCCCTGCAGGAGGTGAGAGGAAGCACAGTAACGTCATCTATCGCTTTGCTCTCTCCTCGCCCGATGTGTTTTGACGGAACTGAATGGTCTATGTAGGATGTATGACTGAATATGCCCATAATGCGCCCGATTTTGTCATATCTAAGAAGCTAAGTGGGTTGAGTGTGGATTGTGCCAAGGACTCACGGCGGGGCTGCTCGCTGCATCCCACGTCCATGCTCCTCGCCTTCAGAAAGTCTCGTTGACCATTCTGGCGAAGTATGGTCAAATAACCCCCATGAACTCCGTGGCGTGGACAGGGCCTCATCCATCCAGTAGATTGAGGAAGCGCTTTGCGTGCATTTCCTTTCCATAAAAAACAAAAATTTAAATTCTGCCTGTTACCAAATCACACTAAATGTACCTGATCTCAACGGATCTCAGAGGCTAAGCAGGGGCGAACGCGGTTAGTACTTGAATTCTAAAACCTTCAGCGGTTCAGAATATGGTGGTGTTTAGTGTGACACTTTTGTACTTGTGGGGTTTCTCTGCGTGCTGTCATTTTTGTTTCCCCACACGGAGCCCAAACACTTGTTGGTGTCGGCAAAGAAGAATTGCAAAGCGGCACACTCCAGAAAAAGTCTCCAGACTCAGTGTGGGGGGCTTTGTTGAGCGCTATTTCACGCACGTAATTAACATCGTGGTATCCGGGGACTCCACTACTTACAAACATTCGACTTACGAACTTTCAGCGATAAGAACAAACCCCTGTCCGTATGTCCAGTTGGCCTGTTCGGACCGAGATTCGTAAGTTCAACCTCCCAAGTTGGCATCTACATCTACAGGAGATTACACAACTTGTAAACCCATTCCCCGTGTTGAGTGTACACGCCGTACAACACGTTGGGAATCGACAGGAGTAAAGTTGGACTTTCGAACAAATCGACTTACGAACAGACCTCTGGAATATAACTCGTGTGTAAGTAGAAGAGGCCCTGTAGACTGAAGTAAGGTTAAATATGGGAAAATAATTTTATATATAAGTATGTTGAACGTCTTTTGCGCCGTATGTAGGCAACCGTGCGAATCAGAATATAAAACATACTTAGTGAAGGTTAGTATCTCAAAGCATCAACATAGGTTGGTTTGCAAACGTTAATGCTTGGGGAATTTTCGCGTTAATCTGCTCACAACTGTAACGCAAGGTTGCTTGCTTGTGAAGGTTGCGAGTGTAACGCAGGTTGTGTTTGCTTGTGAAGGTTGTGAGTGTAGTGCAGGTTGTGTTTGCTTGTGAAGGTTGTGAGTGTAACGCAGGTTGTGTTTGCTTGTGAAGGTTGTGAGTGTAGTGCAGGTTGTGTTTGCTTGTGAAGGTTGTGAGTGTAGTGCAGGTTGTGTTTGCTTGTGAAGGTTGTGAGTGTAGTACAGGTTGTGTTTGCTTGTGAAGGTTGTGAGTGTAACGCAGGTTGTGTTTGCTTGTGAAGGTTGTGAGTGTAACGCAGGTTGTGTTTGCTTGTGAAGGTTGTGAGTGTAGTGCAGGTTGTGTTTGCTTGTGAAGGTTGTGAGTGTAACGCAGGTTGTGTTTGCTTGTGAAGGTTGTGAGTGTAACGCAGGTTGTGTTTGCTTGTGAAGGTTGTGAGTGTAGTGCAGGTTGTGTTTGCTTGTGAAGGTTGTGAGTGTAGTGCAGGTTGTGTTTGCTTGTGAAGGTTGTGAGTGTAACGTGGGTTGTTTTTGCTTGTGAAGGTTGTGAGTGTAACGCAGGTTGTGTTTGCTTGTGAAGGTTGTGAGTGTAACGCGGGTTGTGTTTGCTTGTGAAGGTTGTGAGTGTAACGCAGGTTGTGTTTGCAAGTGAAGGTTGTGAGTGTAACTCAGGTTGTGTTTGCTTGTGAAGGTTGTGAGTGTAGTGCAGGTTGTGTTTGCTTGTGAAGGTTGTGAGTGTAACGCAGGTTGTGTTTGCTTGTGAAGGTTGTGAGTGTAACGCAGGTTGTGTTTGCTTGTGAAGGTTGTGAGTGTAACGCAGGTTGTGTTTGCTTGTGAAGGTTGTGAGTGTAACGCAGGTTGTGTTTGCTTGTGAAGGTTGTGAGTGTAACGCAGGTTGTGTTTGCTTGTGAAGGTTATGAGTGTAACGCGGGTTGTGTTTGCTTGTGAATGTTGTGAGTGTAACGCAGGTTGTGTTTGCTTGTGAAGGTTGTGAGTGTAACGCAGGTTGTGTTTGCTTGTGAAGGTTGTGAGTGTAGTGCAGGTTTTGTTTGCTTGTGAAGGTTGTGAGTGTAACGCAGGTTGTGTTTGCTTGTGAAGGTTGTGAGTGTAACGCAGGTTGTGTTTGCTTGTGAAGGTTGTGAGTGTAACGCAGGTTGTGTTTGCTTGTGAAGGTTGTGAGTGTAACGCAGGTTGTGTTTGCTTGTGAAGGTTGTGAGTGTAGTACAGGTTGTGTTTGCTTGTGAAGGTTGTGAGTGTAACGCAGGTTGTGTTTGCTTGTGAAGGTTGTGAGTGTAACGCAGGTTGTGTTTGCTTGTGAAGGTTGTGAGTGTAGTGCAGGTTGTGTTTGCTTGTGAAGGTTGTGAGTGTAACGCAGGTTGTGTTTGCTTGTGAAGGTTGTGAGTGTAACGCAGGTTGTGTTTGCTTGTGAAGGTTGTGAGTGTAGTGCAGGTTGTGTTTGCTTGTGAAGGTTGTGAGTGTAGTGCAGGTTGTGTTTGCTTGTGAAGGTTGTGAGTGTAACGTGGGTTGTTTTTGCTTGTGAAGGTTGTGAGTGTAACGCAGGTTGTGTTTGCTTGTGAAGGTTGTGAGTGTAACGCGGGTTGTGTTTGCTTGTGAAGGTTGTGAGTGTAACGCAGGTTGTGTTTGCAAGTGAAGGTTGTGAGTGTAACTCAGGTTGTGTTTGCTTGTGAAGGTTGTGAGTGTAGTGCAGGTTGTGTTTGCTTGTGAAGGTTGTGAGTGTAACGCAGGTTGTGTTTGCTTGTGAAGGTTGTGAGTGTAACGCAGGTTGTGTTTGCTTGTGAAGGTTGTGAGTGTAACGCAGGTTGTGTTTGCTTGTGAAGGTTGTGAGTGTAACGCAGGTTGTGTTTGCTTGTGAAGGTTGTGAGTGTAACGCAGGTTGTGTTTGCTTGTGAAGGTTATGAGTGTAACGCGGGTTGTGTTTGCTTGTGAATGTTGTGAGTGTAACGCAGGTTGTGTTTGCTTGTGAAGGTTGTGAGTGTAACGCAGGTTGTGTTTGCTTGTGAAGGTTGTGAGTGTAGTGCAGGTTTTGTTTGCTTGTGAAGGTTGTGAGTGTAACGCAGGTTGTGTTTGCTTGTGAAGGTTGTGAGTGTAACGCAGGTTGTGTTTGGTTGTGAAGGTTGTGAGTGTAACGCAGGTTGTGTTTGCTTGTGAAGGTTGTGAGTGTAACGCAGGTTGTGTTTGCTTGTGAAGGTTGTGAGTGTAACGCAGGTTGTGTTTGCTTGTGAAGGTTATGAGTGTAACGCGGGTTGTGTTTGCTTGTGAATGTTGTGAGTGTAACGCAGGTTGTGTTTGCTTGTGAAGGTTGTGAGTGTAACGCAGGTTGTGTTTGCTTGTGAAGGTTGTGAGTGTAACGCAGGTTGTGTTTGCTTGTCAAGGTTGTGAGTGTAATGCAGGTTGTGTTTGCTTGTGAAGGTTGTGAGTGCAACCCAGCGCCAGGCGTCACGGTGCCGCAGGGACCTTCACTCGGCGTGGCTGCGGCAGCGGCAGCAACTGAGGGCGCTGGAACAGGAAGTGAAGTCTCAGGAGTCTTTGCTGAAGGAGGCCGCCCTGCACGGGAAGATGGAGCTGCGCTACAAATGCGCGCTGGCCGAACTGCAGGCCGGACTCTGGTGGACGCGCGACGAGCTGCAGAGGGAGCGGCAGGCGTCCATGGAGTTGCTTCGACGGCACTTTGTCAACCTGCGGGCTTCCCGGGGTCGATGACTGCGTGGAGATTGCCCGTTGGTAACGTTGTAAGTAAGCGCACGTTAACGTGAAGACGTGTCCCTCGGTCGCAGGTAAGTCAGCGGTTCCGGTCGCGTCACGTGGACAGGTTGGTAAAACGCAATGTTTAATTTTAACAAGGCTTATCGTTGTAATAATCTCAAACGAGTGTTGGCGGAGCTCACAAATTGTCGTGAAACGCCCCGTTGCGGTGGCACGGCATTGTGGTGTCGTGCGATGTTGGTGCGGTGTTGTGTAATGGTGTGGGGCGGTGTGCTTCATGGTGTGGGTACGGTCTGATAGGGTTTCGGTGTGACGGTGTACCGCATAGAGTTGGGTATTTAGATCACCCCGGAATGTGCCCGATCTCGCAAGTGAAGCAGGCCTCGGCCTGGATCTTGGGCAGACGTCCACCACACATGGACGTGCTATAGGCTGTTGGGCTGACCTTGTGGGTGGCAGTGTAGCAATAACCATTGTTGCACTCTACTCAAACACCTAGCAGTGTATTTCTTACCCGTGTAGTCAATTTTTCAAAGGTCATTTTTTAAATATTTCAACCACTTTATTTCAGAAAAAGACGTTAACAGGAGACCCAAGCGTGCCACTTTTCCCATGAACCCCATTACGACTCGTTCCACACTCTGCCTCCCCTTAACCTCCATTAGCCCATTCTATTTCAAGCAGCAGCAACAGCAGCAATGATGCAATTCAAGAAACGACGCATTCAGAGATGAGAAAGAGCGCATGTTTGATTTTGTAGCGAGCGAGATGATGAAACTCGAGCTACAGTTAAATTTCGATTTAAAGCTTTCGTGACTGCAAGGATTCATCTTCTTTGGTTCTTTCGGTAAAGTCACCACCACGTAGAATGAGAATAAAATAATAAATTGATAAAATAAAATGACACAATAAAATTCTCACGACGTTTCGGCCACAACACAAGCGGCCTTCATCAGGTGAAGGGACGAGACTGTCTGGAGGACAGCGCTGGAGCGAACACAGCCAAGCTCAGACCGCGACCTTTAAGCTGTGTGAGAAGAAACAGAGCGCCTTCACAAAGGAATTAGCATTGGATGTGTATGCTTTAACTTTAACATAGCCATTTCTGTGACCAGTCACAAGCTAATCACTCAGCTATTTCAATGCTAAATTCTCCTGTTTGATTTGTACTAGGTGCCTCTGTGAATGTGTATGCTCTGACTTTAACATAGCTATTTCTGTGACCAGTCACAAGCTAATCACTCAGCTATTTCAATGCTAAATTCTATGCCAATTCCTTTGTCAAGGGGTGCCTCTGTGGATGTGTATGCTCTGACTTTAACATAGACATTTCTGTGACCAGTCACAAGCTAATCACTCAGCTATTTCAATGCTAAATTCTATGCCAATTCCTTTGTCAAGGGGTGCCTCTGTGGATGTGTATGCTCTGACTTTAACATAGACATTTCTGTGACCAGTCACAAGCTAATCACTCAGCTATTTCAATGCTAAATTCTATGCCAATTCCTTTGTCAAGGGGTGCCTCTGTGGATGTGTATGCTCTGACTTTAACATAGACATTTCTGTGACCAGTCACAAGCTAATCACTCAGCTATTTCAATGCTAAATTCTATGCTAATTCCATTGTCAAGGCGCTCTGTTTCTTCTCACACAGCTTAAAGGTCGCGATCTGAGCTTGGCTGTGTTCGCTCCAGCGCTGTCCTCCAGACAGTCTCGTCCCTTCACCTGATGAAGGCCGCTTGTGTTGTGGCCGAAACGTCGTGAGAGTTTTTATTGTGTTATTTTATTTGATAAATTTATTATTTTATTCTCATTCTACGTGGTGGTGACTTTACCGAAAGAACCAAAGAAGATCGAGCAGCTACGGTTGTTACTCTGAGGTGGCGGCGTCAAACCCCCTCCCCGACGGGTGACATTCTCTTCTTGTTGAGACGGTGGGAACTCGCCGCCTCTTGCTCATTGTCCCACCCCCCGTCCCGCCGTTGGCGACAGAGACATCGGCACGCTTGCACAACGAGGAGAAAGGAAGATTGTCCAACACTATGAGACCTCCTTTGCCAGTAACAAGATATAGTAATAGGTTTTACCCTTTTAACTGGCACAAAAAACTGACACCTTTATTCAAGGCATCATGTCTGCAATAACCACAACACAAGCAGTCAAAATGCAAACAAAAAGACAACTCTGATAATAATATTGGCACTGTCCTTGAATTTGATTGGTCCACACCCGAGACGGCTTTCTTTAGAGCCTAGTCTCCACTGGTGTTGTACAGCTTTTGGCGTCTTCTGGTCCAACACCAGTGGAGACTAGGCTCTAAGAAAAAGCCGTCTCGGGTGTAGACCAATCAAATTCAAGGACAGTGCAAATATTATCAGAGTTGTCTTTTTGTTTGCATTTTGACTGCCTGTGTTGTGGTTATTGCAGACATGATGCCTTGAATAAAGGTGTCAGTTTTTTGTGCCAGTTAAAAGGGTAAAACCTATTTCTATTGTCCAACACGCACGCCGGGGCCAGTTACGGCTTGCAGCTACGTCCTGAGGGTGTTTGTCATGGACCTGCTGCGTCAGGTGGGATGTGTGAACAATAGAATATTGTTAGACCACTACTACTTCTGGGTTCTTTCAGTCACCTTGAAGGGAAATAATACAATAATAAAAATACAACTTAATAAAATGTTATTTTATTACTTTATAAAACGTAATAAAATATTATTTTATTTAGTTTTATTATTTTATTTTTTTATAAAATAAAAATATTTTTTTATTTAGTTTTAATTTTATTATTTCCCTTCTAAGTAAAAAATAAAAAATAAAATAATATTTTATTTTGTTTTATTTTTATTAATTTATAAAACATAAGAAAAGAGTATTTTATTTATTATTTTATTATTTCCCCTCTACATAAGTAATACAAATAAAATATAATAAAATATTATTATTTTATTATTTCCCTTCTATGTAAGAAATACAAATAAAACATAATAAAAGATTCTTTTATTTTGTTTTATTTTTATTATTTCCCTTCTACGTAAGTAACACAATTTAAACATAATAAAATATTATTTTATTTTTATTATTTCACTTCTACGTAAGTATTACAAATAAAACATAATAAAATGTAATTTAATTTTTATTATTTTATTGTTTCCCTTCTACGTGGTGACTTTACCAGCGCTGTCCTACCAGACAGTCTCGCTCCCTTCACCTGATGAAGGCCGCTTGTGTTGTGGCCGAAACGTCGTGAGAATATTATTGTGTTATTTTATTTTATCAATTTATTATTTTATTCTCATTCTACGTGACTTTACCGAAAGAACCAAAGAAGATGAATCATTGCAGTCACGAAAGCTTTAAATCGAAATTTAACCGCCTCTACGGGGAGGGATTCCACACATCCTTCAGATCATTCAACAGACTTTGGGATAAGAAGGCTCAACTAATCGAGTCTCTCACCTTTCTGAAGAGATGCCGCGACTCTAAGGTAATACCAACCGCATTTACACTAACCTCTGCTGTTGCAACTTCTCTCAATGCAAAACGAATTCTAGCTAGAACTAGCTTCGCTCTTATCTCGGAAAAAATCAGACTTACACGCACCGAACTCGATCAGTTAGACAAGACACTCTACAAATCACACTTAAAATTGACAGCAACAATGTCTACATCGGATTGGGAACATGTAGACAATATGACTACCTCTTCGGCTGCCACTATGTCGAACAAATGTAGGGACAATTTGATTTCCAAATTCAATCACCTCTCCAGCAAAAAATCGGATCCACACACCGAAAAGATAGACGTCAACAAAGTCGTAATTAATCGCAGTAACAGTTCCATTTCTGATGGTCTGAAATCCGTTTTAGCTAAAGGTCTAAACTTTGCTGTCACACCGAGACACTTACCGGTTAATGATATCATTGCCCATGTCGACGTTGCACTCAAGAGCTTGAGTCACATCTCTGCAGACGTAGCAAGATCTGAAATCGCTGCAACCCTCAAAAACGCTAAGTTGCCACCTAGCAACATCAGCAAAGACGAACGTTTTGAATTATCTCAATTAAAAAAGAGGGATGATATTGTCGTTCTCTCAGCCGACAAAGGCAATGCCACTGTCATCATGGACAAAACAGAATATAACAACAAAATTCAAGAACTACTCAACGATGGCAGCTATACAAAAATAAAAAGAGATCCCACCAACAGCCTGGTCACCAAAACGAACAAAATTATCTCTGATTCAACAGCATTAATTGATGAGAACAAACAGTTCTTGTTGAAACCCTCTGCTGCCAGACCACCAAGATTATATGGCCTTCCAAAGATACACAAAGAAGATACACCCCTTCGTCCCATCGTCTCTACTATCAGCTCCCCCACCTACAAACTGGCACGTTTTCTGGCTGATATACTGCGACCTTTCACTGGAAAAACCACCTCTGCGGTACTAAATTCTACTCACCTGGTATCGACAATCAAAGACATTTCCCTGTCCCCAAACGACCTGCTTGTCAGTTTTGATGTGGTGTCCTTGTTCACCAAAGTCCCGGTACCTGACACCATCGCTATCATTGAAGACCTGGTTCATCAAGGACTGCATACTGATGTACCCCCCCTGGTGAGACATTGCTTAACCAACACATACTTCACCTGGAATGGAACTTTCTACAAACAAACTGAGGGCACCCCAATGGGCTCCCCCCTATCTCCGGTTGTAGCCAACGTATTCATGGAAAAATTTGAAACTGACGCCATCCAGACTGCCACTCTACGCCCGACCTTATGGAAGAGGTACGTTGATGACACCTTTGTCATCTGGCCACATGGCCAGCCTGCTCTAGACCAATTCCGCGACCACATCAATTCCATACACCCAGCCATCAGATTTACCATGGAGGTCGAAAAAGATGGCAAACTACCCTTTCTGGATGTCTTAATTAAAAGGAGACATGATGGTTCAATGAGTCACTCTGTCTACAGGAAAGCTACCCATACAGATGCTTACTTGAAACCGGATTCCCACCACCATCCATCCCAGAAGAACTGCCTCATCAAGACTCTATACCATAGAGCCCAATGCATTTCCGACCAGGAACACATTACCAGTGAACTCAAGCACGTACACCAGGCTCTCAGGGCTAATGGCTACTCCGACTACACAATCCGCAAAGCCATCACTCCAGTCATGAAGAAGGATCCTCTTGTGGAGCCACTCAAAACCATCACCTTACCCTACATTGCAGGGGTCACTAAAAAGATCTCCAAAATCCTGAATAAACACAAGATCCAGGTCCGATTCAACACAGTACACAAAATCCGTGATTTAGTTCCATCTGTAAAAGATGCTCTTCCAGACATACAGTACCCGGGCGTTTACAAACTAAAGTGCCTCTGTGGTAGTAGCTACATTGGAGAAACCAAAAGACATATCTCGGACCGCATCCGCGAACATAAAGCAGACTTGAAACACGGTAAGACGAACTCCTCGGCCGTGGCAGATCACTGTTACAATTCAGTGGGCTCACATGACATTGACTTCTCCAAGACGGAGGTTCTTTGCAAACCAACTGGCTACCATGAGAGATTCGTTCATGAGGCCATTCACATATACAAGCACAGAGACAATTTCAACCGAGAAGATGGATTCAGGCTTAGTAACCACTGGAAAGATGTGTTAAATCATTTCTGTTCTTAATTAATTGTAATTTTACGATGACCTTCAGACCGCAGCTCTTTCGCCAGCATTGCCTCTTAATACCTCTCACACCACGGTTAATGGTATGGTTTACAACATGGAGTATACTAGGGCTTCGCAGCTGTCTCTCTCCCCCTCCTCTGTTCCGACCATGGACGAACTCGTCCGTCTGAACGGGGCCCGTAGCTATCCGTGGTACGGAAATTTGAGGGTAAGAATCCACCCATTTTTTCGCCATATAGCATTGTGATATATAACGACTTATGGTTGGTAGCTTAGCTGATGGAGAATATAGAGTTTATTGATAACATGAAGGTAATTTATATTTTAGTTTTTATTGGTTCACTATATAGTACTGTGAATAGCTCAGATGTGTAGTCATTTCTGTGACCAGTCACCAGCAAATCACCCAGTTATTTCAATGCTAAATTCGCCTAGTTATTTCAATGCTAAATTCTCCTGTTTTGATTTGTACTAAGTGCCTCGGTGAATGTGTATGCTCTGACTTCAACGTAACTATTTCTGTAGCGGTTACAAGCGAATGCCTTAATTTAGCTATTTCAATGCTAAATTCTATGCTAATTCCTTTTAACAATGGGTGCCTCTGCGGATGTGTATGCTTTAACTTTTAACATAGCTATTTCTGTGACCAGTCACAAGCTAATCATTCAGCCTTTTCAATGCTAAATTTTATGCTAATTCCTTCGTCAAGGCTCTTTGTTCCTCTCACACAGCTTAAAAGCCGTGATCTGAACGTGGCTCTCTCACTCCAGCGCTGTCCTACCAGACAGTCTCGCTCCCTTCACCTGATGAAGGCCGCTTGTGTTGTGGCCGAAACGTCGTGAGAATATTATTGTGTTATTTTATTTTATCAATTTATTATTTTATTCTCATTCTACGTGACTTTACCGAAAGAACCAAAGAAGAATTTTTGTTTAATTGCAGGATCTATGCATGTGCACGATTTATCTTCATCGATATTTATGAATGTACGTTAGGTGGATGAACAACTCCTAGAAAGTGCGTCTGGCGCGATGCCATCCAAGCGAAGTGACAAGGCCAGGGCAGCAGGCAAGGTGAGGGTCTCCGACGTCTTCCTCACGTAGATGTCGAGGTTTCGCTGACGCGGCACCAATGGTGCCTGCACTCGACCAGGTTAAACCTGAACTGTTTATGGACCAGTCACATGCTAATTCCTCACGTTAACATCATGCTAATCTCCCAGTTACATGCTAATCCCTCACACTAACATCATGCTAATCTCCCAGTTACATGCTAATCCCTCACATTAACATCGTGCTAATCTCCCAGTTACATGCTAATTCCTCACATTAACATCATGCTAATGTAGTGGGGTAGATAATGTGCATAGGAATTGGCCATATACAGTACATACAGACAGACAAGGAGAACGGGTCACACGAGGTCGAACAGGTGGTCGAGTCGCGAGTGGCGTAAACAAACCCAAGTAATTAAGGGAGTCGTGGCACGAGGGCTGTGATTGGTCGAGAGGCTGTTAGCGTTAAGTGGTGGTGTCTGAATGTCTGATGAAGGGGACAGGTGCGGGCTGGCGGGAAACGGCCAGCGAGCCACGTGGCAATTCATTAAGGCTAATGCGAGAGGGGATAAAACGCGAGGTGGTTTGAACGGAAAGGAGTTGCTGTTGGAGAGTTTCTGTTGGAGAGTTGCTGTTGGAGAGTTGCTGTTGGAGAGTTGCTGCTGGGGAGTTGTTGCTGGAGAGTTGTTGCTGGGCAGTTGTTGGCGAGAGGTGAAGAGATACGAAGAAGACAGCTGGAAATGTTATGGAAGAATAGATAGAGAGCCGGACCCCAAAGACAGTAAATAGCGATGGGGAGAGTCAGCGTTAGCGGAGATAGATAGAGTCACTGTGTGTGAATAGATGGAAGTCACTGCGTGTGAAGAAATAGTGGCGATACTGTGTGTGAGGAGATAGAAGACGAACCACTGTGTGTGGAAGGGAAGATACTGTGTGTGAAGAGATAGGCGAAGAAACACTGTGTGTGGAAGGTGATGCACGGACAATGCTGAAGTAAATCGGAGTGTCCGAGTTGGCGGAGCACGGAGAGAATTACTGTGTGTACGGAACGATGGAATAAAAGTGACGGCGGAAAAAGAGACGGTTGTCGTCCGAGTGAATTCACGGCACTACACTAATCTCCCAGTTACATGCTAATCCCTCACACTAACATCATGCTAATCTCCCAGTTACATGCTAATTCCTCACATTAACATCCTGCTAATCTCCTAGTTACATGCTAATCCCTCACATTAACATCATGCTAATCTCCCAGTTACATGCTAATTCCTCACATTAACATCATGCTAATCTCCCAGTTACGTGCTAATTTCTCACATTAACATCCTGCTAATCTCCCAGTTACATGCTAATCCCTCACATTAACATTATGCTAATCTCCCAGTTACATGCTAATTCCTCACATAAACATCATGCTAATCTCCCAGTTACATGCTAATCCCTCACACTAACATCATGCTAATCTCCCAGTTACATGCTAATTCCTCACACTAACATCATGCTAATCTCCCAGTTACATGCTAATTCCTCACATTAACATCCTGCTAATCTCCTAGTTACATGCTAATCCCTCACATTAACATCATGCTAATCTCCCAGTTACATGCTAATTCCTCACATTACCATCATGCTAATCTCCCAGTTACATGCTAATTCCTCACATTAACATCCTGCTAATCTCCCAGTTACATGCTAATCCCTCACATTAACATTATGCTAATCTCCCAGTTACATGCTAATTCCTCACATAAACATCATGCTAATCTCCCAGTTACATGCTAATCCCTCACACTAACATCATGCTAATCTCCCAGTTACATGCTAATTCCTCACATTAACATCCTGCTAATCTCCCAGTTACATGCTAATCCCTGACATTAACATCATGCTAATCTCCCAGTTACATGTTAATTCCTCACATTAACATCATGCTAATCTCCCAGTTACATGCTAATCCCTCACACTAACATCATGCTAATCTCCCAGTTACATGCTAATTTCTCACACTAACATCATGCTAATCTCCCAGTTACATGCTAATCCCTCACACTAACATCCTGCTAATCTCCCAGTTACATGCTAGTTCCTCACATTAACATCCTGCTAATCTCCCAGTTACATGCTAATTTCTCACATTAACATCATGCTAATCTCCCAGTTACATGCTAATTCATCACATTAACATCCTGCTAATCTCCCAGTTACATGCTAATTCCTCACACTAACATCCTGCTAATCTCCCAGTTACATGCTAGTTCCTCACATTAACATCCTGCTAATCTCCCAGTTACATGCTAATTTCTCACATTAACATCATGCTAATCTCCCAGTTACATGCTAATTCATCACATTAACATCCTGCTAATCTCCCAGTTACATGCTAATTCCTCACACTAACATCCTGCTAATCTCCCAGTTACATGCTAATTCCTCACACTAACATCATGCTAATCTCCCAGTTACATGCTCATTCCTCACATTAACATCCTGCTAATCTTTCACATTAACTTAGCTACTTCAATGATAAATTCCTCTGTTGATATGTAAACTCCTTTGTCAAGGGGCTCTGCTCCTCCCACCCAGCTTAAAAGACGCTGCCAAGCTTAGCGGTGTTCACTGGAGCGCTGTCGTCCAGACAGTTCTGTTCCTTCACCTGAGGATGGCTGCTTGTGTTGTGGCCGAAACGTCGCCCCCCCCCCCTGAATGAGCTGTTTTAATGAATAGGATTGATTACTTCAAGTGACTTGATTTTCAATGGAAACAATTTCCTCAACTGAATAACCATAACCGGGGCCTTGAAACGACTCAGGCAGCTTTGAAACGTGGCTGTGCCAAGTGCAGCAGCTACGTCATTGAGGCATTTGTGGAATGAAATTGGTCATGGCTGCAGTGCACGCGGTGTGCAAGATGTGGTTGGAGGAGGTGAACCTAGAAATTGATTTGACCTCTGAAGATGCCCAAGTTTATTTGTGCTAATCACTGTTTACATTTTCCTCAGAACCTTTTTGATGCCGAGGGGTCAGGTGACTCCGATGACGATGACACGGGCACAATCCGAGTGAGGCTTTAGCACTACACTTTAAATTCTTGCAAAATTGTTTGTGGCAGATGTTGAATATACCTTGTGGGGTCTGCTAACGATACCAGGTGTTGCTATGAAGTTGCCAAGGATATGCCTGTATAGTATTGGATTCATAATCTTGGTTCTTTCGGTAAAAATAAAACAATACGAAAATTATTGTTTTATTTGTATTATTTTATTATTTCCCTTCTACGTGACTTTACCGAAAGAACCAAGAAGATGTTTTTGGTTGTTCCATCATATCTGCCGGGTTCTAGACTATTTAATTTCCTAGTTAATTTCCCCCCCCCCCCCCCGCATCCCCAGCGTTTGGTTTTGTTGCTGCATTGGCATTGTTGCTACATTGGCATTGTTTGATACATTGTTGCTACATTGGCATTGCTGCTACATTGGCATTGTTGCTACATTGGCATTGTTGTTGCATTGTTGCTACATTGGCATTGTTGCTACATTGGCATTGTTGCTACATTGGTTTTGTTGCTACATTGGCATTGTTGCTACATTGTTGCTACATTGGCATTGTTGCTACATTGGCATTGTTGCTACATTGTTGCTACATTGGTATTGTTGCTACATTGGCATTGTTGCTACATTGTTGCTACATTGTTGCTACATTGTTGCTACATTGGCATTGTTGCTGCACTGGCATTGTTGCTACATTGGCATTGTTGCTACATTGACATTGTTGCTACATTGGCATTGTTGCTACATTGGTTTTGTTGCTACATTGGCATTGTTGCTACATTGGCATTGTTGTTACATTGGCATTGTTGCTGCATTCACATTGTTTGATACATTGGCATTGTTGTTACATTGGCATTGTTGTTGCATTGGCATTGTTGTTACATTGGCATTGTTGCTACATTGGCATTGTTGCTGCATTGGCATTGTTGCTACATTGGCATTGCTGCTACATTGGCATTGTTGCTACATTGGCATTGTTGCTACATTGGCATTGTTGCTACATTGTTGTTACATTGGCATTGTTTGATACATTGGCATTGTTGTTACATTGGCATTGTTGCTGCATTGGCATTGTTTGATACATTGGCATTGTTGTTACATTGGCATTGTTGCTGCATTGGCATTGTTGTTACATTGGCATTGTTGCTGCATTGGCATTGTTGTTACATTGGCATTGTTGCTGCATTGGCATTGTTGTTACATTGGCATTGTTGCTACATTGGCATTGTTGCTACATTGGCATTGTTGCTACATTGTTGGCTACATTGTTGCTACATTGGCATTGTTGTTACATTGGCATTGTTGCTGCATTGGCATTGTTGTTACATTGGCATTGTTGCTGCATTGGCATTGTTGATACATTGGCATTGTTGCTACATTGGCATTGTTGCTGCATTGGCATTGTTGCTACATTGGTATTGTTGCTACATTGTTGGCTACATTGGCATTGTTGCTACATTGGCATTGTTGTTACATTGGCGTTGTTGCTGCATTGGCATTGTTGTTACATTGGCATTGTTGCTGCATTGGCATTGTTTGATACATTGGCATTGTTGTTACATTGGCATTGTTGCTGCATTGGCATTGTTGTTACATTGGCATTGTTGCTGCATTGGCATTGTTGTTACATTGGCATTGTTGCTGCATTGGCATTGTTGTTACATTGGCATTGTTGCTACATTGGCATTGTTGCTACATTGTTGGCTACATTGTTGCTACATTGGCATTGTTGTTACATTGGCATTGTTGCTGCATTGGCATTGTTGTTACATTGGCATTGTTGCTGCATTGGCATTGTTGATACATTGGCATTGTTGCTACATTGGCATTGTTGCTACATTGGTATTGTTGCTACATTGTTGGCTACATTGGCATTGTTGCTACATTGGCATTGTTGTTACATTGGCGTTGTTGCTGCATTGGCATTGTTGTTACATTGGCATTGTTGCTACATTGGCATTGTTGCTGCATTGGCATTGTTGCTACATTGGCATTGTTGCTGCATTGGCATTGTTGTTACATTGGCATTGTTACTGCATTGGCATTGTTGTTACATTGGCATTGTTGTTACATTGCCATTGTTGCTACATTGGCATTGTTGCTACATTGGCATTGTTGCTGCATTGGCATTGTTGCTACATTGGCATTGTTGCTGCATTGGCATTGTTGTTACATTGGCATTGTTGCTGCATTAGCATTGTTGTTACATTGGCATTGTTGCTACATTGGCATTGTTGCTACATTGGCATTGTTGCTACATTGTTGGCTACATTGGCATTGTTGCTACATTGGCATTGTTGTTACATTGGCATTGTTGCTGCATTGGCATTGTTGTTACATTGGCATTGTTGCTGCATTGGCATTGTTGATACATTGGCATTGTTGCTACATTGGCATTGTTGCTGCATTGGCATTGTTGCTACATTGGCATTGTTGCTACATTGTTGGCTACATTGGCATTGTTGCTACATTGGCATTGTTGTTACATTGGCGTTGTTGCTGCATTGGCATTGTTGTTACATTGGCATTGTTGCTACATTGGCATTGTTGCTGCATTGGCATTGTTGCTACATTGGCATTGTTGCTGCATTGGCATTGTTGTTACATTGGCATTGTTACTGCATTGGCATTGTTGTTACATTGGCATTGTTGTTACATTGGCATTGTTGCTACATTGGCATTGTTGCTACATTGGCATTGTTGCTACATTGTTGGCTACATTGGCATTGTTGCTACATTGGCATTGTTGCTGCATTGGCATTGTTGTTACATTGGCATTGTTGCTGCATTAGCATTGTTGTTACATTGGCATTGTTGCTACATTGGCATTTTTGCTGCATTGGCATTGTTGCTACATTGGCATTGTTGCTACATTGTTAGCTACATTGGCATTGTTGCTACATTGTTGCTACATTGGCATTGTTGCTACATTGGCATTGTTGCTACATCGTTGCTACATTGTTGCTACATTGGCACTCGTGCACCGCCCGTGCTTCTGGTGTGCTACACTTGGGCTATGCCCCCCATCCCCAAACCTTCACAAACACTTTGCCTTTAGAGGCTGACCCCTTTGCCTGATGATGACTGCTTTGTGTCGCAATCGAAACGTCGTGGTTTAATTTATATTTAACCTTTATTTTTATTTTCTTTACCTACGTGACTTTACCGAAAGAGCCAGAGTGTGTGGATCCTTTGCAGTCACGACAACTTCCAATCTAGAATGAGTGCGCTTCGCTTGCAATCCGGCTTGATCTCCCTGGGCGCTGCGGTTTCAACAATGCCCACGACGTAACGCACTTTTGTCTCTCGCTCCAAAAGATCATTGTTGCTCTCCAGCAACGTTTCACGCAGCAAGCCGCTTCGTAGAGCTGCCGTCTGTGGCCAGTTCGCCGCTCTAAAAGAAGCTCATCGTTCAATGGGCCTTACCTGCTGAGATAAAAAAAAATTGGTTTTCATTTATTTTTATTTTATTGATTTTTTTACCTACGTGACTTTACTGAAAAAAACAAAGAGTAAGATCAAAATGGTTTAGTTTTTTTTTGTTTATATTTTTTTATTCATTTTTTTAACCTTTCCTATACTTTGCACTCCTATTGTGGTGTTCTTGTATTGTTTGCTGTTGTGACGTCTGACATGGCCTTCTTACCGGTGGAGAAATGTTAACGGCCTCACCTGGCATACAGGAGGTCGTGGATTCCATGCCGACTCTGACGCCTGCTGTATATTTGGAGCTTGCGTGTTCTCCACGTGGTCGCGTGGATTTTTCTCCAGGTCCTCCGATTGTTCCCTACACATTTAAAAACGTGGCTTTTTAGAGTATTTGGCTGCTATACATTTCCACGTGATAAGCCACTTGGTTGAGCTATTTGTGGCCAGGTCACTTCTGAACGAGAGCTATACAGCTCAGTGGGCCTTACCTGGGAAAATAAAAAAAATAGTTAATAGTACCGGACATCTGTGAAAAACAGCTTCATAGCTCATCGGATTCCTCCAATATAAATACATCTTCTCATTCTGGATAAATGGGTGTGCCATTTAATCGATCGGCTGGTTGTGTGTGGTGGGGTCAAGTTGCGGTTACTCCCACCATCTTCCAAGACGTCGTGGACAGCGCCGCTCACCCTCTGTAGAACTCCTTCCAAGACGTCGTGGACAGTGGTCACCCTCTGTAGAACTCCTTCCAAGACGTTGTTGACAGCGGTCACCCTCTGTAGAACTCCTTCCAAGACGTTGTTGACAGCGGTCACCCTCTGTAGAACTCCTTCCAAGACGTCGTGGACAGCGCTCACCCTCTGTAGAACTCCTTCCACGACGTCGTGGACAGTGGTCACTCTCTGTAGAACTCCTTCCAAGACGTCATGGACAGCGCCGCTCACCCTCTGTAGAACTCCTTCCAAGACGTCGTGGACAGCGGTCACCCTCTGTAGAACTCCTTCTGCCTGCAGTGTGGCATGAGTCAGCAATTGCAGCTCTGCGCCGTCACTTCTATTGTCCACTTATCTAATTGCATTGCTTCTAGGCGGTCGCTCTCATTCCCAGTCCGCGTATAGCAGCGTCAATGCCAGTCACCCGATTGGTCACCCACCCATTCAAGCCAACAATTTTGACCGATATTTAAATGGGCCCACCCTTGTCAGATCACAGACACTAAGCAGGGTTTAGCCGGTGCAATACTTGCATGGGAGACTGCCGGGGACTACCAGGCTTGGCCTACGAGGTGGTCAGGAGATGGCAGCATAGCCATGGATTCTTGAATCTATCAGTGTGGAGCTTTTGAGTGCTCCCCCCCCCCCCACCTTTTATGTAAATGCTGTTTAATGTTTACAATAATATTGTGTTCATGTCACATGTTTGGTGCCCTCGTTTTCACGCTTCTACATTCTTGTTTTTGTGGCATGGAGACTCCCATCAGCCGTAATCATTCCACTTTCCGGACGGAGGCCTCCCCGCGCAATCGCCACATCTCTCGCGATCCTGCAGATCTATAATGATCCAGACTTAGCGCCTGTGCACGCGGGGCTCAATTCATCGCTCCATCTCCTCGGTTGGCGCCGCCTCGGTCGAGTATCTTCCGTTGGATGCCACTCCGGTCCGTTTTTTCCTTGACCATCGTCCCCATCGTCCCTCTCCTGCCCAAGGTGGCTTCTCTCGACAGTTTGAACGACGTCACGAAACACCCGTGTGTATTATCTGACCCTCGTGTTGTCCGTGCAGTACGTGTGTTGAACTTCTTTGGCACCACCGTGCGTAGCCACGAACCCTGTGTACATTATCTGACCCTCGTGTTGTCTGTACATACGTACGTACGTGCGTGTGTGTGTACGTGTTGAACTTCTTTGGCACCACCGTGCGTAGCCACGAACCCTGTGTGCATTATCTGTCCCTCGTGTTGTACGTGCGTGCGTGTGTACGTGTTGAACTACTTTCGCACCACCGTGCGTAGCCACGAACCCTGTGTACATTATCTGTCCCTCGTGTTGTCTGTGCGTGTGTGTGTACGTGCGTGCGTGCTTGTGTATGTGCGTAGCCAACCGTGCTAATCGAAGGTGCGGGCGGATGGACGACGAAAACGTTGTTCCTTTCACCATCTCTCAGTGTAATCCCAAGGGAGCATCTCGCCGTACTTCTTTGTGAGCGCCTCTGCGTTTGCATCCCGCATCTTTGTGACTGTTGACGATGCCGGTATTGTTGTGGCGTCTTCGATGTGTTCATTTGTGGCAGGCGAGCGAGATCTCAAGAAAAGCTGCGTCGACAAGAAAGGTCAAACGAGGGAGGATGATCTCTGCGTTACCTCCCAGCAAGCGTCCTGCAATAGAGTGGGGCAACATCTTTGACTGGTTTGAGGATCCAGATGTCTACGCTTTTGAACCTGAGGATTAATAAATAATAAGTGTTTTTTTGAGCGACGTTGTTTTAACGTTGTTTTAACGTTGTTTTAACGTTGTTTTGACGTTGTTTTAACGTTGTTTTAACGTTGTTTTAACGCTATGTTTTGCGTTCAATGTTCTTGGTGAAATGGTGGCCAGGGTGGAGACTTTTAGCCACCGTGGTTAAAATATTTTGGGTGTTCAGTTTTAAGTAAGTGTTTTTGTTTTGATTTAAAGCTTTCGTGACTGCAGGGATTCATATTCTTGGTTCTTTCGGTAAAGTCACCACGTAGAAGGGAAACAATAAAATAATAAAAATATAAAACAATAAAATTATCACGGCGTTTTGACCGCAACACAAGCAATCATCGTCAGGTGTGAAAACCACAGCAAGAAAATTTGAAAAAAGTGGCGTTTTTTTACGTTAGCACCACGGAGAGCGATTTGGCAGTTTGTTTGGATGGACTCGTCTGAATAACTGCCAAATCGCTCTCCGTTGTGCGGAAACATGACTGATGACTCATCCATCTGAACAACCGCCAAATCGCTCTCCGTGGTGCTGACGTTAAGGAAAAACCGCCACTTTTTTCAAATTTTCTTGCTGTGGGTTTCACACCTGACAATGATTGCTTTGTGTTGCAGTCGAAACGTCGTGAGAATTTTATTGTTTTATATTTTTATTATTTTATTGTTTCCCTTCTACATGGTGGTGACTTTACCGAAAGAACCAAGAATAATAAAAGTGTCTTTCACCAATTTTCAGAGAGGAGGGGGGGACACTTTCGCCGATAAGTTTGAGTTGGGCGGCCACACATTTGAAACCACAGCTGGGGTTGACAGCATCATGATGATGATGGGGGGGGTGTTTTCACATTTGTGTATTGTCGGGGGTGGGGCGCACGTCAGAGGGCCGCGCTAAAGGCCCATCAGTGGCCGCTAGTGGCCTGCGGGCCTTGCAATGAAGAGCGAACTCTGTGTAGGTCGACGTTTGAAGGCTACGCCAGTCAAGTGGTGAAACAACAAGCTGGGTCATTCGGAATAGGCAACACATGGTTCACGTCAGTAGCAATGAACTGGCCATAAACTGTTTAATAAACACGCTTGACAGAACAGGAGCAGTATTACATCACTGGCGGGTGTGGACTTTCGTGGTATTATATACGTAGCGATTGTAAAGTAAATGTTAATTTTGTTCTGTTCGTTGTTGTAATATCGGTTCATCGAGTGCCGTCTCGTAAGGGCGACGTCAAGTGTACGCTCGAAATTAAAGCGCTTAAAATCTGCGAGTAATTCCGTGCCCTTTTTTTGCTTGTTCGACGTAAGGAAATACATTGGGAAAGGTCGCGAGTTCGTGAAACCCCGTCGCGAGTGTCAACTCGGCCCTTCGCAACTTTCGGCGTTGTTGACATCACCGGTTTCGATGAGGTCGGAGCTGCACGTGGCTGAGCTCCGGAAAATCGATCCCTTAGGTCGCCTTCAGCCTCGAGTGAAGGACCGGGGGGGGCGGTGCGTGAACAAACATTTTAAATTTCGATTTAAAGCTTTCGTGACTGCAAGGATTCATCTTCTTTGGTTCATTCGGTAAAGTCACGGAGAATGAGCGCCCTCCAGACAGTCTCGTCCCTTCACCCGATGAAGGCCACTTGTGTTGTGGCCGAAACGTCGTGAGAATATTATTGTGTTATTTTATTTTATCAATTTATTATTTTATTCTCATTCTACGTGACTTTACCGAAAGCAAAGAAGATGAAACATTTTAAACTCGACGCGACGACCTGACCCCCCCCTTCTTAAACGGGCGCGAAAAAAAAAGCGGCGTTTAGAGTCGAGGTGACGTTCGCGAACATCGTGGTACAAGGGGCGCGCGCTGTGACCGCGATACTGAGAAACGTTTATTTTTTTTATTTTACCGGGTACACATGTATATAACAAAAATAGAGAAGTGATAACTCAACGCGTGGAACACTTACAGCAGCAGCTAAATGCTCACGAAAAATAAACATGCCGTAGAGACGTTGTTTCTAAATGCGGAGCGGGGGAAAACACCGGAGCACATGAGAAAACTCGCACTGCCATGGGGAGACGCGCAAACTCCAAATATACAGGAGCAGCAGCAGGAGGCCGTGTCAGGGTCTGGAGTGAACCCACAACCTCCTGCGTACCAGGAGGTCGTGGGTTCATCTCCTAGCCACCGTGACTAGCAGTCTCTGCCTACCCCGCAAGGGTGAGAGCACGGTGGTACAGCATTACGGTACGGGATTGCTCTGCTGCTTGTGCGGTACATCATGTGGACCGTACGATGTGTTGTTGTTCCGTGACGAGTGTCACGGTGGTGTCATTCCTCACCAGCGCAAGTGATCAATCAAGCTAAGGTTCTTAATTTATAATAATTAAACTACGCCCTTGATAATCAAACGACGCTATTGTCCTCAAGGGCGGATTAAAAACAGAACTGAAACATCAACATCAGCAGCAGGACGTGAGGTGGGTGTGGTGGTAGTGGTGGGTGTGGTGATAGTGGTGGTAGTGGTGGGTGTGGTGGTAGTGGTGGTAGTGGTGATAGTGGTGGTAGTGGTGGTAGTAGTGGTAATAGTGATGGTAGTGGTAGTAGTGGTAGTAGTAGTGGTAGTAGTTGTGATAGTGGTAGTAGTGGTGGTAGTGGTGGGTGTGGTGGTAATAGTGGTAGTAGTGGTGGTAGTGGTAGTAGTGGTTGTAGTGGTGGGTGTGGTGGTAGTGGTGGGTGTGGTGGTAGTGGTGGGTGTGGTGGTAGTGGTAGGTGTGGTGGTAGTGGTGGTAGTGGTGATAGTGATGGTAGTAGTAGTGGTGGTAGTGGTAGTAGTAGTGGTGAGTGTAGTGGTAGTAGTGGTAGTAGTGGTGGTAGTAGTAGTGGTGAGTGTAGTTGTAGTGGTAGTAGTGGTGGTAGTAGTAGTGGTGAGTGTAATAGTAGTGGTAGTGGTGATAGTGGTAGTAGTGGTGATAGTGGTGGTAGTGGTAGTAGTAGTGGTGAGTGTAGTTGTAGTGGTAGTAGTGGTAGTTGCAGTGGTAGTAGTGAGTGTAGTAGTAGTGGTGATAGTGGTAGTAGTGGATGTTCTCAGTCTGAGTCGCCAGCGTACAAGTCCGCCAGCTTGTGGAAGTCCGACAGATTGTGGAAGAAGTTCGGCCCCCACGTGTCCAGGACCCCGTGGCTGTGGTCGGCGTCCCACGGTGAGGAGCCGCTCAGTGAGGAGCTCAGTGAGGAGCTCAGTGAGCTCAGTGAGCTCAGTGAGCCGGCCTCGGAGCCGGAGCCCTCGTACGCGAAGACGGCCAGCGAGTCGTACGGAGGTGACATCTCATCGGCATCGGCCGCACGCAAACTCTGCAGGTGCAGCGGTGGTGGTTCAAGTAAGTGGTGTGTGATGGTGGTGATGGTGGTGATGTTCAAGTGAGTGGTGTGTGATGGTGATGGTGTTCAAGTGAGTGGTGTGTGATGGTGGTGATGGTGGTGATGTTCAAGTGAGTGGTGTGTGATGGTGATGGTGTTCAAGTGAGTGGTGTGTGATGGTGGTGATGGTGGTGATGTTCAAGTGAGTGGTGTGTGATGGTGTTCAAGTGAGTGTTGTGATGGTGGTGATGGTGATGGTTCAAGTGAGTGGTGTGTGATGGTGGTTCAAGTGAATGGTGTGTGATGGTGGTGATGGTGTTCAAGTGAGTGGTGTGTGATGGTGGTGATGGTGGTGATGATGTTCAAGTGAGTGGTGTGTGACGGTGGTGATGGTGTTCAAGTGAGTGGTGTGTGATGGTGGTGATGGTGTTCAAGTGAGTGGTGTGTGATGGTGATGATGTTCAAGTGAGTGTTGTGATGGTGATGTTCCAAGTGAGTGGTGTGATGATGGTGATGGTGTTCAACCCCCTACCTCCTCGCGGTGCCGGACGGGCAACTCTGTCGTGGACAGTGCTGTGGGGGGAGGGCTAATTCCGATTGGTTCATCCCCTCATGGCGTCTGTGACCACCACAGGGGCTAAACGGGGGCTCTGGATGGGTAGAGGGGCTGGTAACCCCTCCACCTTCAAAAAATTACCGCGAAACTACGACTTAAACTTAAATATGTGTAGAGGTGTTAACTACGCGCTGTTGCGTAACCTGCATTTCCACCAGGGCAGTGCAGCATTACCCCTGGGTACAACGGTTGGGGTCAGTCGAGGTAAAACGGATCGTAGCCAGGGTTTAGTACGAACCATTCAGACGGTTCTACGTGGGAATGTATGATTGGTTTTACCTGGCCACGAAGGAGTATAAGACGGGTGACCCAACGGACCTCAGGGAGTTCTCTCCCTGCACGAAGACAGAAGACTAGGCTGAAGCCTAGCTAGGACCCTGGACCAGCCTCCCAGCCCTTCTAAGGGCTAAGGCTCGGCATACCCAGTGGTCAGGACCCACCGGGCCAGCGGTGGGTCAGATAGCCTCCCCTAGGTCCTAGCCGGAGGACTAGGATAGCGGTAGACGTGTGAGTCCCGCCAAGTCCGGAGGTTGTACCTCCTTAGGTATCAAGGAGGTTAGCGGTAGACGTGTGAGTCCCGCCAAGTCCGGAGGCTGTACCTCCTTAGGTATCAAGGAGGTTAGCAGTAGACGTGTGAGTCCCGCCAAGTCCGGAGGCTGTACCTCCCTAGGGTATCGGGTGAGGGGACCGAATATCCCTCTGTGTGTGTTAAGCATTGTATAAGGAAATAATACAATAAACAGAGTGTGCCTCCTTAAGAAGTCTGCTCGTCCTTACAACACTACAACTGGTGTCAGGAGTGGTTGGAAATGGAAACCAGAAGTTCAGCCCACGCGCGGAGCCAGAACGAAGATAACGCTGTCTCACCTGCAAGCACCGCCAGCTCCACTGAAAATGCTGCCGCGTTGACGGCCGCCCAGCCACCGGTTGAGCAGCCGGTCGCTCCCCCTGCCATGGGGGACGGACTCAGGGCAGCACACGGCCGTCTCGCTCAACTCCTACATGCCGCGGCCTCCATTCTCGAGGAGATCAACTTGGAGGTCGCGGGCAGGCCGAGTCAACCGCCGGCAGACGTTCCCGCTATCGGCCGGGGCGGACATTTTGATTTTCCCGCCGGAGAACCACGTGATCCCGCCGGAAGCGGAAGCCAGGGGCATCCTGGGAACGCGGGGGGCCAATGAAAACCCGCAACGTCATCAGCACGCGACGCTGCGAATTCAAGTTCCTCAGCGGACGCCGCGTCATCACTGTACCGACACGGTACAGTAGACTCTATCGGCCGGGAAATCGCCGATCTCCGGCTCGAGACGGTGCAAGCTGAGGGGGAGATGACGTCCGCCCTCCAACAACGCCTGCCCATCTTCCGGGAATTCACATCTGAAGGGGGCGACTGGGCGGTGTTCCAGCGTCGCTTCCTGAGCCACCAAGAGATGGTGGGCTGGTCGGACGCACAGGCGCTCCGAGCGCTACCGGCCACTCTGGACGACGACGCTCTCGCCTCGCTCCTCACCATCCCCAGGCACAAAAGGGCGACTCTTCAATCGGCCCTCCGACGGATGTCCGACGTCTACGGGCCTCCATCCGACGTCCACAGCCGATTTTACGACAGGCGACGCCGCCCTAAAGAGTCTCCGTTGGCATTCCGGACCGCTCTACTGGCGATGGCAAGAGCGGGTTACCCTCGCATGGACGACGAGGCCATCGACGCCATCATTCTCCAGAAGATGCTGGAGCTGGCGCGCGAGCTGCGCATCGTCATCCAAGCGGTGGATGACGACAGTATGTGCTCGCTACGAGCCGCTCGGTGCATCCACGCACATCTGCTGCTCCACACGGAATCGACCATCGCCGCCTCGGCTTCGACGTCGGAGCCTGCCAGCAGGGACGCCGAGTTCTCCCCCGACCGGGCCTTCATGGCGACCAGGTCAACGGGCTGTGCGATCGTCCGACCACGCTGGTCGTCGCAACGACCAGCAGCGGGGACGGCCTTCTCCACGCGGCGACGTGACGTGCTTCAACTGTGGCCGACGAGGCCACATCTTCTCTGACTGCCGTGCGCCTCGACAACGCCACTCCGCATCCCGGGGCCAGAACTACAGGACGTCCACGGCATCGCGGCAAAACCAGGCAAGTCGCGACGCCTCACACGCTCGGCCCGCATTCACACCATACACACCGCAACGCACAATAAAAAGGGCTCGCGATTCGGCATGTGATGGGGGGTATTCTGGTGTTTGTTCGCGGCCACTCGGACCTGGGCAGTGGTCTGAGTTGGCCCATAGGGTAGTCGCGGCGACGGCAGGTTGGTCCGTGGTTGTCGGATCAATCGAGGGTGTGGAATTTCACGTGTTAGTCGATACTGGCGCGTCAGCTATGATCATTTCGGATTTGATTTACAATATACTGCCCGTACGATGCCGCCCCTTGAAACGGGTTTCTATCCCGTGTTTCGCCGCTAATGGCAGTTCGCTGGGCATTATCGGGCAAATTCGGGCGCAAATTTCGATTGGAGACATTAAATTGGCAGGGCCTATTTTGGTCTCTTCTTCCCTTGCCGTGTTTGTTAGGCACTGATTTTCTCGCGAAAATGCCTATTAAGATTCTTGTAGATCAAGGCTGCATCGAACTCCCGTCGGGTCGGCGGATGGCGTTCTTGTCCACACCCTCACATCCGCGCATGGCTAGTGCCTCGGTGCAGGCGTTTGTTGCGAGCACAGTCCGCATTCCGCCAGGGACACAAATGCTCGTGCCCTTGCAACTTAAAAAACCGCTAGCCCCGGAGGCCTCGGCACATGGCATTTTGCTGGGGCCTTCAAACGCAGCTGCTAAGGGGTTAGATTTGGTGGCTGCACAGACCCTCGTAGCAGCCGACAGGGAGCCGTTCTTGCAGGTTTTGAATGTCGGATTGTCCACAAACGTCATTCCGCAAGGAACTGTGCTCGCTCACGCGACCCCGGTGCCATTGGGGACCGGAGTCGTGGGACACGTGCATGACACGCCGCAGGTCCCACCTCCTTCCGAATCGGATGAGAGATGGTTGGACGCGCTTTGCACAGACACGGGTAATCTGTCTCATTCGCAGCGAATTAAATTGCGCGCTCTTCTGCGAGAATGCCCGATGTCTTCAATAAATCTAAATTTGATATTGGCTGTACCAAGCTGCTGCGTCACCACATTGATACTGGTGATGCTGCCCCGATTCGACAAAACCCGTTTCGGCTTAGCCCGGCGGAGAAACAGCATGTTAAATCGGCTGTGGATGACATGCTGGAGGCCGATATAATTTCTCCCTCCACTAGTCCCTGGGGTGCTCCAATAGTGCTGGTCAAAAAGCATGATGGCAGTCTCCGTTTTTGCGTTGATTTTCGGCGCCTAAATAAAATCTCGGTAGCGGACGCCTACCCTCTCCCTCGTATGGACGAGTCATTGGATGCCTTGGCAGGGGCGCACTATTTCTCCACCTTGGACCTTCTGTCGGGGTTTTGGCAACTCCCCCTCGACGAAGCGTCAAAACCTAAGACTGCTTTTCGGACACCACAGGGGCTTTTCGAGTTTAATAGATTGCCCATGGGTCTCGTCTCGGCCCCAGGACGTTCCAGAGGCTCATGGAGCTGGTCCTCGCTGGGCTCCAGTGGGACTCATGTCTCATTTATCTTGACGTCATCGTCTTTAGCCGCACGTTCGGCGAACACATCGAACGGTTGCGTGCTGTCTTCTTGAAAATGCGGGCCGCTAACTTGAAATCCAAGCCGCAGAAGTGTCATCTTCTGCGTGAGTCTGTGCGCTACCTGGGCCACATAGTTAGCCGCTTGGGCATCTCTACCGACCCTGAAAAAAACAAATGTGTTCGACATTGGCCGACCCCTACATCTGCGGGCAATGTTCATAGTTTTATTGGTTTTGCGTCGTACTACCGCCGGTTTGTTGCTGGCTTCGCGACAATTGCCAAGCCGCTCCACGCCCTTACGTCAAAAGGGGTGGCGTTTCATTGGGGGGACGCAGAACAGGCCGCGTTCGACTCCTTGCGGAACGCGCTCGTGGCGGCACCGTCCCTTGCATACCCCGATTTTTCCGTGCCATTCGTGTTGGACACCGACACTAGCAATACGGGGATTGGGGGTGTTCTGTCCCAAAAAGTTGATGGCATTGAAAGGGTTGTTGCCTATGGTAGCAGAGTCTTGTCTCTTGCTGAACAAAGATACTGTGTGACCAGACGTGAGCTGCTGGCCATTGTTTTTTTTATTCAACAATACAGGCCGTACCTGTATGGTCAGCATTTTACCATGCGATTTGATCATTCGGCTTTACAGTACGCTCTGCGGGTTGACCAACCGTCCGGGCTGCTTTCTCGGTGGCTCGATGTCCTTCAGGAGTACGATTTCAATGTCACTTACCGTAGGGGTGCACAACACACAAATGCCGATGCGTTGTCTCGCCTCCCGCTGGCTCAAAAATGTGCATGTTTTTTGGGCTCGGGCCGTTGTAAGCCGCCACTGCCTGCGCAGGTCACGCCTCTCACAACGGTGTCAGCCACGCTTCCCGCCGCCTCAGCGCCGATATCGGATCATGCAGATCCAATGGCCAGTCACGATTTGCTGGGGCTAACTTTGGCCGAATGGAGTCGGCACCAGAGCGATGACATGTCGTTACTGAGGTTGCGTCGCCACGCGAATAATGCGGCTCCAAGACAGGGCAAATTTAATTCATTCGTCATGAAGCACGGCTTGTTGATGCATTGGGATGCTGACTCGTGTCAACATAAAATCGTCGTGCCGTCCGCCTTGCGATGCAAAGCCGTATGGGCGGCGCATGAGCGTTTATTGCATCTGGGTGTTCATAAGACCATTGGGTTGTTGCGGTTGCAACTTTTCTGGCCGAGCATGCTGCGCGACATCACTGACATTTTGCTGGGATGCACCCATTGCGCGCAACGTAAACCGCCGGCTAAACCGGCATGTCCACCCCTGCAACCCATTTCGGTCTCTCGTACAAATGAGTTGGTGGCTCTCGATATTTTGGGCCCTTTTCCTACTACGCCACGGGGTAATAAGTACCTTCTGGTTGGGGTAGAGTATTTTACGCGTTGGCCTATGGCCTGGGCCCTCCCCAACCAGTCGGCGGCGGCCGTTGTGGACGCCTTTGTTCAGGGCTACGTTCTGGACAAGGGCGCATCAGAACGGTTGCTGACCGATCAGGGAAGAAATTTTTCGGGAGCCTTGCTGAATGATGTGTGCCGCCTGTTGGACACTAAGAAAGTGCGCACTTCGCCCTACCATCCCCAGACCGACGGCATGGTGGAGCGCCTTCATAGAACTCTCACCGCTATGTTATGCCATCAGGTCGATGAATCCCACCTCGATTGGGACTTGCAGGTTCCGGGGGTCCTCGCCGCATACCGTATGGCACCTCACGCGGCGACGGGATTTTCCCCGTTCTTTCTAATGTATGGCAGGGATGCCTTTCCTCCCGCCGACGTTCGGCTGGAAATCGAACAGCCACCGCAAAAGTCAAAGCTCGTTGACCACTTGCGATTCAGCCTCCGTAAGTTGGCCGAGGCACGGGAGGCCGCCATTGAAAATTCTGCTTCCCGCCAATGGGCGAATTTGCGACTGCGTGACCCTCGGACGTACACGCATCCGTGGGCACCGGGAGACAGGGCATGGCTCCACTGCCCCCAGGTGCCGGTGTCCACGTCGGCCAAACTCCTCAGACCATGGCGAGGCCCGGTTGAGGTAGTGGAAGTCCTGCGTCCCCAATGTGTTAAAATTCGCTGGGGACGGCGTCGCTGGTGCGTTCACCCCTCTCGGTTGAAACCCTTCGTCACGCCACGCGTCCCTCCACAACACACACGACACGGGGGCCGAGTGTGCGACGCGTTCGACGAGGCAGATGTTGCCCCATTGGTGCCTAATCCACAGCGCAGGCGTGTCATTCCTCCTGCATATGACGCGGGAGTGACGGCTCCAGGCAGGCCACGTTCAACCTCAATGGACCGTGGAGCAGCAGGTGTCCGTGTGGAGATGCCTAAAGGCCCACCGGATGCTCTTGCTCATCCTCCTCCTTCCCTTGTGCCGCCGACAAAGCCTGCCATCCCCTACGATGGTCCCGCGAAACACACGCGCGCGAAATCTCGCCGGTTGTTATCATGTTCTTTGGCATGTCTAGTGCCTTGTACATACGTTATGTTGTTAAGGGGGGTATTTATAGGGGTTTTATTGTTCTTGTTCTTGTTGTTCGTGAGGCACACTCACAATTCTTCTACCATTGGTAATTTCGGAGTTTCCCATTGTTGCAGCCAGGACGGCTGGAGCTTCCGAAGGAGGGGGTGATGTAGAGGTGTTAACTACGCGCTGTTGCGTAACCTGCATTGCCACCAGGGCAGTGCAGCATTACCCCTGGGTACAACGGTTGGGGTCAGTCAAGGTGAAACGGATCGTAGCCAGGGTTTAGTACGAACCAATCAGACGGTTCCACGTGGGAATGTATGATTGGTTCTACCTGGCCACGAAGGAGTATAAGACGGGTGACCCAACGGACCTCGGGGAGTTCTTTCCCTGCACGAAGACTGGGCTGAAGCCTAGCTAGGACCCTGGACCAGCCTCCCAGCCCTTCTAAGGGCTAAGGCTCGGCATACCCAGTGGTCAGGACCCACCGGGCCAGCGGTGGGTCAGATAGCCTCCCCTAGGTCCTAGCCGGAGGACTAGGATAGCGGTAGACGTGTGAGTCCCGCCAAGTCCGGAGGTTGTACCTCCTTAGGTATCAAGGAGGTTAGCGGTAGATGTGTGAGTCCCGCCAAGTCCGGAGGCTGTACCTCCTTAGGTATCAAGGAGGTTAGCGGTAGACGTGTGAGTCCCGCCAAGTCCGGAGGCTGTACCTCCCTAGGGTATCGGGTGAGGGGACCGAATATCCCTCTGTATGTGTTAAGCATTGTATAAGGAAATAATACAATAAACAGAGTGTGCTCCTAAAGAAGTCTGCTCATCCTTACAACACTACATATGTAACAAATAAGCTTGTGCCGGAGGCCCCGGGGGGACAGGCGTCTATGACGTTTCCTGGCCAAACCCCAATTGGCGGAGCCAGGAGATTGAATCTCAACCCTCGGGGCTCCTCCAGAAACAACGAAAAGCCACTACGGATGGCCACGTGGAATATTTGAATGCTCACTGCGGAGGAGAGGCTACCACTCCTCTGTCGGGAGCTGGACCGGTACCGCCTGGATCTCTGTGGCATTTAGGAGGTCCGGTGTACCGGTTCTGGCTCCTGCCACCATGAGGGGTGGACAGTTCTCTACTCGGGGCAGGAGACTGCCAAACAGGGTGTGGCTCTTATTTTGAACAAAAAAATGAAGGGGGCGTGGGAGCGTGGCGGTGAGGTGTGGGAAGCTGTAAACCCCAGGCTACTTTGGGCTCGCCTTCCCATCAATCGGAGGCGAGGATTGGTGGTCGTGGTTACTTATGCCCCCACCGAAGACGAACATCCGTGGAGGGATGCAGGCAAAGCCGATGAGTCAGATGCCTTCTATGGCCTCCTGTCACAGGTGCTGGCCAAAGTGGCCCCTCGGGATAGAGTCATCTTGTTGGGTGACTTCAATGCCTGAGTTGGTCATGATGGTGTCACCTGGCCTGGAGTGATTGGAGGGCATGGGCCGGATCAGCTTAATAACAACGGTAGGAGGCTGCTAGATTTTTGTGCAGCCCATGGACTTGTAATTACCAACATGCTGTTCCAGCATCGGCGCATCCACACAACATCATGGATGCATGCCGGGTCCAAGCAAGAACATCTGCTGGACTACATAGTGCCGGACCAGCGGATGCGAGCCCATGTCCTTGACACCAGGACCTACCGTGGAGCTGATCTGCCCTCTGACCATCGACTTGTCATCTGTAAGATGCGCCGCCCATTCTTCCGCTCCGGTGGTGGGTGTACATCCAGGACCCCATTCCAACCAAAAGTGGCCTGGTCTCGGTTATCTGATGAAAGTTGCAAGTGAGAATTTCATCATTGCCTGCGGCTGGGGTTGGCATCGTCCCGCACTCCTCCTGATGTCGAGGGTAAATAGGCGAGGTTTAGAACTGTGACTCATGTGGCTGCAATGTCTGCTTTGGGTACGTGGTCAGGACCTCCCCAGAGACCCTGGCTGACAGAGGAGGTGTTCAGGATGGTTGAGAAAAAACGACAGGCCCACTGTCATCGGCTACAGAATCCCACGTCAGAGAATGAGGCTTACGCAACCTTCACTCGGAGGTTCGGAGAGCCGTGAGGCGCTGCAAGGATGAGTGGTGGTCGCGGGTTGCTGAGGAGATGGAGTCTGCCTCAGTGGCCCGCGATCACAAATCTCTATTTAACTCCATCAAAAAAGTAACCTGCAGTGCCAAACCTATTACCATCATTACGGGAAAAAACGGTGATCCAATCTCTGACCCCCAGGAACAGGTTTGCAGATTTGCTGAGCATTTCTGTGAGGTCCTGGGGGAGGGAAAATCCCTCAGCCAGGAAAACATCGTGGCACAAAGTGAGGATGACCCTGCTGAGGCTGCGGTGCCTCAAATATTGGAAGTCACCCCCTGTGAGTGGCTGGCTGAAGTGCCATCTGTTCAGGAAGTACTGAGGGCGATCCGGAGTCTGAGACCAGGAAAGGCAACGGGCAAAGATGATCTCTCAAGCGAAATGCTGAGGGAAGGTGGAGTTTGTGCACAGACTGCCCTATATGACATCAAAACAACAGTCTGGACCACTGGATGGGTTCCGCAGGATTGGAAGGATGCCCTGGTGGTCCCCCTCTTTAAGAAGGGGGACCGCACAGACTGTAACAACTACAGGGGCATCTCACTCCTCAGTGTGCTGGGAAAGGTCCTGGCAAGGATTATTCAACATCGCCTTGCCAGGTACGCTGAGGAGAGGCTTGCGGAGCCCCAATGCGGTTTCAGGAAAGGGCGGTCCTGCACAGATGCCATATTCTCTGTCCGTCTGCTACAGCAGAGGTGTAGGGAATTCCAGCAAGACCTACATCTCTGCTTTATTGACCTGGTCAAGGCCTATGATACCATCAATAGGCCTGGGCTCTGGGTTGTTCTTCGTGCTTTTGGAGTACCTGACCCTCTGCTCACAATCATTAAAGACGTTCATGATGGTGAGCGGGCCCGGGTAAAACTACGTGGCCGGGAGTCCGAGCCTTTCCCTGTACACCTTGGGGTGCGACAGGGATGTCCTCTGGCTCCCACATTATTTAACATCTATTTCGACCACGTAGTTCGTGAAGCCTTCAATAGCTGTACTGGGGGAATCTCCATATGGTACAGATATAATGGGAGGCTGATCGATGCCCGGGTGCGGTCAAGGGATGGCTCCCTATTGCTCAACCACGTTATGTATGCTGATGATTTGGTAATAGCTGCTCATTCAGAGGAGGAGTTGGAGACGCTGCTGCTGAGACTAGAGCGTGCCACTAAGAGATGGGGCCTTACCATCAGCCCCACCAAAACTAAGCACCTGCCTGGGTATTTTGTACCATCAGACACTCCACCCCCACAACTCCCAATCGGTGACGGGGCAGTTGTGGAGAGAGTGGAGAGTTTCCCATACCTGGGAAGTGTGCTTATGACCGGCTCCAGTTTAACAGCAGAGGTCTCACTCCGAATCAGTCGAGCAGCTATCTATTCATCGGTTGCGTAACGCTGTGTGGACGCTACCTGGTCTGTCGCTCCGCACTAAGCTTCAGGTCTTCTCGGCCACGGTCATTCCCTCCCTTCTCTATGCTTGCGAAACGTGGACCCCCCTAATGGGACATCTTCGCCGGTTAGAAACATTTAGGCTGGCCTGCCTACGATCCATCCTGGGTTTAACCAGACTGGATTGTGTGAGGAGCTCACAAATCCTTGAAAGATCTGGGCAAGGTCCCATCGGTGAGCTCCTCCGGCGGGCAAGGCTGCGATGGCTGGGTCATGTAGCCCGCATGCCCAGCCACCGCATGCCGAAACAGCTTTTGTTCGGCCGGATCGAGGGGGCTAAACGGGCGCGGCACAGGCTAGAGAAGAGATGGAGTGATGTGGTACAGAAGGACGTGGAGCTGAGTGGACTTGCCGATGACTGGTACCAGCGGTGTCAAGATCGGCCTCTGTGGAGGAGGCTCGTGAAGGACGCTACTGGGCAGTTGGAGGTAGTCGCCCTCCAACAACAACGGAGGGCAGAGGAGCGACGCTCACAACAACGAGCGGAGCGCCGGGTGGCTAAAGCACAGCAGGTTGGCACAGTAGGAGGCACAGGTGGTGCATCAGCCAGTCATCTCAGTCAGTCGACCCGTGGCACCTGGGTCTGCCCCGTGACCTCCTGCCAGCGGGCGTTCGACACTCCACGTGGCCTCAAGGTGCTCATGTTCTGGCACAAGCGTCGTGGTGACGTCACCGCCACTTAGTGGCGAATGGCGGTTGTTGTTGTGTGATGGTGGTGGTGGTGGTTCAAGTGAGTGTTGTGTGATGGTGATGGTGGTGATGATGTTCAAGTGAGTGGTGTGTGATGATGTTCAAGTGAGCGGTGTGTGATGGTGGTGATGTTGTTCAAGTGAGTGTTGTTGTGATGGTGGCGGTGGCACCGACCTTGCCGATGAAGGCTGCCATGTCTCTGGACAGCACGGTCTCTTCCAGGCGGAGTGATCCGGGACAATCGCCGCACGGCGGTGACGGCGGTGACGGCGGTGACGGCGGTGGTTCAAAGCGCAGCAACGTCGCATCGTAGTCCTGCAGTGCAGACACCGCAGCCTCACCACAGTCTCACCACAGCCTCACCACAGTCTCACCACGGCCTCACCACAGCCTCACCGCAGTCTCACCACAGTCTCACCACAGCCTCACCACAGTCTCACCACGGCCTCACCACAGCCTCACCGCAGTCTCACCACAGTCTCACCACAGCCTCACCACAGTCTCACCGCAGCCTCACCACAGCCTCACCACAGCCTCATCACAGTCTCAGCGCACGCCATCTCATTACACCGCATCGTCCGTGTCACTGTGGGTGGTGTCACTGTGTCACAGTTGTGCGGCAATATCTTTTCATCGGTTGCGTAACGCTGTGTGGAAGCTACCTGGTCTGTCGCTCCGCACTAAGCCTCAGGTCTTCTCGGCCACGGTCATTCCCTTCCTTCTCTACGCTTGCGAAACGTGGACCCCCCTAATGGAACATCTTCGCCGGTTAGAAACATTTAGGCTAGCCTGCCTACGATCCATCCTGGGTTTAACCAGGCTGGTTTGTGTGAGGAGCTCAAAAATCCTTGAAATGCGATGGCTGGGTCATGTAGCCCGCATGCCCAGCCACCGCATGCCGAAACAGCTTTTGTTCGGCCGGATCGAGGGGGTTAAACGGGTGCGGCACGGGCTAGAGAAGGGATGGAGTGATGTGGTACAGGAGGACGTGGAGATGAGTGGACTTGCCGATGACTGGTACCAGCGGTGTCAAGATTGGCCTCTGTGGAGGCTTGTGAAGGACGCTGCTACTGGGCAGTTGGAGGCATTCGCCCTCCAACAACAACGGAGGGCGGAGGAGCGACACTCACAACAATGAGCGGAGCGCTGGGTGGCTAAAGCATAGCAAGTTGGCACAGTCAGTCGACCCGTGGCACCTGGGTCTGCCCCGTGACATCCTGCCCGCTGGCGTTCGACACTTCACGCGGCCTCAGGATGCACATAGCCTGGCACAAGCGTCGTGGTGATGTCACCGCCACTTAGTGGTGAATGGCGGTTGTTGTTGTTGGTGTCACTGTGGGTGGTGTCACTGTGGGTGATGTCACTGTGGGTGGTGTCACTGTGGGTGGTGTCACTGTGGGTGATGTCACTGTGGGTGGTGTCACTGTGGGTGATGTCACTGTGGGTGGTGTCACCGTGGGTGGTGTCACCGTGGGTGGTGTCACCGTGGGCGGTATCACTGTGGGTGATGTCACTGTGGGTGGTGTCACTGTGGGTGGTGTCACTGTGGGTGGTGTCACTGTGGGTGATGTCACTGTGGGTGGTGTCACCGTGGGTGGTGTCACCGTGGGTGGTATCACTGTGGGTGGTGTCACTGTGGGTGGTGTCACTGTGGGTGGTGTCACTGTGGGTGGTGTCACAGTGGGTGATGTCACTGTGGGTGATGTCACCACCTCACCCGATCCTCCTCCCCCCCACCCTGCTCCGTGTAGTCGGTGGCCGCATTTACGAGCGGCTCCGCGAGGCTCCACCTGCCCACTTTGTCTCCATGGCGACGCCGTTTCAACGCCAACGCCAAGAGAAGGGAGCCTAGAACGCCTGTGCGGGGGTCACGGGGTCACGAGGTCGGAGCGGGGGTCGTGGGTCAGGATGAGGTGTGGGGGCAGGGCGGGGTCACGGGGTCGGAGCGGGGTCGTGGGTCAAGATGAGGTGCCGGGGTCACGGGGTCGGAGCGGGGGTCGTGGGTCAGGATGAGGTGCGGGAGGAGGGCGGATGAGGAGAGGGAGGAGGGGGAGGGAGGAGAAGGAGGAGTGAGTGAGTGAGGAGTGAGTGAGTGAAGGAGAAGGAGGAGTGAGTGAGTGAGTGAGGAGTGAGTGAGGGAGGAGGAGGAGGAGGAGAAGGAGGAGTGAGTGAGTGAGGAGTGAGTGAGTGAAGGAGAAGGAGGAGTGAGTGAGTGAGTGAGGAGTGAGTGAGGGAGGAGGAGGAGGAGGAGGAGGAGAAGGAGTGAGTGAGTAGTAGGAGTGAGTGAGGAGCTGACCCAGTAAGATCACCAACACGACGATGGCCGAGACGGCGCTGGCGGCTCCGCTGGCGGCGCTGGCGTGGAGGCAGCGGCCGCGGCGGTCGCACGCGGCGCAGAGCGCCACCTGCAGCTGCCGCACGGCGCTCAGCGGCGGCATGCCCGAGTCCCCGACGAGCAGCGCCACCCAGTGGAGCCCCTCCGCCAGCGACGACTTGGCCAGCAGCTGCGAGCTGTTGCCTGCGCCGCCGCCGCCGCCGGGGGGACGCAGCACGTGGACAGACGCGGGGCCGTCGGAGGTGCCGGGGGGAGGGGCGAGGAAGTAAACAACAACAACATTATTCTTGGTTCTATTCGGTAAAGTCACCACGTAGGTAAAAAATAAAACAACAAAAATCACAACGTTTTGGCCACAACACAAGTGGCCTTCATCAGGTGAAGGGACCGCACTCCAACGCTGTCCTCATGACAGCACGGTCCCTTCACCTGATGAAGGCCACTTGTGTTGTTCTTTTAATTTTACCTACGTGACTTTACCGAATAGAACCAAAGAGCATGGATCTTTGCAGTCACAAAAGCTTCAAATCTAGAAACAATATTCTTGGTTCTTTCGGTAAAGTCACCACGTAGAAAGGGAAACAATAAAATAATTTAAAAATAAAACGATGAAATTCTCACGACGTTTCGACTGCAGCACAAGCAATCATCGTCAGGTGTGGAAACCACAGCAAGAAAAACCACAGCAAGAAAATTTCGAATGTTCTCGCTGTGTTTTTCACACCTGACGATGATTGCTTGTGTTGCAGTCGAAACGTCGTGATAATTTTATTGTTTTATATTTTTATTATTTTATTGTTTCCCTTCTACGTGGTGGTGACTTTACCGAGAGAAGCAAGAATATGAATCCCTGCAGTCAGGAAAGATTTAAATCAAAACAACAACAATGGCAAGCGTCACCTCCACCTCCATTTTTTTCGACCTCCATGGTAAATCTGATGGCTGGGTGTATGGAATTGATGTGGTCGCGGAATTGGTCTAGAGCAGGCTGGCCATGTGGCCAGATGACAAAGGTGTCATCCACGTACCTCTTCCATAAGGTCGGGCGTAGAGTGGCAGTCTAGATGGCGTCAGTTTCAAATTTTTCCATGAATACGTTGGCTACAACCGGAGATAGGGGGGACCACATCAATTCCATACACCCAGCCATCAGATTTATCATGGAGGTCGAAAAAGATGGCAAACCACTCTTTTTGGATGTCTTAATTAAAAGGAGACATGATGGTTCAATGAGCCACTCTGTCTACAGGAAAGCTACCCATACAGATGCTTACTTGAAACCGGATTGCCACCACCATCCATCCCAGAAGAACTCCCTCATCAAGACTCTATACCATAGAGCCCAATGCATTTCCGACCAGGAACACATTACCAGTGAACTCAAGCACGTACACCAGGCTCTCAGGGCTAATGGTTACTCCGACTACACAATCCGCAAAGCCATCACTCCAGTCATGAAGAAGGATCCTCTTGTGGAGTCACTCAAAACCATCACCTTACCCTACATTGCAGAGGTCACTAAAAAGATCTCCAAAATCCTGAATAAACACAAGATCCAGGTCCGATTCAACACAGTACATAAAATCCGTGATCTAGTTCCATCTGTAAAAGATGCTGTTCCAGACATACAGTACCCGGGCGTTTACAAACTAAAGTGCCTCTGTGGTAGTAGCTACATTGGAGAAACCAAACAACATATCTCGGACCGCATCCGCGAACATAAAGCAGACTTGAAACACGGTAGAACGAACTCCTCTGCCGTGACAGATCATTGTTATAATTCAGTGGGCTCACATGACATTGACTGCTCCAAGACGGAGGTTCTTTGCAAACCAACCGGCTACCATGAGAGATTCGTTGATGAGGCCATTCACATATACAAGCACAGAGACAATTTCAACCGAGAAGATGGATTCTGGCTTAGTAACCATTGGAAAGATGTTTTAAACCATTTCCGTTCTTAATTAATTGTATTTTACGATGACCTTCAGACCGCAGCTCTTTCGCTGACATTGACTCTTAATACCTCTCACACCACGGTTAATGGTATGGTTTACAACATGGAGTATAACAGCGCCTCGCAGCTGTCTCTCTCCCCCTCCTCTGTTCCGACCATAGATGAACTCGTCCATCTGAACGGGGCCCGTAGCTATCCGTGTTGCTAAAGTTGAGGGTAAGAATCCACCCATTTTTTTCGCCATATAGCATTGTGATATATAACGACTTATTGTTGGTAGCTTAGCTGATTGGAGAATATATAGAGTTTATTGATAACATTGAGGTAATTTATATTTTAGTTTTTTATTGGTTCACTATGTAGTATTCATTATATATTGTAGTGTATACCCAGTTACTGTGAATAGCTCAGATGTGTAGGCCTTGACTTCAACATAGCCATTTCTGTGACCAGTCACAAGCTAATCACTCAGTTATTTCAATGCTAAATTCGCCTAGTTATTTCAATGCTAAATTCTCCTGTTTGATTTGTACTAGGTGCCTCTGTGAATGTGTATGCTCTGACTTTAACATAGCTATTTCTGTGACCAGTTACAAGCTAATCACTCAGCTATTTCAATGCTAAATTCTATGCTAATTCTTTTGTCAAGGGGTGCCTCTGCGGATGTGTATGCTTTAACTTAGCTATTTCAATGCTAAATTCTATGCTAATTCCTTTGTCAAGGGGTGCCTCTGTGGATGTGTATGCTTTAACTTTAACATAGCCATTTCTGTGACCAGTCACAAGCTAATCACTCAGCCATTTCAATGATAAATTATATGCTAATTCTTTTGTCAAGGTGCTTTGTTTCGTCTCACACAGCTTAAAGGTCGCGATCTGAGCGTGGCTTTTTCACTCCAGCGCTGTCCTCCAGACAGTCTCGTCCCTTCACCTGATGAAGGCCGCTTGTGTTGTGGCCGAAACGTCGTGAGAATATTATTGTGTTATTTTATTTTATCAATTTATTATTTTATTCTCATTCTACGTGACTTTACCGAAAGAACCAAAGAAGAAGGGGTGTATCTTCTTTGTGTATCTTTGGGAGGCCATATAATCTTGGTGGTCTGGCAGCAGAGGGTTTCAATGAGAACTGTTTGGTCTGATCAATTAATGCTGTTGACTTTAACATAGCCATTTCCGTGACCAGTCACAAGCTACACACATGTACACACACACGCACAAGCTAATCCCTCAGCTATTTGATATGTAAACCCCTTTGTCAAGGTGCCTCACTTCTCCCAACCAGCTTAAAGTCGCTATGAATTTTAACAGCGTTCATTGAAGCTCTGTGGATGTGTAGGCCTTTACTTTAACATCTATTTCTGTGACCAGTCACAAGCTAATCCCTTAGCTATTTCAATGCTAAATTACTAGTTGCTTCTGTGGATGTGTAGGTTTTAACTTTAACATAGCCATTCTTGTGACCAGTCACAAGCTAATCCCTCAGCTATTTAATATGTAAACACCTTTGTCAAGGTGCCTCACTTCTCCCAACCAGCTTAAAGTCGCTACAAATCTTAACATCGTTCATTGAAGCTCTGTCGTCCCGACAGGTCTGTACCTTTCACCTGTGGCCGAAATGTCATGAGAATTTTATTGTGTTATTTTATTATTTTATTCTCATTCTACGTGAACTTACCGAAAGAACCAAAGAAGACGACAATGATGACGACGTTGATGATGACGACGATGACGACAATGACAATGATGATGACGACGATGACGACGACGTTCATAATGACGATGATGACGGCGATGACGACGACAACAATAACGACGATGACGACGTCGATAATGATAATGACGACGACGTTGATGATGACGACGATGACGACAATGATGATGACAATGACGACGACGGCGAGTGCCATCTCCCGAGCGGTGCGTTCCCCCCCACCCCCGGCCGCGCTCACCGTCGACCTGGCGGAGCGTCCAGTCGTCGTCGCCGCCGGGCGCCAGCCAGAAGCGGAAGGGGCGGCCGTTGGGGTCCTCGTCGGCGTCCGAGGCGACGACGGCGACGCCGGTGCGGGGGCACGCGGCGGCCCCACGCGGCCACACGGCGGCCGTGGGGGCGTTGTCGTTGACGTCGCTCAGCAGCAACTCCAGCGTGGCGGTACCGCTCGTGACGGGGGAGCCTGCTCACACACACGCACACATACACACGTACACACACGTACACACACACACACGTACACACACGTACACACACACATGTACACACACATGTACACACACACATACACACACACATACACACACACAAGTACACACACACACACGTACACACACACGTACACACACGCACACACACAAACACACGTACACACACACACACACGTACACGCGGCCACACGGCGGCCGTGGGGGCGTTGTCGTTGACATCGCTCAGCAGCAACTCCAGCGTGGCGGTGCCGCTCGCGACGGGAGAGCCTGCTCCACCGTCGCGACGTGCGCACGCACGCACACACACACACGTACACACACGCACGCACACACACACACGTACACACGTACGCACACACGTACACACACACGTACACACACGCACGCACACACACACACACGTACACACACACACGTACACACACGTACACACACACACGCACACACACACATGTACATACACACGCGCACACACGTACACACACGTATACACACACACGCACGTACACACACGTACACACACGTACACACACACACGTACGTACACACACACGCACGTACACACACACGCACGCACAACACACGTGCACATGCACACACCACACACGTACGTACACACACACGCACGCACACACAGGCACACACACACACACGTACACACGTACACACGCCACACACCACACACGTACGTACACACACACGCACGCACACGTACACACACACACGTACACACATAAAATGTAGTGAAGGTGGGTCACTAGGGGGCGTAGCGTTGGTTACAGAGAGGGGAATTGTGGGTGCAGTAGCCCTCTCTGCCAGCAGGGCATGCAATGTCATGAAACGGGACCTAGGGGGCGTAGTGCTGGTGGCTGTCAGAGGACGTAGCAGCCCGGCTGGCTTGCAGGGCACGTGATAGGCCAAAGGTGACAGATGGGACACGTGGGGCACGGCCTAGACACCTTCTGGTAGGTTTCAGAAGGGGGCGTGGCCGAGGGCGTGGCCAGGCCACGCCGGGGGCCATAAAAGGGAGGTCCCGAGGCCGGGTCGGGGCCGTCTGCTGGAGTGGAGTCCTCGCTGCCGCGCCTTCCCCTGGGTCCTCGCTCTTCACGCTCGGCATTGTGGGTCAGGCAGCATGCCGAGCGTCCTGACCCATCTGCAGTGATCCCATGTGTGAACAGAGTGTCTAAAAGTGTAGAACAAACTTGTGTGTGTGTGCCTCCTACTACCAGCGTCTCAGAAGTGAACCTCTACACATGTACACACACACGTACACACAAACACACGCAGCGACGGCGAGCGTGGCTGTGAGCGTGGGCGTGGCCGCGGGCCCCGCTCCCCTGTAACCCCGCACCGTCGTCAGTCGCCAGGAACGTGGCTGTGTAGACGTTGCGCTGCACGAGAGGCGACTCGCGGTCGAGCTCCGCCGCCGTGCTCACCGCGCCGTCGGCCGCGTCGATGTCAAGCCAGTCGCCCGGCACCCGCAGCTTGCGGTAGCTGCACGCACGCACAAAGATCCCCCAGGTAGCCTCGACGGACTGTCGCGGCGAGTGCTGTTAGTGGCGAGTAGGCAGACACCTACACACAGACGAAGATTCCCCACCGTGTAGCCTCAACAGGATGTAGGGGCAAGTGCTGTTAGCGAGTATAGTGTAGTGTATAGTGTAGTGTATAGTAGTGTAGTGTATAGTAGTGTATAGTGTATAGTAGTGTATAGTGTCGTGTATAGTAGTGTAGTGTATAGTGTAGTGTGAAGTGTAGTGTGTAGTGTATAGTATTGTATAGTGTTGTCTAGTATCACGCCATGAACAGACTGTGGTAACTTACCTGCAGTAGCAGACATACATCAGCAGGGGGTGGTATGTGGGCTGCTAGGGTTCCCCAGACCCCAAGAGGGGGTGGGCTGGGGGAATATTCCAGGATCCCCCAGAACATTCTGGAAGGGAGGCGTGGCCAGGGGCGGAGAGACCCTGGAGGGTTATAAAAGCCGGACCCTTGAACGGGTTCGGCAGTCGTCCCCAAGCCGAAGACTGAAGACCGCCGGGCTTAGAGTAGGACCCTGGGAACCCCCAGACCCGACGTCCTTGTGAGGGCAGGGACTTAGTGGGACAGTGGTCGGACCCTGGGAACCCCCAGACCCCACGTCCTTGTAAGGGCCGGGACTTAGTAGGACAGTGGTCGGACCCTGGGTACCCCCAGACCCAACGTCCTTGTGAGGGCAGGGACTTAGTGGGACAGTGGTCGGACCCTGGGTACCCCCAGACCCGACGTCCTTGTGAGGGCAGGGACTTAGTGGGACAGTGGTCGGACCCTGGGTACCCCCAGACCCGACGTCCTTGTGAGGGCAGGGACTTAGTGGGACAGTGGTCGGACCCTGGGTACCCCCAGACCCGACGTCCTTGTGAGGGCAGGGACTTAGTGGGACAGTGGTCGGACCCTAGGTACCCCCAGACCCGCTGTCCTTTTTAGGTTGTTGTGGTTGTTGTTGTGGTTGTTGTTGTGGTTGTTGGGGTTGTTTTGCTTGTTGTTTTGGTTGTTGTGGTTGTTGTTGTGGTTGTTGTGGTTGTTGTTGTGGTTGTTGTTTTGGTTGTTATCCGCTTGGCGGGGAGTTGTCCTCACCGCAGGCTCTGCTTCTGTGCGGTGTCCGGGTCCCGTGCCACCAGGGTGGTGACGGCACTGCCCAGGGCGAGGCCTTCGGCCAGCATCACCTGCTGTAGCCGCGGCTCAAACAGCGGAGCCTCGTTCTCATCCTCAACACTCACCTGCCGGGGAGAGACACGGCGCACGGGGAGACAAGCTGTGGGGGGGAGAGACGCGGCGCACGGGGAGAGACACGGGGAAAAACATAGAGATAGGTACGGGAAGAGACACGGGGAAAAACATGGAGATAGGTACGGGGAGAGACACGGGGAAAAACATGGAGATAGGTACGGGGAGAGACACGGGGAGAGATGCGGGGAGAGATGCGGGGAGAGACGCGCACGGGGAGAGACACGGGGAAAAACATGGAGATAGGAATGGGGAGAGACATGGGGAAAAACATGGAGATAGGTATGGGGAGAGACGAGGGGAAAAACATGGAGATAGGTACGGGGAGAGACACGGGGAAAAACATGGAGATAGGGACGGGGAGAGACACGGGGAAAAACATGGAGATAGGTACGGGGAGAGACACGGGGAAAAACATGGAGATAGGTACGGGGAGAGACACGGGGAGAGATGCGGGGAGAGACACGCACGGGGAGAGACACGGGGAAAAACATGGATATAGGAACGGGGAGAGACACGGGGAAAAACATGGAGATAGGTACGGGGAGAGACGTGGGGAAAAACATGGAGATAGGTAAGGGGAGAGACACGGGGAAAAACATGGAGATAGGCACGGGGAGAGACACAGGGAAAAACATGGAGATAGGTACGGGGAGAGACACGGGTAAAAACATGGAGATAGGTACAGGGAGAGACATGGGGAAAAACATGGAGATAGGTACGGGGAGAGACACGGGGAGAGATGCGGGGAGAGACGCGCATGGGGAGAGACACGGGGAAAAACATGGAGATAGGTACGGGGAGAGACACGGGGAAAAACATGGAGATAGGTACGGGGAGAGACACAGGGAAAAACATGGAGATAGATATGGGGAGAGACACGGGGAGATATGCGGGGAGAGATGCGGGGAGAGATGCGGGGAGAGACGCGCACGGGGAGAGACACAGGGAAAACATGGAGATAGGTACGGGGAGAGACACAGGTAAGAACATGGAGATAGGTACGGGAGAGACATGGGTAAAAACATGGAGATAGGTACGAGGAAAGACGCGGGTAAAAACATGGAGATAGGTATGGGGAGAGACACAGGGAGAGATGCGGGGAGAGATGCGGGGAGAGATGCGGGGAGAGACACGGGGAGAGGTCGGAGGTGGCGGCTTTTCCGCAGGAATCTTTGTTTCGTGGCGGGAGAATCCCAGCAGCTGTGAAGCTCTTGAGCAGCTCGCAGGTGTCCAGAGCCGGGTGCGGGTGGCACGGGAAGACCGTGGGGGGGCCGTGCGTGGGCCATGTGGGGGCCGTGGGGGTCACTCACCGTGACGGTGGCGGTACTCTCTGGAGGGGGCCGCATGGTTTTCACGAGCGGCTCCTCGTTATCCACGAAGACGATGAGTTGGTATGACGATGACGTCTCAAAGTCTAAGGGCTGCGGCGTACACGCACACGTACACACACACGTACACACACACACGTACACACGTACACACACACGTACACAAGTACACACACACGTACACACGTACACACACACGTACACACGTGCACACGTACACACACACACGTACACACGTACACACACACGTACACGTACACACACGTACACACACACGTACACACGCACACGTACACACACACACGTACGTACACACGTACACACGCACGTACACACGCACACGTACACACACACGTACACACACGTACACACGCGCACGTACACACACACGTACAAATGTACACACACGTACACACGTACACACACACGTACACACACGTACACACGTACACACACGTACACACGTACACACGCACACACACACGTACACACACGCACACACGTACACACACGGACACACGTACACACGCACACACGCACGTACACACGGACACACGTTAACACACACGCACGCACACGTACAAAAGGCAAAGATCCCCCGTATAGCCTTAGCAGACCGTTTGGCCAAGTGTTGTTAGCGAGCACCTATGAAGACTGGAATGGCACACGTGGGGGTGGGGAGCCAGCACCACGCCCGTCCGCCTTTGTCTCCCCAGTGCTGGCGACGTTGACGTTCGGACCCCGTGCCCCCCCCCTCACCCCCCACTGGACGTCTGTGAAAAAATACCTCCCTAGCTGCCTCCATCTTCTCCCTCCCCATCCTCCCCTCCCTCCCCTCCTTCCCCTTCCTTCCCTCCCCCACTTCCTTCCATCCCCCTCTCCCCTCCCCATCCTCCCCTCCCTCCCCCACCTCCTTCCATCCCCCCCTCCCCTCCCCTCCTTGCATCCCTCCCCTCCCTCCCTCCCCACCCTCGCCATCCTCCCTGCCCTCCCCATCCTCCCCTCCCTCCCCCACCTCCTTCCATCCCCCCCTCCCTCCCTTCCCTCCCTCCCTCCCCCCCTCCATCCCTCCCCTCCTTCCATCCCTCCCCTCCCTCCCTCCCTCCCTCCCTCCCCTCCTTTCCCCCCCTCCCCTTCCATCCCTCCCCTACCTCCCCTCCCTCCCCTCCCTCCCCTCCCCTCCCTCCTTTGACCCCCTCCCCTCCCTCCCACGCGTTACCTTGACAACGACGATCCTGCCATTGTTGGTGCCGGGGTCGGTCTCCACGACAAACAGGTCGCCGGGGTCTCCCGCCCCCCACTCCCCCCCCCCCTGCCCCCCCCCCCGCGGAGGGAATAGCGGACACGCCAAGCTGCCGTGCCGGCCTCGTCCGAGTCGATCACTGAGAGGGGCGGCATCGTCACCGGCACCCCCACGGCGTTCTCACGGACCGTGCCGAACCACTACGGCGATGAAGATGCCGAGAGAAGGGGGCGGATAGGGGGGGTGACGTTGTTGTTGTATACCGCCTATGGTGCAGTGTTGAGTCTATGGTGCAGTGTTGAGTCTATGGTGCAGTGTTGAGTCTATGGTGCAGTGTTGAGTCTATGGTGCAGTGTTGAGTCTATGGGGCAGTGTTGAGTCTAAGGGCAGTGTTGAGTCTATGGGCAGTGTTGAGTCTATGGTGCAGTGTTGAGTCTATTGTGCATTGTTGAGTCTAAGGGCAGTGTTGAGTCTATGGTGCAGTGTTGAGTCTATGGTGCAGTGTTTAGTCTATGGAGCAGTGCTGAGTCTATGGTGCAGTGTTGAGTCTATGGAGCAGTGTTGAGTCTATGGTGCAGTGTTGAGTCTATGGTGCAGTGTTGAGTCTATGGGCAGTGTTGAGTCTATGGTGCAGTGTTGAGTCTATGGTGCAGTGTTGAGTCTAAGCGCAGTGTTGAGTCTACGGGGCAGTGTTGAGTCTAAGGGCAGTGTTGAGTCTATGGGCAGTGTTGAGTCTATGGTGCAGTGTTGAGTCTATTGTGCATTGTTGAGTCTAAGGGCAGTGTTGAGTCTATGGTGCAGTGTTGAGTCTATAGTGCAGTGTTGAGTCTATGGAGCAGTGTTGAGTCTATGGTGCAGTGTTGAGTCTATGGTGCAGTGTTGAGTCTATGGGGCAGTGTTGAGTCTAAGGGCAGTGTTGAGTCTATGGGCAGTGTTGAGTCTATGGTGCAGTGTTGAGTCTATTGTGCATTGTTGAGTCTAAGGGCAGTGTTGAGTCTACGGTGCAGTGTTGAGTCTATGGTGTAGTGTTTAGTCTATGGAGCAGTGCTGAGTCTATGGTGCAGTGTTGAGTCTATGGAGCAGTGTTGAGTCTATGGTGCAGTGTTGAGTCTATGGTGCAGTGTTGAGTCTATGGGCAGTGTTGAGTCTATGGTGCAGTGTTGAGTCTATGGTGCAGTGTTGAGTCTAAGCGCAGTGTTGAGTCTATGGGGCAGTGTTGAGTCTAAGGGCAGTGTTGAGTCTATGGGCAGTGTTGAGTCTATGGTGCAGTGTTGAGTCTATTGTGCATTGTTGAGTCTAAGGGCAGTGTTGAGTCTATGGTGCAGTGTTGAGTCTATGGTGCAGTGTTGAGTATATGGAGCAGTGTTGAGTCTATGGTGCAGTGTTGAGTCTATGGTGCAGTGTTGAGTCTATGGGGCAGTGTTGAGTCTAAGGGCAGTGTTGAGTCTATGGGCAGTGTTGAGTCTATGGTGCAGTGTTGAGTCTATTGTGCATTGTTGAGTCTAAGGGCAGTGTTGAGTCTATGGTGCAGTGTTGAGTCTATGGTGCAGTGTTTAGTCTATGGAGCAGTGCTGAGTCTATGGTGCAGTGTTGAGTCTATGGAGCAGTGTTGAGTCTATGGTGCAGTGTTGAGTCTATGGTGCAGTGTTGAGTCTATGGGCAGTGTTGAGTCTATGGTGCAGTGTTGAGTCTATTGTGCAGTGTTGAGTCTAAGCGCAGTGTTGAGTCTATGGGGCAGTGTTGAGTCTAAGGGCAGTGTTGAGTCTATGGGCAGTGTTGAGTCTATGGTGCAGTGTTTAGTCTATGGAGCAGTGCTGAGTCTATGGTGAAGTGTTGAGTCTATGGAGCAGTGTTGAGTCTATGGTGCAGTGTTGAGTCTATGGTGCAGTGTTGAGTCTATGGGCAGTGTTGAGTCTATGGAGCAGTATTGAGTCTATTGTGCAGTGTTGAGTCTAAGCGCAGTGTTGAGTCTATGGTGCAGTGTTGAGTCTATGGTGCAGTGTTCAGTCTATGGAGCAGTGCTGAGTCTATGGTGCAGTGTTGAGTCTATGGCGCAGTGTTGAGTCTATGGTGCAGTGTTGAGTCTATGGTGCAGTGTTGAGTCTATGGTGCAGTGTTGAGTCTATGGTGCAGTGTTGAGTCTATTGTGCAGTGTTGAGTCTATGGTGCAGTGTTGAGTCTATGGTGCAGTGTTGAGTCTATGGTGCAGTGTTGAGTCTATGGTGCAGTGTTGAGTCTTTGGTGCAGTGTTGAGTCTATGGTGCAGTGTTGAGTCTATGTTGCAGTGTTGAGTCTATGGTGCAGTGTTGAGTCTTTGGTGCAGTGTTGAGTCTATGGTGCAGTGTTGAGTCTATATTGCAGTGTTGAGTCTATGGTGCAGTGTTGAGTCTATGGGCAGTGTTGAGTCTATGGTGCAGTGTTGAGTCTATTGTGCATTGTTGAGTCTAAGGGCAGTGTTGAGTCTATGGTGCAGTGTTGAGTCTATGGTGCAGTGTTTAGTCTATGGAGCAGTGCTGAGTCTATGGTGCAGTGTTGAGTCTATGGAGCAGTGTTGAGTCTATGGTGCAGTGTTGAGTCTATGGTGCAGTGTTGAGTCTATGGGCAGTGTTGAGTCTATGGTGCAGTGTTGAGTCTATTGTGCAGTGTTGAGTCTAAGCGCAGTGTTGAGTCTATGGTGCAGTGTTGAGTCTATGGTGCAGTGTTTAGTCTATGGAGCAGTGCTGAGTCTATGGTGCAGTGTTGAGTCTATGGCGCAGTGTTGAGTCTATGGTGCAGTGTTGAGTCTATGGTGCAGTGTTGAGTCTATGGTGCAGTGTTGAGTCTATGGTGCAGTGTTGAGTCTATTGTGCAGTGTTGAGTCTATGGTGCAGTGTTGAGTCTATGGTGCAGTGTTGAGTCTATGGTGCAGTGTTGAGTCTATGTTGCAGTGTTGAGTCTATGGTGCAGTGTTGAGTCTTTGGTGCAGTGTTGAGTCTATGGTGCAGTGTTGAGTCTATATTGCAGTGTTGAGTCTATGGTGCAGTGTTGAGTCTATGGGCAGTGTTGAGTCTATGGTGCAGTGTTGAGTCTATGGTGCAGTGTGGAGTCTATGGTGCAGTGTTGAGTCTATGGTGCAGTGTTGAGTCTATGGTGCAGTGCTGAGTCTATGTTGCAGTGTTGAGTCTATGGGCAGTGTTGAGTCTATGGTGCAGTGTTGAGTCTATCGTGCAGTGTTGAGTCTAAGGGCAGTGTTGAGTCTATGGTGCAGTGCTGAGTCTATGGTGCAGTGGTGAGTCTATGGTGCAGTGTTGAGTCTATGGTACAGTGTTTGGTCTATGGTGCAGTGTTGAGTCTATGGTGCAGTGTTGAGTCTATGGTGCAGTGTTGAGTCTATAGTGCAGTGTTGAGTCTATGGTGCAGTGTTGAGTCTATGGGCAGTGTTGAGTCTATGGTGCAGTGTTGAGTCTATGGTGCAGTGTTGAGTCTATGGTGCAGTGTTGAGTCTATGGTGCAGTGTTGAGTCTATGGTGCAGTGTTTAGTCTATGGAGCAGTGCTGAGTCTATGGTGCAGTGTTGAGTCTATGGAGCAGTGTTGAGTCTATGGTGCAGTGTTGAGTCTATGGTGCAGTGTTGAGTCTATGGGCAGTGTTGAGTCTATAGTGCAGTGTTTAGTCTATGGAGCAGTGCTGAGTCTATGGTGCAGTGTTGAGTCTATGGAGCAGTGTTGAGTCTATGGTGTAGTGTTTAGTCTATGGAGCAGTGCTGAGTCTATGGTGCAGTGTTGAGTCTATGGAGCAGTGTTGAGTCTATGGTGCAGTGTTGAGTCTATGGTGCAGTGTTGAGTCTATGGGCAGTGTTGAGTCTATGGTGCAGTGTTGAGTCTATGGTGCAGTGTTGAGTCTAAGCGCAGTGTTGATTCTATGGGGCAGTGTTGAGTCTATGGTGCAGTGTTGAGTCTATGGAGCAGTGTTGAGTCTATGGTGCAGTGTTGAGTCTATGGTGCAGTGTTGAGTCTATGGGCAGTGTTGAGTCTATGGTGCAGTGTTGAGTCTATGGTGCAGTGTTGAGTCTAAGCGCAGTGTTGAGTCTATGGGGCAGTGTTGAGTCTAAGGGCAGTGTTGAGTCTATGGGCAGTGTTGAGTCTATGGTGCAGTGTTGAGTCTATTGTGCATTGTTGAGTCTAAGGGCAGTGTTGAGTCTATGGTGCAGTGTTGAGTCTATGGTGCAGTGTTGAGTCTATGGAGCAGTGTTGAGTCTATGGTGCAGTGTTGAGTCTACGGTGCAGTGTTGAGTCTATGGGGCAGTGTTGAGTCTAAGGGCAGTGTTGAGTCTATGGGCAGTGTTGAGTCTATGGTGCAGTGTTGAGTCTATTGTGCATTGTTGAGTCTAAGGGCAGTGTTGAGTCTATGGTGCAGTGTTGAGTCTATGGTGCAGTGTTTAGTCTATGGAGCAGTGCTGAGTCTATGGTGCAGTGTTGAGTCTATGGAGCAGTGTTGAGTCTATGGTGCAGTGTTGAGTCTATGGTGCAGTGTTGAGTTTATGGGCAGTGTTGAGTCTATGGTGCAGTGTTGAGTCTATTGTGCAGTGTTGAGTCTAAGCGCAGTGTTGAGTCTATGGGGCAGTGTTGAGTCTAAGGGCAGTGTTGAGTCTATGGGCAGTGTTGAGTCTATGGTGCAGTGTTGAGTCTATTGTGCATTGTTGAGTCTAAAGGCAGTGTTGAGTCTATGGTGCAGTGTTGAGTCTATGGAGCAGTGTTTAGTCTATGGAGCAGTGCTGAGTCTATGGTGAAGTGTTGAGTCTATGGAGCAGTGTTGAGTCTATGGTGCAGTGTTGAGTCTATGGTGCAGTGTTGAGTCTATGGGCAGTGTTGAGTCTATGGTGCAGTGTTTAGTCTATGGAGCAGTGCTGAGTCTATGGTGCAGTGTTGAGTCTATGGAGCAGTGTTGAGTCTATGGTGTAGTGTTTAGTCTATGGAGCAGTGCTGAGTCTATGGTGCAGTGTTGAGTCTATGGAGCAGTGTTGAGTCTATGGTGCAGTGTTGAGTCTATGGTGCAGTGTTGAGTCTATGGGCAGTGTTGAGTCTATGGTGCAGTGTTGAGTCTATGGTGCAGTGTTGAGTCTAAGCGCAGTGTTGAGTCTATGGGGCAGTGTTGAGTCTATGGTGCAGTGTTGAGTCTATGGAGCAGTGTTGAGTCTATGGTGCAGTGTTGAGTCTATGGTGCAGTGTTGAGTCTATGGGCAGTGTTGAGTCTATGGTGCAGTGTTGAGTCTATGGTGCAGTGTTGAGTCTAAGCGCAGTGTTGAGTCTATGGGGCAGTGTTGAGTCTAAGGGCAGTGTTGAGTCTATGGGCAGTGTTGAGTCTATGGTGCAGTGTTGAGTCTATTGTGCATTGTTGAGTCTAAGGGCAGTGTTGAGTCTATGGTGCAGTGTTGAGTCTATGGTGCAGTGTTGAGTCTATGGTGCAGTGTTGAGTCTAAGCGCAGTGTTGAGTCTATGGGGCAGTGTTGAGTCTAAGGGCAGTGTTGAGTCTATGGGCAGTGTTGAGTCTATGGTGCAGTGTTGAGTCTATTGTGCATTGTTGAGTCTAAGGGCAGTGTTGAGTCTATGGTGCAGTGTTGAGTCTATGGTGCAGTGTTGAGTCTATGGTGCAGTGTTGAGTCTATGGGGCAGTGTTGAGTCTAAGGGCAGTGTTGAGTCTATGGGCAGTGTTGAGTCTATGGTGCAGTGTTGAGTCTATTGTGCATTGTTGAGTCTAAGGGCAGTGTTGAGTCTATGGTGCAGTGTTGAGTCTATGGTGCAGTGTTTAGTCTATGGAGCAGTGCTGAGTCTATGGTGCAGTGTTGAGTCTATGGAGCAGTGTTGAGTCTATGGTGCAGTGTTGAGTCTATGGTGCAGTGTTGAGTCTATGGGCAGTGTTGAGTCTATGGTGCAGTGTTGAGTCTATTGTGCAGTGTTGAGTCTAAGCGCAGTGTTGAGTCTATGGGGCAGTGTTGAGTCTAAGGGCAGTGTTGAGTCTATGGGCAGTGTTGAGTCTATGGTGCAGTGTTGAGTCTATTGTGCATTGTTGAGTCTAAAGGCAGTGTTGAGTCTATGGTGCAGTGTTGAGTCTATGGAGCAGTGTTTAGTCTATGGAGCAGTGCTGAGTCTATGGTGAAGTGTTGAGTCTATGGAGCAGTGTTGAGTCTATGGTGCAGTGTTGAGTCTATGGTGCAGTGTTGAGTCTATGGGCAGTGTTGAGTCTATGGTGCAGTGTTTAGTCTATGGAGCAGTGCTGAGTCTATGGTGCAGTGTTGAGTCTATGGAGCAGTGTTGAGTCTATGGTGTAGTGTTTAGTCTATGGAGCAGTGCTGAGTCTATGGTGCAGTGTTGAGTCTATGGAGCAGTGTTGAGTCTATGGTGCAGTGTTGAGTCTATGGTGCAGTGTTGAGTCTATGGGCAGTGTTGAGTCTATGGTGCAGTGTTGAGTCTATGGTGCAGTGTTGAGTCTAAGCGCAGTGTTGAGTCTATGGGGCAGTGTTGAGTCTATGGTGCAGTGTTGAGTCTATGGAGCAGTGTTGAGTCTATGGTGCAGTGTTGAGTCTATGGTGCAGTGTTGAGTCTATGGGCAGTGTTGAGTCTATGGTGCAGTGTTGAGTCTATGGTGCAGTGTTGAGTCTAAGCGCAGTGTTGAGTCTATGGGGCAGTGTTGAGTCTAAGGGCAGTGTTGAGTCTATGGGCAGTGTTGAGTCTATGGTGCAGTGTTGAGTCTATTGTGCATTGTTGAGTCTAAGGGCAGTGTTGAGTCTATGGTGCAGTGTTGAGTCTATGGTGCAGTGTTGAGTCTATGGTGCAGTGTTGAGTCTAAGCGCAGTGTTGAGTCTATGGGGCAGTGTTGAGTCTAAGGGCAGTGTTGAGTCTATGGGCAGTGTTGAGTCTATGGTGCAGTGTTGAGTCTATTGTGCATTGTTGAGTCTAAGGGCAGTGTTGAGTCTATGGTGCAGTGTTGAGTCTATGGTGCAGTGTTGAGTCTATGGTGCAGTGTTGAGTCTATGGGGCAGTGTTGAGTCTAAGGGCAGTGTTGAGTCTATGGGCAGTGTTGAGTCTATGGTGCAGTGTTGAGTCTATTATGCATTGTTGAGTCTAAGGGCAGTGTTGAGTCTATGGTGCAGTGTTGAGTCTATGGTGCAGTGTTTAGTCTATGGAGCAGTGCTGAGTCTATGGTGCAGTGTTGAGTCTATGGAGCAGTGTTGAGTCTATGGTGCAGTGTTGAGTCTATGGTGCAGTGTTGAGTCTATGGGCAGTGTTGAGTCTATGGTGCAGTGTTGAGTCTATTGTGCAGTGTTGAGTCTAAGCGCAGTGTTGAGTCTATGGGGCAGTGTTGAGTCTAAGGGCAGTGTTGAGTCTATGGGCAGTGTTGAGTCTATGGTGCAGTGTTGAGTCTATTGTGCATTGTTGAGTCTAAAGGCAGTGTTGAGTCTATGGTGCAGTGTTGAGTCTATGGTGCAGTGTTTAGTCTATGGAGCAGTGCTGAGTCTATGGTGAAGTGTTGAGTCTATGGAGCAGTGTTGAGTCTATGGTGCAGTGTTGAGTCTATGGTGCAGTGTTGAGTCTATGGTGCAGTGTTGAGTCTAAGCGCAGTGTTGAGTCTATGGGGCAGTGTTGAGTCTAAGGGCAGTGTTGAGTCTATGGGCAGTGTTGAGTCTATGGTGCAGTGTTGAGTCTATTGTGCATTGTTGAGTCTAAGGGCAGTGTTGAGTCTATGGTGCAGTGTTGAGTCTATGGTGCAGTGTTGAGTCTATGGTGCAGTGTTGAGTCTATGGGGCAGTGTTGAGTCTAAGGGCAGTGTTGAGTCTATGGGCAGTGTTGAGTCTATGGTGCAGTGTTGAGTCTATTGTGCATTGTTGAGTCTAAGGGCAGTGTTGAGTCTATGGTGCAGTGTTGAGTCTATGGTGCAGTGTTTAGTCTATGGAGCAGTGCTGAGTCTATGGTGCAGTGTTGAGTCTATGGAGCAGTGTTGAGTCTATGGTGCAGTGTTGAGTCTATGGTGCAGTGTTGAGTCTATGGGCAGTGTTGAGTCTATGGTGCAGTGTTGAGTCTATTGTGCAGTGTTGAGTCTAAGCGCAGTGTTGAGTCTATGGGGCAGTGTTGAGTCTAAGGGCAGTGTTGAGTCTATGGGCAGTGTTGAGTCTATGGTGCAGTGTTGAGTCTATTGTGCATTGTTGAGTCTAAAGGCAGTGTTGAGTCTATGGTGCAGTGTTGAGTCTATGGTGCAGTGTTTAGTCTATGGAGCAGTGCTGAGTCTATGGTGAAGTGTTGAGTCTATGGAGCAGTGTTGAGTCTATGGTGCAGTGTTGAGTCTATGGTGCAGTGTTGAGTCTATGGGCAGTGTTGAGTCTATGGTGCAGTATTGAGTCTATTGTGCAGTGTTGAGTCTAAGCGCAGTGTTGAGTCTATGGTGCAGTGTTGAGTCTATGGTGCAGTGTTCAGTCTATGGAGCAGTGTTGAGTCTATGGTGCAGTGTTGAGTCTATGGTGCAGTGTTGAGTCTATGGGGCAGTGTTGAGTCTAAGGGCAGTGTTGAGTCTATGGGCAGTGTTGAGTCTATGGTGCAGTGTTGAGTCTATTGTGCATTGTTGAGTCTAAGGGCAGTGTTGAGTCTATGGTGCAGTGTTGAGTCTATGGTGCAGTGTTTAGTCTATGGAGCAGTGCTGAGTCTATGGTGCAGTGTTGAGTCTATGGAGCAGTGTTGAGTCTATGGTGCAGTGTTGAGTCTATGGTGCAGTGTTGAGTCTATGGGCAGTGTTGAGTCTACGGTGCAGTATTGAGTCTATTGTGCAGTGTTGAGTCTAAGCGCAGTGTTGAGTCTATGGTGCAGTGTTGAGTCTATGGTGCAGTGTTTAGTCTATGGAGCAGTGCTGAGTCTATGGTGCAGTGTTGAGTCTATGGAGCAGTGTTGAGTCTATGGTGTAGTGTTTAGTCTATGGAGCAGTGCTGAGTCTATGGTGCAGTGTTGAGTCTATGGAGCAGTGTTGAGTCTATGGTGCAATGTTGAGTCTATGGTGCAGTGTTGAGTCTATGGGCAGTGTTGAGTCTATGGTGCAGTGTTGAGTCTATGGTGAAGTGTTGAGTCTAAGCGCAGTGTTGAGTCTATGGGGCAGTGTTGAGTCTATGGTGCAGTGTTGAGTCTATGGAGCAGTGTTGAGTCTATGGTGCAGTGTTGAGTCTATGGTGCAGTGTTGAGTCTATGGGCAGTGTTGAGTCTATGGTGCAGTGTTGAGTCTATGGTGCAGTGTTGAGTCTAAGCGCAGTGTTGAGTCTATGGGGCAGTGTTGAGTCTAAGGGCAGTGTTGAGTCTATGGGCAGTGTTGGGTCTATGGTGCAGTGTTGAGTCTATTGTGCATTGTTGAGTCTAAGGGCAGTGTTGAGTCTATGGTGCAGTGTTGAGTCTATGGTGCAGTGTTGAGTCTATGGAGCAGTGTTGAGTCTATGGTGCAGTGTTGAGTCTACGGTGCAGTGTTGAGTCTATGGGGCAGTGTTGAGTCTAAGGGCAGTGTTGAGTCTATGGGCAGTGTTGAGTCTATGGTGCAGTGTTGAGTCTATTGTGCATTGTTGAGTCTAAGGGCAGTGTTGAGTCTATGGTGCAGTGTTGAGTCTATGGTGCAGTGTTTAGTCTATGGAGCAGTGCTGAGTCTATGGTGCAGTGTTGAGTCTATGGAGCAGTGTTGAGTCTATGGTGCAGTGTTGAGTCTATGGTGCAGTGTTGAGTCTATGGGCAGTGTTGAGTCTATGGTGCAGTGTTGAGTCTATTGTGCAGTGTTGAGTCTAAGCGCAGTGTTTAGTCTATGGGGCAGTGTTGAGTCTAAGGGCAGTGTTGAGTCTATGGGCAGTGTTGAGTCTATGGTGCAGTGTTGAGTCTATTGTGCATTGTTGAGTCTAAAGGCAGTGTTGAGTCTATGGTGCAGTGTTGAGTCTATGGAGCAGTGTTTAGTCTATGGAGCAGTGCTGAGTCTATGGTGAAGTGTTGAGTCTATGGAGCAGTGTTGAGTCTATGGTGCAGTGTTGAGTCTATGGTGCAGTGGTGAGTCTATGGGCAGTGTTGAGTCTATGGTGCAGTGTTTAGTCTATGGAGCAGTGCTGAGTCTATGGTGCAGTGTTGAGTCTATGGAGCAGTGTTGAGTCTATGGTGTAGTGTTTAGTCTATGGAGCAGTGCTGAGTCTATGGTGCAGTGTTGAGTCTATGGAGCAGTGTTGAGTCTATGGTGCAGTGTTGAGTCTATGGTGCAGTGTTGAGTCTATGGGCAGTGTTGAGTCTATGGTGCAGTGTTGAGTCTAAGCGCAGTGTTGAGTCTATGGGGCAGTGTTGAGTCTATGGTGCAGTGTTGAGTCTATGGAGCAGTGTTGAGTCTATGGTGCAGTGTTGAGTCTATGGTGCAGTGTTGAGTCTATGGGCAGTGTTGAGTCTATGGTGCAGTGTTGAGTCTATGGTGCAGTGTTGAGTCTAAGCGCAGTGTTGAGTCTATGGGGCAGTGTTGAGTCTAAGGGCAGTGTTGAGTCTATGGGCAATGTTGAGTCTATGGTGCAGTGTTGAGTCTATTGTGCATTGTTGAGTCTAAGGGCAGTGTTGAGTCTATGGTGCAGTGTTGAGTCTATGGTGCAGTGTTGAGTCTATGGAGCAGTGTTGAGTCTATGGTGCAGTGTTGAGTCTATGGTGCAGTGTTGAGTCTATGGGGCAGTGTTGAGTCTAAGGGCAGTGTTGAGTCTATGGGCAGTGTTGAGTCTATGGTGCAGTGTTGAGTCTATTGTGCATTGTTGAGTCTAAGGGCAGTGTTGAGTCTATGGTGCAGTGTTGAGTCTATGGTGCAGTGTTTAGTCTATGGAGCAGTGCTGAGTCTATGGTGCAGTGTTGAGTCTATGGAGCAGTGTTGAGTCTATGGTGCAGTGTTGAGTCTATGGTGCAGTGTTGAGTCTTTGGGCAGTGTTGAGTCTATGGTGCAGTGTTGAGTCTATTGTGCAGTGTTGAGTCTAAGCGCAGTGTTGAGTCTATGGGGCAGTGTTGAGTCTAAGGGCAGTGTTGAGTCTATGGGCAGTGTTGAGTCTATGGTGCAGTGTTGAGTCTATTGTGCATTGTTGAGTCTAAAGGCAGTGTTGAGTCTATGGTGCAGTGTTGAGTCTATGGTGCAGTGTTTAGTCTATGGAGCAGTGCTGAGTCTATGGTGAAGTGTTGAGTCTATGGAGCAGTGTTGAGTCTATGGTGCAGTGTTGAGTCTATGGTGCAGTGTTGAGTCTATGGGCAGTGTTGAGTCTATGGTGCAGTATTGAGTCTATTGTGCAGTGCTGAGTCTAAGCGCAGTGTTGAGTCTATGGTGCAGTGTTGAGTCTATGGTGCAGTGTTCAGTCTATGGAGCAGTGTTGAGTCTATGGTGCAGTGTTGAGTCTATGGTGCAGTGTTGAGTCTATGGGGCAGTGTTGAGTCTAAGGGCAGTGTTGAGTCTATGGGCAGTGTTGAGTCTATGGTGCAGTGTTTAGTCTATGGAGCAGTGCTGAGTCTATGGTGCAGTGTTGAGTCTATGGAGCAGTGTTGAGTCTATGGTGCAGTGTTGAGTCTATGGTGCAGTGTTGAGTCTATGGGCAGTGTTGAGTCTATGGTGCAGTATTGAGTCTATTGTGCAGTGTTGAGTCTAAGCGCAGTGTTGAGTCTATGGTGCAGTGTTGAGTCTATGGTGCAGTGTTCAGTCTATGGAGCAGTGTTGAGTCTATGGTGCAGTGTTGAGTCTATGGTGCAGTGTTGAGTCTATGGGGCAGTGTTGAGTCTAAGGGCAGTGTTGAGTCTATGGGCAGTGTTGAGTCTATGGTGCAGTGTTGAGTCTATTGTGCATTGTTGAGTCTAAGGGCAGTGTTGAGTCTATGGTGCAGTGTTGAGTCTATGGTGCAGTGTTTAGTCTATGGAGCAGTGCTGAGTCTATGGTGCAGTGTTGAGTCTATGGAGCAGTGTTGAGTCTATGGTGCAGTGTTGAGTCTATGGTGCAGTGTTGAGTCTATGGGCAGTGTTGAGTCTATGGTGCAGTGTTGAGTCTATTGTGCAGTGTTGAGTCTAAGCGCAGTGTTGAGTCTATGGGGCAGTGTTGAGTCTAAGGGCAGTGTTGAGTCTATGGGCAGTGTTGAGTCTATGGTGCAGTGTTGAGTCTATTGTGCATTGTTGAGTCTAAAGGCAGTGTTGAGTCTATGGTGCAGTGTTGAGTCTATGGTGCAGTGTTTAGTCTATGGAGCAGTGCTGAGTCTATGGTGAAGTGTTGAGTCTATGGAGCAGTGTTGAGTCTATGGTGCAGTGTTGAGTCTATGGTGCAGTGTTGAGTCTATGGGCAGTGTTGAGTCTATGGTGCAGTATTGAGTCTATTGTGCAGTGTTGAGTCTAAGCGCAGTGTTGAGTCTATGGTGCAGTGTTGAGTCTATGGTGCAGTGTTCAGTCTATGGAGCAGTGCTGAGTCTATGGTGCAGTGTTTAGTCTATGGAGCAGTGCTGAGTCTATGGTGAAGTGTTGAGTCTATGGAGCAGTGTTGAGTCTATGGTGCAGTGTTGAGTCTATGGTGCAGTGTTGAGTCTATGGTGCAGTGTTGAGTCTATGGTGCAGTGTTGAGTCTATGGTGCAGTGTTGAGTCTATTGTGCAGTGTTGAGTCTATGGTGCAGTGTTGAGTCTATGGTGCAGTGTTGAGTCTATGGTGCAGTGTTGAGTCTATGGTGCAGTGTTGAGTCTTTGGTGCAGTGTTGAGTCTATGGTGCAGTGTTGAGTCTATGTTGCAGTGTTGAGTCTATGGTGCAGTGTTGAGTCTTTGGTGCAGTGTTGAGTCTATGGTGCAGTGTTGAGTCTATATTGCAGTGTTGAGTCTATGGTGCAGTGTTGAGTCTATGGGCAGTGTTGAGTCTATGGTGCAGTGTTGAGTCTATTGTGCATTGTTGAGTCTAAGGGCAGTGTTGAGTCTATGGTGCAGTGTTGAGTCTATGGTGCAGTGTTTAGTCTATGGAGCAGTGCTGAGTCTATGGTGCAGTGTTGAGTCTATGGAGCAGTGTTGAGTCTATGGTGCAGTGTTGAGTCTATGGTGCAGTGTTGAGTCTATGGGCAGTGTTGAGTCTATGGTGCAGTGTTGAGTCTATTGTGCAGTGTTGAGTCTAAGCGCAGTGTTGAGTCTATGGTGCAGTGTTGAGTCTATGGTGCAGTGTTTAGTCTATGGAGCAGTGCTGAGTCTATGGTGCAGTGTTGAGTCTATGGCGCAGTGTTGAGTCTATGGTGCAGTGTTGAGTCTATGGTGCAGTGTTGAGTCTATGGTGCAGTGTTGAGTCTATGGTGCAGTGTTGAGTCTATTGTGCAGTGTTGAGTCTATGGTGCAGTGTTGAGTCTATGGTGCAGTGTTGAGTCTATGGTGCAGTGTTGAGTCTATGTTGCAGTGTTGAGTCTATGGTGCAGTGTTGAGTCTTTGGTGCAGTGTTGAGTCTATGGTGCAGTGTTGAGTCTATATTGCAGTGTTGAGTCTATGGTGCAGTGTTGAGTCTATGGGCAGTGTTGAGTCTATGGTGCAGTGTTGAGTCTATGGTGCAGTGTTGAGTCTATGGTGCAGTGTTGAGTCTATGGTGCAGTGCTGAGTCTATGTTGCAGTGTTGAGTCTATGGGCAGTGTTGAGTCTATGGTGCAGTGTTGAGTCTATCGTGCAGTGTTGAGTCTAAGGGCAGTGTTGAGTCTATGGTGCAGTGCTGAATCTATGGTGCAGTGGTGAGTCTATGGTGCAGTGCTGAGTCTATGGTGCAGTGTTGAGTCTATGGTGCAGTGTTGAGTCTATAGTGCAGTGTTGAGTCTATGGTGCAGTGTTGAGTCTATTGTGCATTGTTGAGTCTAAAGGCAGTGTTGAGTCTATGGTGCAGTGTTGAGTCTATGGTGCAGTGTTTAGTCTATGGAGCAGTGCTGAGTCTATGGTGAAGTGTTGAGTCTATGGAGCAGTGTTGAGTCTATGGCGCAGTGTTGAGTCTATGGTGCAGTGTTGAGTCTATGGGCAGTGTTGAGTCTATGGTGCAGTATTGAGTCTATTGTGCAGTGTTGAGTCTAAGCGCAGTGTTGAGTCTATGGTGCAGTGTTGAGTCTATGGTGCAGTGTTCAGTCTATGGAGCAGTGCTGAGTCTATGGTGCAGTGTTGAGTCTATGGCGCAGTGTTCAGTCTATGGTGCAGTGTTGAGTCTATGGTGCAGTGTTGAGTCTATGGTGCAGTGTTGAGTCTATGGTGCAGTGTTGAGTCTATTGTGTAGTGTTGAGTCTATGGTGCAGTGTTGAGTCTATGGTGCAGTGTTGAGTCTATGGTGCAGTGTTGAGTCTATGGTGCAGTGTTGAGTCTTTTGTGCAGTGTTGAGTCTATGGTGCAGTGTTGAGTCTATGTTGCAGTGTTGAGTCTATGGTGCAGTGTTGAGTCTTTGGTGCAGTGTTGAGTCTATGGTGCAGTGTTGAGTCTATATTGCAGTGTTGAGTCTATGGTGCAGTGTTGAGTCTATGGGCAGTGTTGAGTCTATGGTGCAGTGTTGAGTCTATTGTGCATTGTTGAGTCTAAGGGCAGTGTTGAGTCTATGGTGCAGTGTTGAGTCTATGGTGCAGTGTTTAGTCTATGGAGCAGTGCTGAGTCTATGGTGCAGTGTTGAGTCTATGGAGCAGTGTTGAGTCTATGGTGCAGTGTTGAGTCTATGGTGCAGTGTTGAGTCTATGGGCAGTGTTGAGTCTATGGTGCAGTGTTGAGTCTATTGTGCAGTGTTGAGTCTAAGCGCAGTGTTGAGTCTATGGTGCAGTGTTGAGTCTATGGTGCAGTGTTTAGTCTATGGAGCAGTGCTGAGTCTATGGTGCAGTGTTGAGTCTATGGCGCAGTGTTGAGTCTATGGTGCAGTGTTCAGTCTATGGTGCAGTGTTGAGTCTATGGTGCAGTGTTGAGTCTATGGTGCAGTGTTGAGTCTATTGTGCAGTGTTGAGTCTATGGTGCAGTGTTGAGTCTATGGTGCAGTGTTGAGTCTATGGTGCAGTGTTGAGTCTATGTTACAGTGTTGAGTCTATGGTGCAGTGTTGAGTCTTTGGTGCAGTGTTGAGTCTATGGTGCAGTGTTGAGTCTATATTGCAGTGTTGAGTCTATGGTGCAGTGTTGAGTCTATGGGCAGTGTTGAGTCTATGGTGCAGTGTTGAGTCTATGGTGCAGTGTGGAGTCTATGGTGCAGTGTTGAGTCTATGGTGCAGTGTTGAGTCTATGGTGCAGTGCTGAGTCTATGTTGCAGTGTTGAGTCTATGGGCAGTGTTGAGTCTATGGTGCAGTGTTGAGTCTATCGTGCAGTGTTGAGTCTAAGGGCAGTGTTGAGTCTATGGTGCAGTGCTGAGTCTATGGTGCAGTGGTGAGTCTATGGTGCAGTGTTGAGTCTATGGTACAGTGTTTGGTCTATGGTGCAGTGTTGAGTCTATGGTGCAGTGTTGAGTCTATGGTGCAGTGTTGAGTCTATGGTGCAGTGTTGAGTCTATGGGGCAGTGTTGAGTCTAAGGGCAGTGTTGAGTCTATGGGCAGTGTTGAGTCTATGGTGCAGTGTTGAGTCTATTGTGCATTGTTGAGTCTAAGGGCAGTGTTGAGTCTATGGTGCAGTGTTGAGTCTATGGTGCAGTGTTTAGTCTATGGAGCAGTGCTGAGTCTATGGTGCAGTGTTGAGTCTATGGAGCAGTGTTGAGTCTATGGTGCAGTGTTGAGTCTATGGTGCAGTGTTGAGTCTTTGGGCAGTGTTGAGTCTATGGTGCAGTGTTGAGTCTATTGTGCAGTGTTGAGTCTAAGCGCAGTGTTGAGTCTATGGGGCAGTGTTGAGTCTAAGGGCAGTGTTGAGTCTATGGGCAGTGTTGAGTCTATGGTGCAGTGTTGAGTCTATTGTGCATTGTTGAGTCTAAAGGCAGTGTTGAGTCTATGGTGCAGTGTTGAGTCTATGGTGCAGTGTTTAGTCTATGGAGCAGTGCTGAGTCTATGGTGAAGTGTTGAGTCTATGGAGCAGTGTTGAGTCTATGGTGCAGTGTTGAGTCTATGGTGCAGTGTTGAGTCTATGGGCAGTGTTGAGTCTATGGTGCAGTATTGAGTCTATTGTGCAGTGCTGAGTCTAAGCGCAGTGTTGAGTCTATGGTGCAGTGTTGAGTCTATGGTGCAGTGTTCAGTCTATGGAGCAGTGTTGAGTCTATGGTGCAGTGTTGAGTCTATGGTGCAGTGTTGAGTCTATGGGGCAGTGTTGAGTCTAAGGGCAGTGTTGAGTCTATGGGCAGTGTTGAGTCTATGGTGCAGTGTTGAGTCTATTGTGCATTGTTGAGTCTAAGGGCAGTGTTGAGTCTATGGTGCAGTGTTGAGTCTATGGTGCAGTGTTTAGTCTATGGAGCAGTGCTGAGTCTATGGTGCAGTGTTGAGTCTATGGAGCAGTGTTGAGTCTATGGTGCAGTGTTGAGTCTATGGTGCAGTGTTGAGTCTATGGGCAGTGTTGAGTCTATGGTGCAGTATTGAGTCTATTGTGCAGTGTTGAGTCTAAGCGCAGTGTTGAGTCTATGGTGCAGTGTTGAGTCTATGGTGCAGTGTTCAGTCTATGGAGCAGTGTTGAGTCTATGGTGCAGTGTTGAGTCTATGGTGCAGTGTTGAGTCTATGGGGCAGTGTTGAGTCTAAGGGCAGTGTTGAGTCTATGGGCAGTGTTGAGTCGATGGTGCAGTGTTGAGTCTATTGTGCATTGTTGAGTCTAAGGGCAGTGTTGAGTCTATGGTGCAGTGTTGAGTCTATGGTGCAGTGTTTAGTCTATGGAGCAGTGCTGAGTCTATGGTGCAGTGTTGAGTCTATGGAGCAGTGTTGAGTCTATGGTGCAGTGTTGAGTCTATGGTGCAGTGTTGAGTCTATGGGCAGTGTTGAGTCTATGGTGCAGTGTTGAGTCTATTGTGCAGTGTTGAGTCTAAGCGCAGTGTTGAGTCTATGGGGCAGTGTTGAGTCTAAGGGCAGTGTTGAGTCTATGGGCAGTGTTGAGTCTATGGTGCAGTGTTGAGTCTATTGTGCATTGTTGAGTCTAAAGGCAGTGTTGAGTCTATGGTGCAGTGTTGAGTCTATGGTGCAGTGTTTAGTCTATGGAGCAGTGCTGAGTCTATGGTGAAGTGTTGAGTCTATGGAGCAGTGTTGAGTCTATGGTGCAGTGTTGAGTCTATGGTGCAGTGTTGAGTCTATGGGCAGTGTTGAGTCTATGGTGCAGTATTGAGTCTATTGTGCAGTGTTGAGTCTAAGCGCAGTGTTGAGTCTATGGTGCAGTGTTGAGTCTATGGTGCAGTGTTCAGTCTATGGAGCAGTGCTGAGTCTATGGTGCAGTGTTTAGTCTATGGAGCAGTGCTGAGTCTATGGTGAAGTGTTGAGTCTATGGAGCAGTGTTGAGTCTATGGTGCAGTGTTGAGTCTATGGTGCAGTGTTGAGTCTATGGTGCAGTGTTGAGTCTATGGTGCAGTGTTGAGTCTATGGTGCAGTGTTGAGTCTATTGTGCAGTGTTGAGTCTATGGTGCAGTGTTGAGTCTATGGTGCAGTGTTGAGTCTATGGTGCAGTGTTGAGTCTATGGTGCAGTGTTGAGTCTTTGGTGCAGTGTTGAGTCTATGGTGCAGTGTTGAGTCTATGTTGCAGTGTTGAGTCTATGGTGCAGTGTTGAGTCTTTGGTGCAGTGTTGAGTCTATGGTGCAGTGTTGAGTCTATATTGCAGTGTTGAGTCTATGGTGCAGTGTTGAGTCTATGGGCAGTGTTGAGTCTATGGTGCAGTGTTGAGTCTATTGTGCATTGTTGAGTCTAAGGGCAGTGTTGAGTCTATGGTGCAGTGTTGAGTCTATGGTGCAGTGTTTAGTCTATGGAGCAGTGCTGAGTCTATGGTGCAGTGTTGAGTCTATGGAGCAGTGTTGAGTCTATGGTGCAGTGTTGAGTCTATGGTGCAGTGTTGAGTCTATGGGCAGTGTTGAGTCTATGGTGCAGTGTTGAGTCTATTGTGCAGTGTTGAGTCTAAGCGCAGTGTTGAGTCTATGGTGCAGTGTTGAGTCTATGGTGCAGTGTTTAGTCTATGGAGCAGTGCTGAGTCTATGGTGCAGTGTTGAGTCTATGGCGCAGTGTTGAGTCTATGGTGCAGTGTTGAGTCTATGGTGCAGTGTTGAGTCTATGGTGCAGTGTTGAGTCTATGGTGCAGTGTTGAGTCTATTGTGCAGTGTTGAGTCTATGGTGCAGTGTTGAGTCTATGGTGCAGTGTTGAGTCTATGGTGCAGTGTTGAGTCTATGTTGCAGTGTTGAGTCTATGGTGCAGTGTTGAGTCTTTGGTGCAGTGTTGAGTCTATGGTGCAGTGTTGAGTCTATATTGCAGTGTTGAGTCTATGGTGCAGTGTTGAGTCTATGGGCAGTGTTGAGTCTATGGTGCAGTGTTGAGTCTATGGTGCAGTGTTGAGTCTATGGTGCAGTGTTGAGTCTATGGTGCAGTGCTGAGTCTATGTTGCAGTGTTGAGTCTATGGGCAGTGTTGAGTCTATGGTGCAGTGTTGAGTCTATCGTGCAGTGTTGAGTCTAAGGGCAGTGTTGAGTCTATGGTGCAGTGCTGAATCTATGGTGCAGTGGTGAGTCTATGGTGCAGTGCTGAGTCTATGGTGCAGTGTTGAGTCTATGGTGCAGTGTTGAGTCTATAGTGCAGTGTTGAGTCTATGGTGCAGTGTTGAGTCTATTGTGCATTGTTGAGTCTAAAGGCAGTGTTGAGTCTATGGTGCAGTGTTGAGTCTATGGTGCAGTGTTTAGTCTATGGAGCAGTGCTGAGTCTATGGTGAAGTGTTGAGTCTATGGAGCAGTGTTGAGTCTATGGCGCAGTGTTGAGTCTATGGTGCAGTGTTGAGTCTATGGGCAGTGTTGAGTCTATGGTGCAGTATTGAGTCTATTGTGCAGTGTTTAGTCTAAGCGCAGTGTTGAGTCTATGGTGCAGTGTTGAGTCTATGGTGCAGTGTTCAGTCTATGGAGCAGTGCTGAGTCTATGGTGCAGTGTTGAGTCTATGGCGCAGTGTTCAGTCTATGGTGCAGTGTTGAGTCTATGGTGCAGTGTTGAGTCTATGGTGCAGTGTTGAGTCTATGGTGCAGTGTTGAGTCTATTGTGTAGTGTTGAGTCTATGGTGCAGTGTTGAGTCTATGGTGCAGTGTTGAGTCTATGGTGCAGTGTTGAGTCTATGGTGCAGTGTTGAGTCTTTTGTGCAGTGTTGAGTCTATGGTGCAGTGTTGAGTCTATGTTGCAGTGTTGAGTCTATGGTGCAGTGTTGAGTCTTTGGTGCAGTGTTGAGTCTATGGTGCAGTGTTGAGTCTATATTGCAGTGTTGAGTCTATGGTGCAGTGTTGAGTCTATGGGCAGTGTTGAGTCTATGGTGCAGTGTTGAGTCTATTGTGCATTGTTGAGTCTAAGGGCAGTGTTGAGTCTATGGTGCAGTGTTGAGTCTATGGTGCAGTGTTTAGTCTATGGAGCAGTGCTGAGTCTATGGTGCAGTGTTGAGTCTGTGGAGCAGTGTTGAGTCTATGGTGCAGTGTTGAGTCTATGGTGCAGTGTTGAGTCTATGGGCAGTGTTGAGTCTATGGTGCAGTGTTGAGTCTATTGTGCAGTGTTGAGTCTAAGCGCAGTGTTGAGTCTATGGTGCAGTGTTGAGTCTATGGTGCAGTGTTTAGTCTATGGAGCAGTGCTGAGTCTATGGTGCAGTGTTGAGTCTATGGCGCAGTGTTGAGTCTATGGTGCAGTGTTCAGTCTATGGAGCAGTGCTGAGTCTATGGTGCAGTGTTGAGTCTATGGCGCAGTGTTCAGTCTATGGTGCAGTGTTGAGTCTATGGTGCAGTGTTGAGTCTATGGTGCAGTGTTGAGTCTATGGTGCAGTGTTGAGTCTATTGTGTAGTGTTGAGTCTATGGTGCAGTGTTGAGTCTATGGTGCAGTGTTGAGTCTATGGTGCAGTGTTGAGTCTATGGTGCAGTGTTGAGTCTTTTGTGCAGTGTTGAGTCTATGGTGCAGTGTTGAGTCTATGTTGCAGTGTTGAGTCTATGGTGCAGTGTTGAGTCTTTGGTGCAGTGTTGAGTCTATGGTGCAGTGTTGAGTCTATATTGCAGTGTTGAGTCTATGGTGCAGTGTTGAGTCTATGGGCAGTGTTGAGTCTATGGTGCAGTGTTGAGTCTATTGTGCATTGTTGAGTCTAAGGGCAGTGTTGAGTCTATGGTGCAGTGTTGAGTCTATGGTGCAGTGTTTAGTCTATGGAGCAGTGCTGAGTCTATGGTGCAGTGTTGAGTCTGTGGAGCAGTGTTGAGTCTATGGTGCAGTGTTGAGTCTATGGTGCAGTGTTGAGTCTATGGGCAGTGTTGAGTCTATGGTGCAGTGTTGAGTCTATTGTGCAGTGTTGAGTCTAAGCGCAGTGTTGAGTCTATGGTGCAGTGTTGAGTCTATGGTGCAGTGTTTAGTCTATGGAGCAGTGCTGAGTCTATGGTGCAGTGTTGAGTCTATGGCGCAGTGTTGAGTCTATGGTGCAGTGTTCAGTCTATGGTGCAGTGTTGAGTCTATGGTGCAGTGTTGAGTCTATGGTGCAGTGTTGAGTCTATTGTGCAGTGTTGAGTCTATGGTGCAGTGTTGAGTCTATGGTGCAGTGTTGAGTCTATGGTGCAGTGTTGAGTCTATGTTGCAGTGTTGAGTCTATGGTGCAGTGTTGAGTCTTTGGTGCAGTGTTGAGTCTATGGTGCAGTGTTGAGTCTATATTGCAGTGTTGAGTCTATGGTGCAGTGTTGAGTCTATGGGCAGTGTTGAGTCTATGGTGCAGTGTTGAGTCTATGGTGCAGTGTGGAGTCTATGGTGCAGTGTTGAGTCTATGGTGCAGTGTTGAGTCTATGGTGCAGTGCTGAGTCTATGTTGCAGTGTTGAGTCTATGGGCAGTGTTGAGTCTATGGTGCAGTGTTGAGTCTATCGTGCAGTGTTGAGTCTAAGGGCAGTGTTGAGTCTATGGTGCAGTGCTGAGTCTATGGTGCAGTGGTGAGTCTATGGTGCAGTGTTGAGTCTATGGTACAGTGTTTGGTCTATGGTGCAGTGTTGAGTCTATGGTGCAGTGTTGAGTCTATGGTGCAGTGTTGAGTCTATAGTGCAGTGTTGAGTCTATGGTGCAGTGTTGAGTCTATGGGCAGTGTTGAGTCTATGGTGCAGTGTTGAGTCTATGGTGCAGTGTTGAGTCTATGGTGCAGTGTTGAGTCTATGGTGCAGTGTTGAGTCTATGGTGCAGTGTTGAGTCTATGGAGCAGTGCTGAGTCTATGGTGCAGTGTTGAGTCTATGGAGCAGTGTTGAGTCTATGGTGCAGTGTTGAGTCTATGGTGCAGTGTTGAGTCTATGGGCAGTGTTGAGTCTATGGTGCAGTGTTTAGTCTATGGAGCAGTGCTGAGTCTATGGTGCAGTGTTGAGTCTATGGAGCAGTGTTGAGTCTATGGTGTAGTGTTTAGTCTATGGAGCAGTGCTGAGTCTATGGTGCAGTGTTGAGTCTATGGAGCAGTGTTGAGTCTATGGTGCAGTGTTGAGTCTATGGTGCAGTGTTGAGTCTATGGGCAGTGTTGAGTCTATGGTGCAGTGTTGAGTCTATGGTACAGTGTTGAGTCTAAGCGCAGTGTTGAGTCTATGGGGCAGTGTTGAGTCTATGGTGCAGTGTTGAGTCTATGGAGCAGTGTTGAGTCTATGGTGCAGTGTTGAGTCTATGGTGCAGTGTTGAGTCTATCGTGCAGTGTTGAGTCTAAGGGCAGTGTTGAGTCTATGGTGCAGTGCTGAGTCTATGGTGCAGTGGTGAGTCTATGGTGCAGTGTTGAGTCTATGGTACAGTGTTTGGTCTATGGTGCAGTGTTGAGTCTATGGTGCAGTGTTGAGTCTATGGTGCAGTGTTGAGTCTATAGTGCAGTGTTGAGTCTATGGTGCAGTGTTGAGTCTATGGGCAGTGTTGAGTCTATGGTGCAGTGTTGAGTCTATGGTGCAGTGTTGAGTCTATGGTGCAGTGTTGAGTCTATGGTGCAGTGTTGAGTCTATGGTGCAGTGTTTAGTCTATGGAGCAGTGCTGAGTCTATGGTGCAGTGTTGAGTCTATGGAGCAGTGTTGAGTCTATGGTGCAGTGTTGAGTCTATGGTGCAGTGTTGAGTCTATGGGCAGTGTTGAGTCTATGGTGCAGTGTTTAGTCTATGGAGCAGTGCTGAGTCTATGGTGCAGTGTTGAGTCTATGGAGCAGTGTTGAGTCTATGGTGTAGTGTTTAGTCTATGGAGCAGTGCTGAGTCTATGGTGCAGTGTTGAGTCTATGGAGCAGTGTTGAGTCTATGGTGCAGTGTTGAGTCTATGGTGCAGTGTTGAGTCTATGGGCAGTGTTGAGTCTATGGTGCAGTGTTGAGTCTATGGTGCAGTGTTGAGTCTAAGCGCAGTGTTGAGTCTATGGGGCAGTGTTGAGTCTATGGTGCAGTGTTGAGTCTATGGAGCAGTGTTGAGTCTATGGTGCAGTGTTGAGTCTATGGTGCAGTGTTGAGTCTATGGGCAGTGTTGAGTCTATGGTGCAGTGTTGAGTCTATGGTGCAGTGTTGAGTCTAAGCGCAGTGTTGAGTCTATGGGGCAGTGTTGAGTCTAAGGGCAGTGTTGAGTCTATGGGCAGTGTTGAGTCTATGGTGCAGTGTTGAGTCTATTGTGCATTGTTGAGTCTAAGGGCAGTGTTGAGTCTATGGTGCAGTGTTGAGTCTATGGTGCAGTGTTGAGTCTATGGAGCAGTGTTGAGTCTATGGTGCAGTGTTGAGTCTACGGTGCAGTGTTGAGTCTATTGTGCATTGTTGAGTCTAAGGGCAGTGTTGAGTCTATGGTGCAGTGTTGAGTCTATGGTGCAGTGTTTAGTCTATGGAGCAGTGCTGAGTCTATGGTGCAGTGTTGAGTCTATGGAGCAGTGTTGAGTCTATGGTGCAGTGTTGAGTCTATGGTGCAGTGTTGAGTCTATGGGCAGTGTTGAGTCTATGGTGCAGTGTTGAGTCTATTGTGCAGTGTTGAGTCTAAGCGCAGTGTTGAGTCTATGGGGCAGTGTTGAGTCTAAGGGCAGTGTTGAGTCTATGGGCAGTGTTGAGTCTATGGTGCAGTGTTGAGTCTATTGTGCATTGTTGAGTCTAAAGGCAGTGTTGAGTCTATGGTGCAGTGTTGAGTCTATGGAGCAGTGTTTAGTCTATGGAGCAGTGCTGAGTCTATGGTGAAGTGTTGAGTCTATGGAGCAGTGTTGAGTCTATGGTGCAGTGTTGAGTCTATGGTGCAGTGTTGAGTCTATGGGCAGTGTTGAGTCTATGGTGCAGTGTTTAGTCTATGGAGCAGTGCTGAGTCTATGGTGCAGTGTTGAGTCTATGGAGCAGTGTTGAGTCTATGGTGTAGTGTTTAGTCTATGGAGCAGTGCTGAGTCTATGGTGCAGTGTTGAGTCTATGGAGCAGTGTTGAGTCTATGGTGCAGTGTTGAGTCTATGGTGCAGTGTTGAGTCTATGGGCAGTGTTGAGTCTATGGTGCAGTGTTGAGTCTATGGCGCAGTGTTGAGTCTAAGCGCAGTGTTGAGTCTATGGGGCAGTGTTGAGTCTATGGTGCAGTGTTGAGTCTATGGAGCAGTGTTGAGTCTATGGTGCAGTGTTGAGTCTATGGTGCAGTGTTGAGTCTATGGGCAGTGTTGAGTCTATGGTGCAGTGTTGAGTCTATGGTGCAGTGTTGAGTCTAAGCGCAGTGTTGAGTCTATGGGGCAGTGTTGAGTCTAAGGGCAGTGTTGAGTCTATGGGCAGTGTTGAGTCTATGGTGCAGTGTTGAGTCTATTGTGCATTGTTGAGTCTAAGGGCAGTGTTGAGTCTATGGTGCGGTGTTGAGTCTATGGTGCAGTGTTGAGTCTATGGAGCAGTGTTGAGTCTATGGTGCAGTGTTGAGTCTATGGTGCAGTGTTGAGTCTATGGGGCAGTGTTGAGTCTAAGGGCAGTGTTGAGTCTATGGGCAGTGTTGAGTCTATGGTGCAGTGTTGAGTCTATTGTGCATTGTTGAGTCTAAGGGCAGTGTTGAGTCTATGGTGCAGTGTTGAGTCTATGGTGCAGTGTTTAGTCTATGGAGCAGTGCTGAGTCTATGGTGCAGTGTTGAGTCTATGGAGCAGTGTTGAGTCTATGGTGCAGTGTTGAGTCTATGGTGCAGTGTTGAGTCTATGGGCAGTGTTGAGTCTATGGTGCAGTGTTGAGTCTATTGTGCAGTGTTGAGTCTAAGCGCAGTGTTGAGTCTATGGGGCAGTGTTGAGTCTAAGGGCAGTGTTGAGTCTATGGGCAGTGTTGAGTCTATGGTGCAGTGTTGAGTCTATTGTGCATTGTTGAGTCTAAAGGCAGTGTTGAGTCTATGGTGCAGTGTTGAGTCTATGGTGCAGTGTTTAGTCTATGGAGCAGTGCTGAGTCTATGGTGAAGTTTTGAGTCTATGGAGCAGTGTTGAGTCTATGGTGCAGTGTTGAGTCTATGGTGCAGTGTTGAGTCTATGGGCAGTGTTGAGTCGATGGTGCAGTATTGAGTCTATTGTGCAGTGTTGAGTCTAAGCGCAGTGTTGAGTCTATGGTGCAGTGTTGAGTCTATGGTGCAGTGTTCAGTCTATGGAGCAGTGTTGAGTCTATGGTGCAGTGTTGAGTCTATGGTGCAGTGTTGAGTCTATGGGGCAGTGTTGAGTCTAAGGGCAGTGTTGAGTCTATGGGCAGTGTTGAGTCTATGGTGTAGTGTTGAGTCTATTGTGCATTGTTGAGTCTAAGGGCAGTGTTGAGTCTATGGTGCAGTGTTGAGTCTATGGTGCAGTGTTTAGTCTATGGAGCAGTGCTGAGTCTATGGTGCAGTGTTGAGTCTATGGAGCAGTGTTGAGTCTATGGTGCAGTGTTGAGTCTATGGTGCAGTGTTGAGTCTATGGGCAGTGTTGAGTCTATGGTGCAGTGTTGAGTCTATTGTGCAGTGTTGAGTCTAAGCGCAGTGTTGAGTCTATGGGGTAGTGTTGAGTCTAAGGGCAGTGTTGAGTCTATGGGCAGTGTTGAGTCTATGGTGCAGTGTTGAGTCTATTGTGCATTGTTGAGTCTAAAGGCAGTGTTGAGTCTATGGTGCAGTGTTGAGTCTATGGTGCAGTGTATATTCTATGGAGCAGTGCTGAGTCTATGGTGAAGTGTTGAGTCTATGGAGCAGTGTTGAGTCTATGGTGCAGTGTTGAGTCTATGGTGCAGTGTTGAGTCTATGGGCAGTGTTGAGTCTATGGTGCAGTATTGAGTCTATTGTGCAGTGTTGAGTCTAAGCGCAGTGTTGAGTCTATGGTGCAGTGTTGAGTCTATGGTGCAGTGTTCAGTCTATGGAGCAGTGCTGAGTCTATGGTGCAGTGTTGAGTCTATGGCGCAGTGTTGAGTCTATGGTGCAGTGTTGAGTCTATGGTGCAGTGTTGAGTCTATGGTGCAGTGTTGAGTCTATGGTGCAGTGTTGAGTCTATTGTGCAGTGTTGAGTCTATGGTGCAGTGTTGAGTCTATGGTGCAGTGTTGAGTCTATGGTGCAGTGTTGAGTCTATGGTGCAGTGTTGAGTCTTTGGTGCAGTGTTGAGTCTATGGTGCAGTGTTGAGTCTATGTTGCAGTGTTGAGTCTATGGTGCAGTGTTGAGTCTTTGGTGCAGTGTTGAGTCTATGGTGCAGTGTTGAGTCTATATTGCAGTGTTGAGTCTATGGTGCAGTGTTGAGTCTATGGGCAGTGTTGAGTCTATGGTGCAGTGTTGAGTCTATTGTGCATTGTTGAGTCTAAGGGCAGTGTTGAGTCTATGGTGCAGTGTTGAGTCTATGGGGCAGTGTTGAGTCTAAGGGCAGTGTTGAGTCTATGGTGCAGTGTTGAGTCTATGGTGCAGTGTTGAGTCTATGGAGCAGTGTTGAGTCTATGGTGCAGTGTTGAGTCTACGGTGCAGTGTTGAGTCTATTGTGCATTGTTGAGTCTAAGGGCAGTGTTGAGTCTATGGTGCAGTGTTGAGTCTATGGTGCAGTGTTTAGTCTATGGAGCAGTGCTGAGTCTATGGTGCAGTGTTGAGTCTATGGAGCAGTGTTGAGTCTATGGTGCAGTGTTGAGTCTATGGTGCAGTGTTGAGTCTATGGGCAGTGCTGAGTCTATGGTGCAGTGTTGAGTCTATTGTGCAGTGTTGAGTCTAAGCGCAGTGTTGAGTCTATGGGGCAGTGTTGAGTCTAAGGGCAGTGTTGAGTCTATGGGCAGTGTTGAGTCTATGGTGCAGTGTTGAGTCTATTGTGCATTGTTGAGTCTAAAGGCAGTGTTGAGTCTATGGTGCAGTGTTGAGTCTATGGAGCAGTGTTTAGTCTATGGAGCAGTGCTGAGTCTATGGTGAAGTGTTGAGTCTATGGAGCAGTGTTGAGTCTATGGTGCAGTGTTGAGTCTATGGTGCAGTGTTGAGTCTATGGTGCAGTGTTTAGTCTATGGAGCAGTGCTGAGTCTATGGGGCAGTGTTGAGTCTAAGGGCAGTGTTGAGTCTATGGGCAGTGTTGAGTCTATGGTGCAGTGTTGAGTCTATTGTGCATTGTTGAGTCTAAAGGCAGTGTTGAGTCTATGGTGCAGTGTTGAGTCTATGGAGCAGTGTTTAGTCTATGGAGCAGTGCTGAGTCTATGGTGAAGTGTTGAGTCTATGGAGCAGTGTTGAGTCTATGGTGCAGTGTTGAGTCTATGGTGCAGTGTTGAGTCTATGGGCAGTGTTGAGTCTATGGTGCAGTGTTTAGTCTATGGAGCAGTGCTGAGTCTATGGTGCAGTGTTGAGTCTATGGAGCAGTGTTGAGTCTATGGTGTAGTGTTTAGTCTATGGAGCAGTGCTGAGTCTATGGTGCAGTGTTGAGTCTATGGAGCAGTGTTGAGTCTATGGTGCAGTGTTGAGTCTATGGTGCAGTGTTGAGTCTATGGGCAGTGTTGAGTCTATGGTGCAGTGTTGAGTCTATGGCGCAGTGTTGAGTCTAAGCGCAGTGTTGAGTCTATGGGGCAGTGTTGAGTCTATGGTGCAGTGTTGAGTCTATGGAGCAGTGTTGAGTCTATGGTGCAGTGTTGAGTCTATGGTGCAGTGTTGAGTCTATGGGCAGTGTTGAGTCTATGGTGCAGTGTTGAGTCTATGGTGCAGTGTTGAGTCTAAGCGCAGTGTTGAGTCTATGGGGCAGTGTTGAGTCTAAGGGCAGTGTTGAGTCTATGGGCAGTGTTGAGTCTATGGTGCAGTGTTGAGTCTATTGTGCATTGTTGAGTCTAAGGGCAGTGTTGAGTCTATTGTGCAGTGTTGAGTCTATTGTGCAGTGTTGAGTCTAAGCGCAGTGTTGAGTCTATGGGGTAGTGTTGAGTCTAAGGGCAGTGTTGAGTCTATGGGCAGTGTTGAGTCTATGGTGCAGTGTTGAGTCTATTGTGCATTGTTGAGTCTAAAGGCAGTGTTGAGTCTATGGTGCAGTGTTGAGTCTATGGTGCAGTGTATATTCTATGGAGCAGTGCTGAGTCTATGGTGAAGTGTTGAGTCTATGGAGCAGTGTTGAGTCTATGGTGCAGTGTTGAGTCTATGGTGCAGTGTTGAGTCTATGGGCAGTGTTGAGTCTATGGTGCAGTATTGAGTCTATTGTGCAGTGTTGAGTCTAAGCGCAGTGTTGAGTCTATGGTGCAGTGTTGAGTCTATGGTGCAGTGTTCAGTCTATGGAGCAGTGCTGAGTCTATGGTGCAGTGTTGAGTCTATGGCGCAGTGTTGAGTCTATGGTGCAGTGTTGAGTCTATGGTGCAGTGTTGAGTCTATGGTGCAGTGTTGAGTCTATGGTGCAGTGTTGAGTCTATTGTGCAGTGTTGAGTCTATGGTGCAGTGTTGAGTCTATGGTGCAGTGTTGAGTCTATGGTGCAGTGTTGAGTCTATGGTGCAGTGTTGAGTCTTTGGTGCAGTGTTGAGTCTATGGTGCAGTGTTGAGTCTATGTTGCAGTGTTGAGTCTATGGTGCAGTGTTGAGTCTTTGGTGCAGTGTTGAGTCTATGGTGCAGTGTTGAGTCTATATTGCAGTGTTGAGTCTATGGTGCAGTGTTGAGTCTATGGGCAGTGTTGAGTCTATGGTGCAGTGTTGAGTCTATTGTGCATTGTTGAGTCTAAGGGCAGTGTTGAGTCTATGGTGCAGTGTTGAGTCTATGGGGCAGTGTTGAGTCTAAGGGCAGTGTTGAGTCTATGGTGCAGTGTTGAGTCTATGGTGCAGTGTTGAGTCTATGGAGCAGTGTTGAGTCTATGGTGCAGTGTTGAGTCTACGGTGCAGTGTTGAGTCTATTGTGCATTGTTGAGTCTAAGGGCAGTGTTGAGTCTATGGTGCAGTGTTGAGTCTATGGTGCAGTGTTTAGTCTATGGAGCAGTGCTGAGTCTATGGTGCAGTGTTGAGTCTATGGAGCAGTGTTGAGTCTATGGTGCAGTGTTGAGTCTATGGTGCAGTGTTGAGTCTATGGGCAGTGCTGAGTCTATGGTGCAGTGTTGAGTCTATTGTGCAGTGTTGAGTCTAAGCGCAGTGTTGAGTCTATGGGGCAGTGTTGAGTCTAAGGGCAGTGTTGAGTCTATGGGCAGTGTTGAGTCTATGGTGCAGTGTTGAGTCTATTGTGCATTGGTGAGTCTAAAGGCAGTGTTGAGTCTATGGTGCAGTGTTGAGTCTATGGAGCAGTGTTTAGTCTATGGAGCAGTGCTGAGTCTATGGTGAAGTGTTGAGTCTATGGAGCAGTGTTGAGTCTATGGTGCAGTGTTGAGTCTATGGTGCAGTGTTGAGTCTATGGTGCAGTGTTTAGTCTATGGAGCAGTGCTGAGTCTATGGGGCAGTGTTGAGTCTAAGGGCAGTGTTGAGTCTATGGGCAGTGTTGAGTCTATGGTGCAGTGTTGAGTCTATTGTGCATTGTTGAGTCTAAAGGCAGTGTTGAGTCTATGGTGCAGTGTTGAGTCTATGGAGCAGTGTTTAGTCTATGGAGCAGTGCTGAGTCTATGGTGAAGTGTTGAGTCTATGGAGCAGTGTTGAGTCTATGGTGCAGTGTTGAGTCTATGGTGCAGTGTTGAGTCTATGGGCAGTGTTGAGTCTATGGTGCAGTGTTTAGTCTATGGAGCAGTGCTGAGTCTATGGTGCAGTGTTGAGTCTATGGAGCAGTGTTGAGTCTATGGTGTAGTGTTTAGTCTATGGAGCAGTGCTGAGTCTATGGTGCAGTGTTGAGTCTATGGAGCAGTGTTGAGTCTATGGTGCAGTGTTGAGTCTATGGTGCAGTGTTGAGTCTATGGGCAGTGTTGAGTCTATGGTGCAGTGTTGAGTCTATGGCGCAGTGTTGAGTCTAAGCGCAGTGTTGAGTCTATGGGGCAGTGTTGAGTCTATGGTGCAGTGTTGAGTCTATGGAGCAGTGTTGAGTCTATGGTGCAGTGTTGAGTCTATGGTGCAGTGTTGAGTCTATGGGCAGTGTTGAGTCTATGGTGCAGTGTTGAGTCTATGGTGCAGTGTTGAGTCTAAGCGCAGTGTTGAGTCTATGGGGCAGTGTTGAGTCTAAGGGCAGTGTTGAGTCTATGGGCAGTGTTGAGTCTATGGTGCAGTGTTGAGTCTATTGTGCATTGTTGAGTCTAAGGGCAGTGTTGAGTCTATGGTGCAGTGTTGAGTCTATGGTGCAGTGTTGAGTCTATGGAGCAGTGTTGAGTCTATGGTGCAGTGTTGAGTCTATGGTGCAGTGTTGAGTCTATGGGGCAGTGTTGAGTCTAAGGGCAGTGTTGAGTCTATGGGCAGTGTTGAGTCTATGGTGCAGTGTTGAGTCTATTGTGCATTGTTGAGTCTAAGGGCAGTGTTGAGTCTATGGTGCAGTGTTGAGTCTATGGTGCAGTGTTTAGTCTATGGAGCAGTGCTGAGTCTATGGTGCAGTGTTGAGTCTATGGAGCAGTGTTGAGTCTATGGTGCAGTGTTGAGTCTATGGTGCAGTGTTGAGTCTATGGGCAGTGTTGAGTCTATGGTGCAGTGTTGAGTCTATTGTGCAGTGTTGAGTCTAAGCGCAGTGTTGAGTCTATGGGGCAGTGTTGAGTCTAAGGGCAGTGTTGAGTCTATGGGCAGTGTTGAGTCTATGGTGCAGTGTTGAGTCTATTGTGCATTGTTGAGTCTAAAGGCAGTGTTGAGTCTATGGTGCAGTGTTGAGTCTATGGTGCAGTGTTTAGTCTATGGAGCAGTGCTGAGTCTATGGTGAAGTGTTGAGTCTATGGAGCAGTGTTGAGTCTATGGTGCAGTGTTGAGTCTATGGTGCAGTGTTGAGTCTATGGGCAGTGTTGAGTCGATGGTGCAGTATTGAGTCTATTGTGCAGTGTTGAGTCTAAGCGCAGTGTTGAGTCTATGGTGCAGTGTTGAGTCTATGGTGCAGTGTTCAGTCTATGGAGCAGTGTTGAGTCTATGGTGCAGTGTTGAGTCTATGGTGCAGTGTTGAGTCTATGGGGCAGTGTTGAGTCTAAGGGCAGTGTTGAGTCTATGGGCAGTGTTGAGTCTATGGTGTAGTGTTGAGTCTATTGTGCATTGTTGAGTCTAAGGGCAGTGTTGAGTCTATGGTGCAGTGTTGAGTCTATGGTGCAGTGTTTAGTCTATGGAGCAGTGCTGAGTCTATGGTGCAGTGTTGAGTCTATGGAGCAGTGTTGAGTCTATGGTGCAGTGTTGAGTCTATGGTGCAGTGTTGAGTCTATGGGCAGTGTTGAGTCTATGGTGCAGTGTTGAGTCTATTGTGCAGTGTTGAGTCTAAGCGCAGTGTTGAGTCTATGGGGCAGTGTTGAGTCTAAGGGCAGTGTTGAGTCTATGGGCAGTGTTGAGTCTATGGTGCAGTGTTGAGTCTATTGTGCATTGTTGAGTCTAAAGGCAGTGTTGAGTCTATGGTGCAGTGTTGAGTCTATGGTGCAGTGTATATTCTATGGAGCAGTGCTGAGTCTATGGTGAAGTGTTGAGTCTATGGAGCAGTGTTGAGTCTATGGTGCAGTGTTGAGTCTATGGTGCAGTGTTGAGTCTATGGGCAGTGTTGAGTCTATGGTGCAGTATTGAGTCTATTGTGCAGTGTTGAGTCTAAGCGCAGTGTTGAGTCTATGGTGCAGTGTTGAGTCTATGGTGCAGTGTTGAGTCTATGGTGCAGTGTTCAGTCTATGGAGCAGTGCTGAGTCTATGGTGCAGTGTTGAGTCTATGGCGCAGTGTTGAGTCTATGGTGCAGTGTTGAGTCTATGGTGCAGTGTTGAGTCTATGGTGCAGTGTTGAGTCTATGGTGCAGTGTTGAGTCTATTGTGCAGTGTTGAGTCTATGGTGCAGTGTTGAGTCTATGGTGCAGTGTTGAGTCTATGGTGCAGTGTTGAGTCTATGGTGCAGTGTTGAGTCTTTGGTGCAGTGTTGAGTCTATGGTGCAGTGTTGAGTCTATGTTGCAGTGTTGAGTCTATGGTGCAGTGTTGAGTCTTTGGTGCAGTGTTGAGTCTATGGTGCAGTGTTGAGTCTATGTTGCAGTGTTGAGTCTATGGTGCAGTGTTGAGTCTATGGGCAGTGTTGAGTCTATGGTGCAGTGTTGAGTCTATTGTGCATTGTTGAGTCTAAGGGCAGTGTTGAGTCTATGGTGCAGTGTTGAGTCTATGGTGCAGTGTTTAGTCTATGGAGCAGTGCTGAGTCTATGGTGCAGTGTTGAGTCTATGGAGCAGTGTTGAGTCTATGGTGCAGTGTTGAGTCTATGGTGCAGTGTTGAGTCTATGGGCAGTGTTGAGTCTATGGTGCAGTGTTGAGTCTATTGTGCAGTGTTGAGTCTAAGCGCAGTGTTGAGTCTATGGTGCAGTGTTGAGTCTATGGTGCAGTGTTTTTAGTCTATGGAGCAGTGCTGAGTCTATGGTGCAGTGTTGAGTCTATGGCGCAGTGTTGAGTCTATGGTGCAGTGTTGAGTCTATGGTGCAGTGTTGAGTCTATGGTGCAGTGTTGAGTCTATGGTGCAGTGTTGAGTCTATTGTGCAGTGTTGAGTCTATGGTGCAGTGTTGAGTCTATGGTGCAGTGTTGAGTCTATGGTGCAGTGTTGAGTCTATGTTGCAGTGTTGAGTCTATGGTGCAGTGTTGAGTCTTTGGTGCAGTGTTGAGTCTATGGTGCAGTGTTGAGTCTATATTGCAGTGTTGAGTCTATGGTGCAGTGTTGAGTCTATGGGCAGTGTTGAGTCTATGGTGCAGTGTTGAGTCTATGGTGCAGTGTTGAGTCTATGGTGCAGTGTTGAGTCTATGGTGTAGTGCTGAGTCTATGTTGCAGTGTTGAGTCTATGGGCAGTGTTGAGTCTATGGTGCAGTGTTGAGTCTATCGTGCAGTGTTGAGTCTAAGGGCAGTGTTGAGTCTATGGTGCAGTGCTGAGTCTATGGTGCAGTGGTGAGTCTATGGTGCAGTGCTGAGTCTATGGTGCAGTGTTGAGTCTATGGTGCAGTGTTGAGTCTATAGTGCAGTGTTGAGTCTATGGTGCAGTGTTGAGTCTATTGTGCATTGTTGAGTCTAAAGGCAGTGTTGAGTCTATGGTGCAGTGTTGAGTCTATGGTGCAGTGTTTAGTCTATGGAGCAGTGCTGAGTCTATGGTGAAGTGTTGAGTCTATGGAGCAGTGTTGAGTCTATGGTGCAGTGTTGAGTCTATGGTGCAGTGTTGAGTCTATGGGCAGTGTTGAGTCTATGGTGCAGTATTGAGTCTATTGTGCAGTGTTGAGTCTAAGCGCAGTGTTGATTCTATGGTGCAGTGTTGAGTCTATGGTGCAGTGTTCAGTCTATGGAGCAGTGCTGAGTCTATGGTGCAGTGTTGAGTCTATGGCGCAGTGTTGAGTCTATGGTGCAGTGTTGAGTCTATGGTGCAGTGTTGAGTCTATGGTGCAGTGTTGAGTCTATGGTGCAGTGTTGAGTCTATTGTGCAGTGTTGAGTCTATGGTGCAGTGTTGAGTCTATGGTGCAGTGTTGAGTCTATGGTGCAGTGTTGAGTCTATGGTGCAGTGTTGAGTCTTTGGTGCAGTGTTGAGTCTATGGTGCAGTGTTGAGTCTATGTTGCAGTGTTGAGTCTATGGTGCAGTGTTGAGTCTTTGGTGCAGTGTTGAGTCTTTGGTGCAGTGTTGAGTCTATGGTGCAGTGTTGAGTCTATGTTGCAGTGTTGAGTCTATGGTGCAGTGTTGAGTCTATATTGCAGTGTTGAGTCTATGGTGCAGTGTTGAGTCTATGGGCAGTGTTGAGTCTATGGTGCAGTGTTGAGTCTATTGTGCATTGTTGAGTCTAAGGGCAGTGTTGAGTCTATGGTGCAGTGTTGAGTCTATGGTGCAGTGTTTAGTCTATGGAGCACTGCTGAGTCTATGGTGCAGTGTTGAGTCTATGGAGCAGTGTTGAGTCTATGGTGCAGTGTTGAGTCTATGGTGCAGTGTTGAGTCTATGGGCAGTGTTGAGTCTATGGTGCAGTGTTGAGTCTATTGTGCAGTGTTGAGTCTAAGCGCAGTGTTGAGTCTATGGTGCAGTGTTGAGTCTATGGTGCAGTGTTTAGTCTATGGAGCAGTGCTGAGTCTATGGTGCAGTGTTGAGTCTATGGTGCAGTGTTTAGTCTATGGAGCAGTGCTGAGTCTATGGTGCAGTGTTGAGTCTATGGAGCAGTGTTGAGTCTATGGTGCAGTGTTGAGTCTATGGTGCAGTGTTGAGTCTATGGGCAGTGTTGAGTCTATGGTGCAGTGTTTAGTCTATGGAGCAGTGCTGAGTCTATGGTGCAGTGTTGAGTCTATGGAGCAGTGTTGAGTCTATGGTGCAGTGTTGAGTCTATGGTGCAGTGTTGAGTCTATGGTGCAGTGTTGAGTCTATGGTGGAGTGTTTAGTCTATGGAGCAGTGCTGAGTCTATGTTGCAGTGTTGAGTCTATGGTGCAGTGTTGAGTCTTTGGTGCAGTGTTGAGTCTTTGGTGCAGTGTTGAGTCTATGGTGCAGTGTTGAGTCTATGTTGCAGTGTTGAGTCTATGGTGCAGTGTTGAGTCTATATTGCAGTGTTGAGTCTATGGTGCAGTGTTGAGTCTATGGGCAGTGTTGAGTCTATGGTGCAGTGTTGAGTCTATTGTGCATTGTTGAGTCTAAGGGCAGTGTTGAGTCTATGGTGCAGTGTTGAGTCTATGGTGCAGTGTTTAGTCTATGGAGCACTGCTGAGTCTATGGTGCAGTGTTGAGTCTATGGAGCAGTGTTGAGTCTATGGTGCAGTGTTGAGTCTATGGTGCAGTGTTGAGTCTATGGGCAGTGTTGAGTCTATGGTGCAGTGTTGAGTCTATTGTGCAGTGTTGAGTCTAAGCGCAGTGTTGAGTCTATGGTGCAGTGTTGAGTCTATGGTGCAGTGTTTAGTCTATGGAGCAGTGCTGAGTCTATGGTGCAGTGTTGAGTCTATGGTGCAGTGTTTAGTCTATGGAGCAGTGCTGAGTCTATGGTGCAGTGTTGAGTCTATGGAGCAGTGTTGAGTCTATGGTGCAGTGTTGAGTCTATGGTGCAGTGTTGAGTCTATGGGCAGTGTTGAGTCTATGGTGCAGTGTTTAGTCTATGGAGCAGTGCTGAGTCTATGGTGCAGTGTTGAGTCTATGGAGCAGTGTTGAGTCTATGGTGCAGTGTTGAGTCTATGGTGCAGTGTTGAGTCTATGGTGCAGTGTTGAGTCTATGGTGCAGTGTTTAGTCTATGGAGCAGTGCTGAGTCTATGGTGCAGTGTTGAGTCTATGGCGCAGTGTTGAGTCTATGGTGCAGTGTTGCGTCTATGGTGCAGTGTTGAGTCTATGTTGCAGTGTTGAGTCTATGGTGCAGTGTTGAGTCTATTGTGCAGTGTTGAGTCTATGGTGCAGTGTTGAGTCTATGGTGCAGTGTTGAGTCTATGGTGCAGTGTTGAGTCTATGGTGCAGTGTTGAGTCTATGGTGCAGTGTTGAGTCTTTGGTGCAGTGTTGAGTCTATGGTGCAGTGTTGAGTCTATGGTGCAGTGTTGAGTCTATGGTGCAGTGTTGAGTCTATGGTGCAGTGTTGAGTCTATGGTGCAGTTCTGAGTCTATGGTGCAGTGTTGAGTCTATGGGCAGTGTTGAGTCTATGGTGCAGTGTTGAGTCTAAGCGCAGTGTTGATTCTATGGTGCAGTGTTGAGTCTATGGTGCAGTGTTCAGTCTATGGTGTAGTGCTGAGTCTATGTTGCAGTGTTGAGTCTATGGGCAGTGTTGAGTCTATGGTGCAGTGTTGAGTCTATCGTGCAGTGTTGAGTCTAAGGGCAGTGTTGAGTCTATGGTGCAGTGCTGAGTCTATGGTGCAGTGGTGAGTCTATGGTGCAGTGCTGAGTCTATGGTGCAGTGTTGAGTCTATGGTGCAGTGTTGAGTCTATAGTGCAGTGTTGAGTCTATGGTGCAGTGTTGAGTCTATTGTGCATTGTTGAGTCTAAAGGCAGTGTTGAGTCTATGGTGCAGTGTTGAGTCTATGGTGCAGTGTTTAGTCTATGGAGCAGTGCTGAGTCTATGGTGAAGTGTTGAGTCTATGGAGCAGTGTTGAGTCTATGGTGCAGTGTTGAGTCTATGGTGCAGTGTTGAGTCTATGGGCAGTGTTGAGTCTATGGTGCAGTATTGAGTCTATTGTGCAGTGTTGAGTATAAGCGCAGTGTTGATTCTATGGTGCAGTGTTGAGTCTATGGTGCAGTGTTCAGTCTATGGAGCAGTGCTGAGTCTATGGTGCAGTGTTGAGTCTATGGCGCAGTGTTGAGTCTATGGTGCAGTGTTGAGTCTATGGTGCAGTGTTGAGTCTATGGTGCAGTGTTGAGTCTATGGTGCAGTGTTGAGTCTATTGTGCAGTGTTGAGTCTATGGTGCAGTGTTGAGTCTATGGTGCAGTGTTGAGTCTATGGTGCAGTGTTGAGTCTATGGTGCAGTGTTGAGTCTTTGGTGCAGTGTTGAGTCTATGGTGCAGTGTTGAGTCTATGTTGCAGTGTTGAGTCTATGGTGCAGTGTTGAGTCTTTGGTGCAGTGTTGAGTCTATGGTGCAGTGTTGAGTCTATATTGCAGTGTTGAGTCTATGGTGCAGTGTTGAGTCTATGGGCAGTGTTGAGTCTATGGTGCAGTGTTGAGTCTATTGTGCATTGTTGAGTCTAAGGGCAGTGTTGAGTCTATGGTGCAGTGTTGAGTCTATGGTGCAGTGTTTAGTCTATGGAGCACTGCTGAGCCTATGGTGCAGTGTTGAGTCTATGGAGCAGTGTTGAGTCTATGGTGCAGTGTTGAGTCTATGGTGCAGTGTTGAGTCTATGGGCAGTGTTGAGTCTATGGTGCAGTGTTGAGTCTATTGTGCAGTGTTGAGTCTAAGCGCAGTGTTGAGTCTATGGTGCAGTGTTGAGTCTATGGTGCAGTGTTTAGTCTATGGAGCAGTGCTGAGTCTATGGTGCAGTGTTGAGTCTATGGTGCAGTGTTTAGTCTATGGAGCAGTGCTGAGTCTATGGTGCAGTGTTGAGTCTATGGAGCAGTGTTGAGTCTATGGTGCAGTGTTGAGTCTATGGTGCAGTGTTGAGTCTATGGGCAGTGTTGAGTCTATGGTGCAGTGTTTAGTCTATGGAGCAGTGCTGAGTCTATGGTGCAGTGTTGAGTCTATGGAGCAGTGTTGAGTCTATGGTGCAGTGTTGAGTCTATGGTGCAGTGTTGAGTCTATGGTGCAGTGTTGAGTCTATGGTGCAGTGTTTAGTCTATGGAGCAGTGCTGAGTCTATGGTGCAGTGTTGAGTCTATGGCGCAGTGTTGAGTCTATGGTGCAGTGTTGCGTCTATGGTGCAGTGTTGAGTCTATGTTGCAGTGTTGAGTCTATGGTGCAGTGTTGAGTCTATTGTGCAGTGTTGAGTCTATGGTGCAGTGTTGAGTCTATGGTGCAGTGTTGAGTCTATGGTGCAGTGTTGAGTCTATGGTGCAGTGTTGAGTCTATGGTGCAGTGTTGAGTCTTTGGTGCAGTGTTGAGTCTATGGTGCAGTGTTGAGTCTATGGTGCAGTGTTGAGTCTATGGTGCAGTGTTGAGTCTATGGTGCAGTGTTGAGTCTATGGTGCAGTTCTGAGTCTATGGTGCAGTGTTGAGTCTATGGGCAGTGTTGAGTCTATGGTGCAGTGTTGAGTCTATCGTGCAGTGTTGAGTCTATGGTGCAGTGTTGAGTCTATGGTGCAGTGTTGAGTCTATGGTGCAGTGTTGAGTCTATGGTGCAGTGTTGAGTCTATGGGCAGTGTTGAGTCTATGGTGCAGTATTGAGTCTATTGTGCAGTGTTGAGTCTAAGCGCAGTGTTGAGTCTATGGTGCAGTGTTGAGTCTATGGTGCAGTGTTCAGTCTATGGAGCAGTGCTGAGTCTATGGTGCAGTGTTGAGTCTATGGCGCAGTGTTGAGTCTATGGTGCAGTGTTGAGTCTATGGTGCAGTGTTGAGTCTATGGTGCAGTGTTGAGTCTATGGTGCAGTGTTGAGTCTATTGTGCATTGTTGAGTCTAAGGGCAGTGTTGAGTCTATGGTGCAGTGTTGAGTCTATGGTGCAGTGTTGAGTCTATCGTGCAGTGTTGAGTCTAAGGGCAGTGTTGAGTCTATGGTGCAGTGCTGAGTCTATGGTGCAGTGGTGAGTCTATGGTGCAGTGCTGAGTCTATGGTGCAGTGTTGAGTCTATGGTGCAGTGTTGAGTCTATAGTGCAGTGTTGAGTCTATGGTGCAGTGTTGAGTCTATTGTGCATTGTTGAGTCTAAAGGCAGTGTTGAGTCTATGGTGCAGTGTTGAGTCTATGGTGCAGTGTTTAGTCTATGGAGCAGTGCTGAGTCTATGGTGAAGTGTTGAGTCTATGGAGCAGTGTTGAGTCTATGGTGCAGTGTTGAGTCTATGGTGCAGTGTTGAGTCTATGGGCAGTGTTGAGTCTATGGTGCAGTATTGAGTCTATTGTGCAGTGTTGAGTCTAAGCGCAGTGTTGATTCTATGGTGCAGTGTTGAGTCTATGGTGCAGTGTTCAGTCTATGGAGCAGTGCTGAGTCTATGGTGCAGTGTTGAGTCTATGGCGCAGTGTTGAGTCTATGGTGCAGTGTTGAGTCTATGGTGCAGTGTTGAGTCTATGGTGCAGTGTTGAGTCTATGGTGCAGTGTTGAGTCTATTGTGCAGTGTTGAGTCTATGGTGCAGTGTTGAGTCTATGGTGCAGTGTTGAGTCTATGGTGCAGTGTTGAGTCTATGGTGCAGTGTTGAGTCTTTGGTGCAGTGTTGAGTCTATGGTGCAGTGTTGAGTCTATGTTGCAGTGTTGAGTCTATGGTGCAGTGTTGAGTCTTTGGTGCAGTGTTGAGTCTATGGTGCAGTGTTGAGTCTATATTGCAGTGTTGAGTCTATGGTGCAGTGTTGAGTCTATGGGCAGTGTTGAGTCTATGGTGCAGTGTTGAGTCTATTGTGCATTGTTGAGTCTAAGGGCAGTGTTGAGTCTATGGTGCAGTGTTGAGTCTATGGTGCAGTGTTTAGTCTATGGAGCACTGCTGAGTCTATGGTGCAGTGTTGAGTCTATGGAGCAGTGTTGAGTCTATGGTGCAGTGTTGAGTCTATGGTGCAGTGTTGAGTCTATGGGCAGTGTTGAGTCTATGGTGCAGTGTTGAGTCTATTGTGCAGTGTTGAGTCTAAGCGCAGTGTTGAGTCTATGGTGCAGTGTTGAGTCTATGGTGCAGTGTTTAGTCTATGGAGCAGTGCTGAGTCTATGGTGCAGTGTTGAGTCTATGGTGCAGTGTTTAGTCTATGGAGCAGTGCTGAGTCTATGGTGCAGTGTTGAGTCTATGGAGCAGTGTTGAGTCTATGGTGCAGTGTTGAGTCTATGGTGCAGTGTTGAGTCTATGGGCAGTGTTGAGTCTATGGTGCAGTGTTTAGTCTATGGAGCAGTGCTGAGTCTATGGTGCAGTGTTGAGTCTATGGAGCAGTGTTGAGTCTATGGTGCAGTGTTGAGTCTATGGTGCAGTGTTGAGTCTATGGTGCAGTGTTGAGTCTATGGTGCAGTGTTTAGTCTATGGAGCAGTGCTGAGTCTATGGTGCAGTGTTGAGTCTATGGCGCAGTGTTGAGTCTATGGTGCAGTGTTGCGTCTATGGTGCAGCGTTGAGTCTATGTTGCAGTGTTGAGTCTATGGTGCAGTGTTGAGTCTATTGTGCAGTGTTGAGTCTATGGTGCAGTGTTGAGTCTATGGTGCAGTGTTGAGTCTATGGTGCAGTGTTGAGTCTATGGTGCAGTGTTGAGTCTATGGTGCAGTGTTGAGTCTTTGGTGCAGTGTTGAGTCTATGGTGCAGTGTTGAGTCTATGGTGCAGTGTTGAGTCTATGGTGCAGTGTTGAGTCTATGGTGCAGTGTTGAGTCTATGGTGCAGTTCTGAGTCTATGGTGCAGTGTTGAGTCTATGGGCAGTGTTGAGTCTATGGTGCAGTGTTGAGTCTATCGTGCAGTGTTGAGTCTATGGTGCAGTGTTGAGTCTATGGTGCAGTGTTGAGTCTATGGTGCAGTGTTGAGTCTATGGTGCAGTGTTGAGTCTATGGGCAGTGTTGAGTCTATGGTGCAGTATTGAGTCTATTGTGCAGTGTTGAGTCTAAGCGCAGTGTTGAGTCTATGGTGCAGTGTTGAGTCTATGGTGCAGTGTTCAGTCTATGGAGCAGTGCTGAGTCTATGGTGCAGTGTTGAGTCTATGGCACAGTGTTGAGTCTATGGTGCAGTGTTGAGTCTATGGTGCAGTGTTGAGTCTATGGTGCAGTGTTGAGTCTATGGTGCAGTGTTGAGTCTATTGTGCAGTGTTGAGTCTATGGTGCAGTGTTGAGTCTATGGTGCAGTGTTGAGTCTATGGTGCATTGTTGAGTCTAAAGGCAGTGTTGAGTCTATGGTGCAGTGTTGAGTCTATGGTGCAGTGTTTAGTCTATATTGCAGTGTTGAGTCTATGGTGCAGTGTTGAGTCTATGGTGCAGTGTTGAGTCTATATTGCAGTGTTGAGTCTATGGTGCAGTGTTGAGTCTATGGTGCAGTGTTGAGTCTATGGTGCAGTGTTGAGTCTATTGTGCATTGTTGAGTCTAAGGGCAGTGTTGAGTCTATGGTGCAGTGTTGAGTCTATGGTGCAGTGTTTAGTCTATGGAGCAGTGCTGAGTCTATGGTGCAGTGTTGAGTCTATGGAGCAGTGTTGAGTCTATGGTGCAGTGTTGAGTCTATGGTGCAGTGTTGAGTCTATGGGCAGTGTTGAGTCTATGGTGCAGTGTTGAGTCTATTGTGCAGTGTTGAGTCTAAGCGCAGTGTTGAGTCTATGGTGCAGTGTTGAGTCTATGGTGCAGTGTTTAGTCTATGGAGCAGTGCTGAGTCTATGGTGCAGTGCTGAGTCTATGGTGAAGTGTTGAGTCTATGGAGCAGTGTTGAGTCTATGGTGCAGTGTTGAGTCTATGGTGCAGTGTTGAGTCTATGGGCAGTGTTGAGTCTATGGTGCAGTATTGAGTCTATTGTGCAGTGTTGAGTCTAAGCGCAGTGTTGAGTCTATGGTGCAGTGTTGAGTCTATTGTGCAGTGTTCAGTCTATGGAGCAGTGCTGAGTCTATGGTGCAGTGTTGAGTCTATGGCGCAGTGTTGAGTCTATGGTGCAGTGTTGAGTCTATGGTGCAGTGTTGAGTCTATGGTGCAGTGTTGAGTCTATGGTGCAGTGTTGAGTCTATTGTGCAGTGTTGAGTCTATGGTGCAGTGTTGAGTCTATGGTGCAGTGTTGAGTCTATGGTGCAGTGTTGAGTCTATGGTGCAGTGTTGAGTCTTTGGTGCAGTGTTGAGTCTATGGTGCAGTGTTGAGTCTATGTTGCAGTGTTGAGTCTATGGTGCAGTGTTGAGTCTTTGGTGCAGTGTTGAGTCTATGGTGCAGTGTTGAGTCTATATTGCAGTGTTGAGTCTATGGTGCAGTGTTGAGTCTATGGGCAGTGTTGAGTCTATGGTGCAGTGTTGAGTCTATTGTGCATTGTTGAGTCTAAGGGCAGTGTTGAGTCTATGGTGCAGTGTTGAGTCTATGGTGCAGTGTTTAGTCTATGGAGCACTGCTGAGTCTATGGTGCAGTGTTGAGTCTATGGAGCAGTGTTGAGTCTATGGTGCAGTGTTGAGTCTATGGTGCAGTGTTGAGTCTATGGTGCAGTGTTGAGTCTATGGGCAGTGTTGAGTCTATGGTGCAGTATTGAGTCTAAGCGCAGTGTTGAGTCTATGGTGCAGTGTTGAGTCTATGGTGCAGTGTTGAGTCTATGGGCAGTGTTGAGTCTATGGTGCAGTGTTGAGTCTATGGTGCAGTGTTTAGTCTATGGTGCAGTGTTTAGTCTATGGAGCACTGCTGAGTCTATGGTGCAGTGTTGAGTCTATTGTGCAGTGTTGAGTCTAAGCGCAGTGTTGAGTCTATGGTGCAGTGTTGAGTCTATGGTGCAGTGTTGAGTCTATGGTGCAGTTCTGAGTCTATGGTGCAGTGTTGAGTCTATGGGCAGTGTTGAGTCTATGGTGCAGTGTTGAGTCTAAGCGCAGTGTTGATTCTATGGTGCAGTGTTGAGTCTATGGTGCAGTGTTCAGTCTATGGTGTAGTGCTGAGTCTATGTTGCAGTGTTGAGTCTATGGGCAGTGTTGAGTCTATGGTGCAGTGTTGAGTCTATCGTGCAGTGTTGAGTCTAAGGGCAGTGTTGAGTCTATGGTGCAGTGCTGAGTCTATGGTGCAGTGGTGAGTCTATGGTGCAGTGCTGAGTCTATGGTGCAGTGTTGAGTCTATGGTGCAGTGTTGAGTCTATAGTGCAGTGTTGAGTCTATGGTGCAGTGTTGAGTCTATTGTGCATTGTTGAGTCTAAAGGCAGTGTTGAGTCTATGGTGCAGTGTTGAGTCTATGGTGCAGTGTTTAGTCTATGGAGCAGTGCTGAGTCTATGGTGAAGTGTTGAGTCTATGGAGCAGTGTTGAGTCTATGGTGCAGTGTTGAGTCTATGGTGCAGTGTTGAGTCTATGGGCAGTGTTGAGTCTATGGTGCAGTATTGAGTCTATTGTGCAGTGTTGAGTATAAGCGCAGTGTTGATTCTATGGTGCAGTGTTGAGTCTATGGTGCAGTGTTCAGTCTATGGAGCAGTGCTGAGTCTATGGTGCAGTGTTGAGTCTATGGCGCAGTGTTGAGTCTATGGTGCAGTGTTGAGTCTATGGTGCAGTGTTGAGTCTATGGTGCAGTGTTGAGTCTATGGTGCAGTGTTGAGTCTATTGTGCAGTGTTGAGTCTATGGTGCAGTGTTGAGTCTATGGTGCAGTGTTGAGTCTATGGTGCAGTGTTGAGTCTATGGTGCAGTGTTGAGTCTTTGTTGCAGTGTTGAGTCTATGGTGCAGTGTTGAGTCTATGTTGCAGTGTTGAGTCTATGGTGCAGTGTTGAGTCTTTGGTGCAGTGTTGAGTCTATGGTGCAGTGTTGAGTCTATATTGCAGTGTTGAGTCTATGGTGCAGTGTTGAGTCTATGGGCAGTGTTGAGTCTATGGTGCAGTGTTGAGTCTATTGTGCATTGTTGAGTCTAAGGGCAGTGTTGAGTCTATGGTGCAGTGTTGAGTCTATGGTGCAGTGTTTAGTCTATGGAGCACTGCTGAGTCTATGGTGCAGTGTTGAGTCTATGGAGCAGTGTTGAGTCTATGGTGCAGTGTTGAGTCTATGGTGCAGTGTTGAGTCTATGGGCAGTGTTGAGTCTATGGTGCAGTGTTGAGTCTATTGTGCAGTGTTGAGTCTAAGCGCAGTGTTGAGTCTATGGTGCAGTGTTGAGTCTATGGTGCAGTGTTTAGTCTATGGAGCAGTGCTGAGTCTATGGTGCAGTGTTGAGTCTATGGTGCAGTGTTTAGTCTATGGAGCAGTGCTGAGTCTATGGTGCAGTGTTGAGTCTATGGAGCAGTGTTGAGTCTATGGTGCAGTGTTGAGTCTATGGTGCAGTGTTGAGTCTATGGGCAGTGTTGAGTCTATGGTGCAGTGTTTAGTCTATGGAGCAGTGCTGAGTCTATGGTGCAGTGTTGAGTCTATGGAGCAGTGTTGAGTCTATGGTGCAGTGTTGAGTCTATGGTGCAGTGTTGAGTCTATGGTGCAGTGTTGAGTCTATGGTGCAGTGTTTAGTCTATGGAGCAGTGCTGAGTCTATGGTGCAGTGTTGAGTCTATGGCGCAGTGTTGAGTCTATGGTGCAGTGTTGCGTCTATGGTGCAGTGTTGAGTCTATGTTGCAGTGTTGAGTCTATGGTGCAGTGTTGAGTCTATTGTGCAGTGTTGAGTCTATGGTGCAGTGTTGAGTCTATGGTGCAGTGTTGAGTCTATGGTGCAGTGTTGAGTCTATGGTGCAGTGTTGAGTCTATGGTGCAGTGTTGAGTCTTTGGTGCAGTGTTGAGTCTATGGTGCAGTGTTGAGTCTATGGTGCAGTGTTGAGTCTATGGTGCAGTGTTGAGTCTATGGTGCAGTGTTGAGTCTATGGTGCAGTTCTGAGTCTATGGTGCAGTGTTGAGTCTATGGGCAGTGTTGAGTCTATGGTGCAGTGTTGAGTCTATCGTGCAGTGTTGAGTCTATGGTGCAGTGTTGAGTCTATGGTGCAGTGTTGAGTCTATGGTGCAGTGTTGAGTCTATGGTGCAGTGTTGAGTCTATGGGCAGTGTTGAGTCTATGGTGCAGTATTGAGTCTATTGTGCAGTGTTGAGTCTAAGCGCAGTGTTGAGTCTATGGTGCAGTGTTGAGTCTATGGTGCAGTGTTCAGTCTATGGAGCAGTGCTGAGTCTATGGTGCAGTGTTGAGTCTATGGCGCAGTGTTGAGTCTATGGTGCAGTGTTGAGTCTATGGTGCAGTGTTGAGTCTATGGTGCAGTGTTGAGTCTATGGTGCAGTGTTGAGTCTATTGTGCATTGTTGAGTCTAAGGGCAGTGTTGAGTCTATGGTGCAGTGTTGAGTCTATGGTGCAGTGTTGAGTCTATCGTGCAGTGTTGAGTCTAAGGGCAGTGTTGAGTCTATGGTGCAGTGCTGAGTCTATGGTGCAGTGGTGAGTCTATGGTGCAGTGCTGAGTCTATGGTGCAGTGTTGAGTCTATGGTGCAGTGTTGAGTCTATAGTGCAGTGTTGAGTCTATGGTGCAGTGTTGAGTCTATTGTGCATTGTTGAGTCTAAAGGCAGTGTTGAGTCTATGGTGCAGTGTTGAGTCTATGGTGCAGTGTTTAGTCTATGGAGCAGTGCTGAGTCTATGGTGAAGTGTTGAGTCTATGGAGCAGTGTTGAGTCTATGGTGCAGTGTTGAGTCTATGGTGCAGTGTTGAGTCTATGGGCAGTGTTGAGTCTATGGTGCAGTATTGAGTCTATTGTGCAGTGTTGAGTCTAAGCGCAGTGTTGATTCTATGGTGCAGTGTTGAGTCTATGGTGCAGTGTTCAGTCTATGGAGCAGTGCTGAGTCTATGGTGCAGTGTTGAGTCTATGGCGCAGTGTTGAGTCTATGGTGCAGTGTTGAGTCTATGGTGCAGTGTTGAGTCTATGGTGCAGTGTTGAGTCTATGGTGCAGTGTTGAGTCTATTGTGCAGTGTTGAGTCTATGGTGCAGTGTTGAGTCTATGGTGCAGTGTTGAGTCTATGGTGCAGTGTTGAGTCTATGGTGCAGTGTTGAGTCTTTGGTGCAGTGTTGAGTCTATGGTGCAGTGTTGAGTCTATGTTGCAGTGTTGAGTCTATGGTGCAGTGTTGAGTCTTTGGTGCAGTGTTGAGTCTATGGTGCAGTGTTGAGTCTATATTGCAGTGTTGAGTCTATGGTGCAGTGTTGAGTCTATGGGCAGTGTTGAGTCTATGGTGCAGTGTTGAGTCTATTGTGCATTGTTGAGTCTAAGGGCAGTGTTGAGTCTATGGTGCAGTGTTGAGTCTATGGTGCAGTGTTTAGTCTATGGAGCACTGCTGAGTCTATGGTGCAGTGTTGAGTCTATGGAGCAGTGTTGAGTCTATGGTGCAGTGTTGAGTCTATGGTGCAGTGTTGAGTCTATGGGCAGTGTTGAGTCTATGGTGCAGTGTTGAGTCTATTGTGCAGTGTTGAGTCTAAGCGCAGTGTTGAGTCTATGGTGCAGTGTTGAGTCTATGGTGCAGTGTTTAGTCTATGGAGCAGTGCTGAGTCTATGGTGCAGTGTTGAGTCTATGGTGCAGTGTTTAGTCTATGGAGCAGTGCTGAGTCTATGGTGCAGTGTTGAGTCTATGGAGCAGTGTTGAGTCTATGGTGCAGTGTTGAGTCTATGGTGCAGTGTTGAGTCTATGGGCAGTGTTGAGTCTATGGTGCAGTGTTTAGTCTATGGAGCAGTGCTGAGTCTATGGTGCAGTGTTGAGTCTATGGAGCAGTGTTGAGTCTATGGTGCAGTGTTGAGTCTATGGTGCAGTGTTGAGTCTATGGTGCAGTGTTGAGTCTATGGTGCAGTGTTTAGTCTATGGAGCAGTGCTGAGTCTATGGTGCAGTGTTGAGTCTATGGCGCAGTGTTGAGTCTATGGTGCAGTGTTGCGTCTATGGTGCAGTGTTGAGTCTATGTTGCAGTGTTGAGTCTATGGTGCAGTGTTGAGTCTATTGTGCAGTGTTGAGTCTATGGTGCAGTGTTGAGTCTATGGTGCAGTGTTGAGTCTATGGTGCAGTGTTGAGTCTATGGTGCAGTGTTGAGTCTATGGTGCAGTGTTGAGTCTTTGGTGCAGTGTTGAGTCTATGGTGCAGTGTTGAGTCTATGGTGCAGTGTTGAGTCTATGGTGCAGTGTTGAGTCTATGGTGCAGTGTTGAGTCTATGGTGCAGTTCTGAGTCTATGGTGCAGTGTTGAGTCTATGGGCAGTGTTGAGTCTATGGTGCAGTGTTGAGTCTATCGTGCAGTGTTGAGTCTATGGTGCAGTGTTGAGTCTATGGTGCAGTGTTGAGTCTATGGTGCAGTGTTGAGTCTATGGTGCAGTGTTGAGTCTATGGGCAGTGTTGAGTCTATGGTGCAGTATTGAGTCTATTGTGCAGTGTTGAGTCTAAGCGCAGTGTTGAGTCTATGGTGCAGTGTTGAGTCTATGGTGCAGTGTTCAGTCTATGGAGCAGTGCTGAGTCTATGGTGCAGTGTTGAGTCTATGGCGCAGTGTTGAGTCTATGGTGCAGTGTTGAGTCTATGGTGCAGTGTTGAGTCTATGGTGCAGTGTTGAGTCTATGGTGCAGTGTTGAGTCTATTGTGCAGTGTTGAGTCTATGGTGCAGTGTTGAGTCTATGGTGCAGTGTTGAGTCTATGGTGCATTGTTGAGTCTAAAGGCAGTGTTGAGTCTATGGTGCAGTGTTGAGTCTATGGTGCAGTGTTTAGTCTATATTGCACTGTTGAGTCTATGGTGCAGTGTTGAGTCTATGGTGCAGTGTTGAGTCTATATTGCAGTGTTGAGTCTATGGTGCAGTGTTGAGTCTATGGTGCAGTGTTGAGTCTATGGTGCAGTGTTGAGTCTATTGTGCATTGTTGAGTCTAAGGGCAGTGTTGAGTCTATGGTGCAGTGTTGAGTCTATGGTGCAGTGTTTAGTCTATGGAGCAGTGCTGAGTCTATGGTGCAGTGTTGAGTCTATGGAGCAGTGTTGAGTCTATGGTGCAGTGTTGAGTCTATGGTGCAGTGTTGAGTCTATGGGCAGTGTTGAGTCTATGGTGCAGTGTTGAGTCTATTGTGCAGTGTTGAGTCTAAGCGCAGTGTTGAGTCTATGGTGCAGTGTTGAGTCTATGGTGCAGTGTTTAGTCTATGGAGCAGTGCTGAGTCTATGGTGCAGTGCTGAGTCTATGGTGAAGTGTTGAGTCTATGGAGCAGTGTTGAGTCTATGGTGCAGTGTTGAGTCTATGGTGCAGTGTTGAGTCTATGGGCAGTGTTGAGTCTATGGTGCAGTATTGAGTCTATTGTGCAGTGTTGAGTCTAAGCGCAGTGTTGAGTCTATGGTGCAGTGTTGAGTCTATTGTGCAGTGTTCAGTCTATGGAGCAGTGCTGAGTCTATGGTGCAGTGTTGAGTCTATGGCGCAGTGTTGAGTCTATGGTGCAGTGTTGAGTCTATGGTGCAGTGTTGAGTCTATGGTGCAGTGTTGAGTCTATGGTGCAGTGTTGAGTCTATTGTGCAGTGTTGAGTCTATGGTGCAGTGTTGAGTCTATGGTGCAGTGTTGAGTCTATGGTGCAGTGTTGAGTCTATGGTGCAGTGTTGAGTCTTTGGTGCAGTGTTGAGTCTATGGTGCAGTGTTGAGTCTATGTTGCAGTGTTGAGTCTATGGTGCAGTGTTGAGTCTTTGGTGCAGTGTTGAGTCTATGGTGCAGTGTTGAGTCTATATTGCAGTGTTGAGTCTATGGTGCAGTGTTGAGTCTATGGGCAGTGTTGAGTCTATGGTGCAGTGTTGAGTCTATTGTGCATTGTTGAGTCTAAGGGCAGTGTTGAGTCTATGGTGCAGTGTTGAGTCTATGGTGCAGTGTTTAGTCTATGGAGCACTGCTGAGTCTATGGTGCAGTGTTGAGTCTATGGAGCAGTGTTGAGTCTATGGTGCAGTGTTGAGTCTATGGTGCAGTGTTGAGTCTATGGGCAGTGTTGAGTCTATGGTGCAGTGTTGAGTCTATTGTGCAGTGTTGAGTCTAAGCGCAGTGTTGAGTCTATGGTGCAGTGTTGAGTCTATGGTGCAGTGTTTAGTCTATGGAGCAGTGCTGAGTCTATGGTGCAGTGTTGAGTCTATGGTGCAGTGTTTAGTCTATGGAGCAGTGCTGAGTCTATGGTGCAGTGTTGAGTCTATGGAGCAGTGTTGAGTCTATGGTGCAGTGTTGAGTCTATGGTGCAGTGTTGAGTCTATGGGCAGTGTTGAGTCTATGGTGCAGTGTTTAGTCTATGGAGCAGTGCTGAGTCTATGGTGCAGTGTTGAGTCTATGGAGCAGTGTTGAGTCTATGGTGCAGTGTTGAGTCTATGGTGCAGTGTTGAGTCTATGGTGCAGTGTTGAGTCTATGGTGCAGTGTTTAGTCTATGGAGCAGTGCTGAGTCTATGGTGCAGTGTTGAGTCTATGGCGCAGTGTTGAGTCTATGGTGCAGTGTTGCGTCTATGGTGCAGTGTTGAGTCTATGTTGCAGTGTTGAGTCTATGGTGCAGTGTTGAGTCTATTGTGCAGTGTTGAGTCTATGGTGCAGTGTTGAGTCTATGGTGCAGTGTTGAGTCTATGGTGCAGTGTTGAGTCTATGGTGCAGTGTTGAGTCTATGGTGCAGTGTTGAGTCTTTGGTGCAGTGTTGAGTCTATGGTGCAGTGTTGAGTCTATGGTGCAGTGTTGAGTCTATGGTGCAGTGTTGAGTCTATGGTGCAGTGTTGAGTCTATTGTGCAGTTCTGAGTCTATGGTGCAGTGTTGAGTCTATGGGCAGTGTTGAGTCTATGGTGCAGTGTTGAGTCTATCGTGCAGTGTTGAGTCTAAGGGCAGTGTTGAGTCTATGGTGCAGTGTTTGGTCTATGGTGCAGTGTTGAGTCTATGGTGCAGTGTTGAGTCTATGGTGCAGTGTTGAGTCTATAGTGCAGTGTTGAGTCTATGGCGCAGTGTTGAGTCTATGGGCAGTGTTGAGTCTATGGTGCAGTGTTGGGTCTATGGTGCAGTGTTGAGTCTATTGTGCAGTGTTGAGTCTATGGTGCAGTGTTGAGTCTATGGTGCAGTGTTGAGTCTATGGTGCAGTGTTGAGTCTATGTTGCAGTGTTGAGTCTATGGTGCAGTGTTGAGTCTTTGGTGCAGTGTTGAGTCTATGGTGCAGTGTTGAGTCTATATTGCAGTGTTGAGTCTATGGTGCAGTGTTGAGTCTATGGGCAGTGTTGAGTCTATGGTGCAGTGTTCTGTCTATGGTGCAGTGTTGAGTCTATGGTGCAGTGTTGAGTCTATGGTGCAGTGCTGAGTCTATGTTGCAGTGTTGAGTCTATGGGCAGTGTTGAGTCTATGGTGCAGTGTTGAATCTATCGTGCAGTGTTGAGTCTAAGGGCAGTGTTGAGTCTATGGTGCAGTGCTGAGTCTATGGTGCAGTGGTGAGTCTATGGTGCAGTGTTGAGTCTATGGTACAGTGTTTGGTCTATGGTGCAGTGTTGAGTCTATGGTGCAGTGTTGAGTCTATGGTGCAGTGTTGAGTCTATAGTGCAGTGTTGAGTCTATGGTGCAGTGTTGAGTCTATGGGCAGTGTTGAGTCTATGGTGCAGTGTTGAGTCTATGTTGCAGTGTTGAGTCTATGGTGCAGTGTTGAGTCTATGGTGCAGTGTTGAGTCTATGGGCAGTGTTGAGTCTATGGTGCAGTATTGAGTCTATTGTGCAGTGTTGAGTCTAAGCGCAGTGTTGAGTCTATGGTGCAGTGTTGAGTCTATGGTGCAGTGTTCAGTCTATGGAGCAGTGCTGAGTCTATGGTGCAGTGTTGAGTCTATGGCGCAGTGTTGAGTCTATGGTGCAGTGTTGAGTCTATGGTGCAGTGTTGAGTCTATGGTGCAGTGTTGAGTCTATGGTGCAGTGTTGAGTCTATTGTGCAGTGTTGAGTCTATGGTGCAGTGTTGAGTCTATGGTGCAGTGTTGAGTCTATGGTGCAGTGTTGAGTCTATGGTGCAGTGTTGAGTCTTTGGTGCAGTGTTGAGTCTATGGTGCAGTGTTGAGTCTATGTTGCAGTGTTGAGTCTATGGTGCAGTGTTGAGTCTTTGGTGCAGTGTTGAGTCTATGGTGCAGTGTTGAGTCTATATTGCAGTGTTGAGTCTATGGTGCAGTGTTGAGTCTATGGGCAGTGTTGAGTCTATGGTGCAGTGTTGAGTCTATTGTGCATTGTTGAGTCTAAGGGCAGTGTTGAGTCTATGGTGCAGTGTTGAGTCTATGGTGCAGTGTTTAGTCTATGGAGCACTGCTGAGTCTATGGTGCAGTGTTGAGTCTATGGAGCAGTGTTGAGTCTATGGTGCAGTGTTGAGTCTATGGTGCAGTGTTGAGTCTATGGGCAGTGTTGAGTCTATGGTGCAGTGTTGAGTCTATTGTGCAGTGTTGAGTCTAAGCGCAGTGTTGAGTCTATGGTGCAGTGTTGAGTCTATGGTGCAGTGTTTAGTCTATGGAGCAGTGCTGAGTCTATGGTGCAGTGTTGAGTCTATTGTGCAGTGTTGAGTCTAAGCGCAGTGTTGAGTCTATGGTGCAGTGTTGAGTCTATGGTGCAGTGTTGAGTCTATGGCGCAGTGTTGAGTCTATGGTGCAGTGTTGAGTCTATGGTGCAGTGTTGAGTCTATGGTGCAGTGTTGAGTCTATGGTGCAGTGTTGAGTCTATTGTGCAGTGTTGAGTCTATGGTGCAGTGTTGAGTCTATGGTGCAGTGTTGAGTCTATGGTGCATTGTTGAGTCTAAAGGCAGTGTTGAGTCTATGGTGCAGTGTTGAGTCTATGGTGCAGTGTTTAGTCTATATTGCAGTGTTGAGTCTATGGTGCAGTGTTGAGTCTATGGTGCAGTGTTGAGTCTATATTGCAGTGTTGAGTCTATGGTGCAGTGTTGAGTCTATGGTGCAGTGTTGAGTCTATGGTGCAGTGTTGAGTCTATTGTGCATTGTTGAGTCTAAGGGCAGTGTTGAGTCTATGGTGCAGTGTTGAGTCTATGGTGCAGTGTTTAGTCTATGGAGCAGTGCTGAGTCTATGGTGCAGTGTTGAGTCTATGGAGCAGTGTTGAGTCTATGGTGCAGTGTTGAGTCTATGGTGCAGTGTTGAGTCTATGGGCAGTGTTGAGTCTATGGTGCAGTGTTGAGTCTATTGTGCAGTGTTGAGTCTAAGCGCAGTGTTGAGTCTATGGTGCAGTGTTGAGTCTATGGTGCAGTGTTTAGTCTATGGTGCAGTGCTGAGTCTATGGTGCAGTGCTGAGTCTATGGTGAAGTGTTGAGTCTATGGAGCAGTGTTGAGTCTATGGTGCAGTGTTGAGTCTATGGTGCAGTGTTGAGTCTATGGGCAGTGTTGAGTCTATGGTGCAGTATTGAGTCTATTGTGCAGTGTTGAGTCTAATCGCAGTGTTGAGTCTATGGTGCAGTGTTGAGTCTATTGTGCAGTGTTCAGTCTATGGAGCAGTGCTGAGTCTATGGTGCAGTGTTGAGTCTATGGCGCAGTGTTGAGTCTATGGTGCAGTGTTGAGTCTATGGTGCAGTGTTGAGTCTATGGTGCAGTGTTGAGTCTATGGTGCAGTGTTGAGTCTATTGTGCAGTGTTGAGTCTATGGTGCAGTGTTGAGTCTATGGTGCAGTGTTGAGTCTATGGTGCAGTGTTGAGTCTATGGTGCAGTGTTGAGTCTTTGGTGCAGTGTTGAGTCTATGGTGCAGTGTTGAGTCTATGTTGCAGTGTTGAGTCTATGGTGCAGTGTTGAGTCTTTGGTGCAGTGTTGAGTCTATGGTGCAGTGTTGAGTCTATATTGCAGTGTTGAGTCTATGGTGCAGTGTTGAGTCTATGGGCAGTGTTGAGTCTATGGTGCAGTGTTGAGTCTATTGTGCATTGTTGAGTCTAAGGGCAGTGTTGAGTCTATGGTGCAGTGTTGAGTCTATGGTGCAGTGTTTAGTCTATGGAGCACTGCTGAGTCTATGGTGCAGTGTTGAGTCTATGGAGCAGTGTTGAGTCTATGGTGCAGTGTTGAGTCTATGGTGCAGTGTTGAGTCTATGGGCAGTGTTGAGTCTATGGTGCAGTGTTGAGTCTATTGTGCAGTGTTGAGTCTAAGCGCAGTGTTGAGTCTATGGTGCAGTGTTGAGTCTATGGTGCAGTGTTTAGTCTATGGAGCAGTGCTGAGTCTATGGTGCAGTGTTGAGTCTATGGTGCAGTGTTTAGTCTATGGAGCAGTGCTGAGTCTATGGTGCAGTGTTGAGTCTATGGAGCAGTGTTGAGTCTATGGTGCAGTGTTGAGTCTATGGTGCAGTGTTGAGTCTATGGGCAGTGTTGAGTCTATGGTGCAGTGTTTAGTCTATGGAGCAGTGCTGAGTCTATGGTGCAGTGTTGAGTCTATGGAGCAGTGTTGAGTCTATGGTGCAGTGTTGAGTCTATGGTGCAGTGTTGAGTCTATGGTGCAGTGTTGAGTCTATGGTGCAGTGTTTAGTCTATGGAGCAGTGCTGAGTCTATGGTGCAGTGTTGAGTCTATGGCGCAGTGTTGAGTCTATGGTGCAGTGTTGCGTCTATGGTGCAGTGTTGAGTCTATGTTGCAGTGTTGAGTCTATGGTGCAGTGTTGAGTCTATTGTGCAGTGTTGAGTCTATGGTGCAGTGTTGAGTCTATGGTGCAGTGTTGAGTCTATGGTGCAGTGTTGAGTCTATGGTGCAGTGTTGAGTCTATGGTGCAGTGTTGAGTCTTTGGTGCAGTGTTGAGTCTATGGTGCAGTGTTGAGTCTATGGTGCAGTGTTGAGTCTATGGTGCAGTGTTGAGTCTATGGTGCAGTGTTGAGTCTATTGTGCAGTTCTGAGTCTATGGTGCAGTGTTGAGTCTATGGGCAGTGTTGAGTCTATGGTGCAGTGTTGAGTCTATCGTGCAGTGTTGAGTCTAAGGGCAGTGTTGAGTCTATGGTGCAGTGTTTGGTCTATGGTGCAGTGTTGAGTGTATGGTGCAGTGTTGAGTCTATGGTGCAGTGTTGAGTCTATAGTGCAGTGTTGAGTCTATGGTGCAGTGTTGAGTCTATGGGCAGTGTTGAGTCTATGGTGCAGTGTTGGGTCTATGGTGCAGTGTTGAGTCTATTGTGCAGTGTTGAGTCTATGGTGCAGTGTTGAGTCTATGGTGCAGTGTTGAGTCTATGGTGCAGTGTTGAGTCTATGTTGCAGTGTTGAGTCTATGGTGCAGTGTTGAGTCTTTGGTGCAGTGTTGAGTCTATGGTGCAGTGTTGAGTCTATATTGCAGTGTTGAGTCTATGGTGCAGTGTTGAGTCTATGGGCAGTGTTGAGTCTATGGTGCAGTGTTCTGTCTATGGTGCAGTGTTGAGTCTATGGTGCAGTGTTGAGTCTATGGTGCAGTGCTGAGTCTATGTTGCAGTGTTGAGTCTATGGGCAGTGTTGAGTCTATGGTGCAGTGTTGAATCTATCGTGCAGTGTTGAGTCTAAGGGCAGTGTTGAGTCTATGGTGCAGTGCTGAGTCTATGGTGCAGTGGTGAGTCTATGGTGCAGTGTTGAGTCTATGGTACAGTGTTTGGTCTATGGTGCAGTGTTGAGTCTATGGTGCAGTGTTGAGTCTATGGTGCAGTGTTGAGTCTATAGTGCAGTGTTGAGTCTATGGTGCAGTGTTGAGTCTATGGGCAGTGTTGAGTCTATGGTGCAGTGTTGAGTCTATGTTGCAGTGTTGAGTCTATGGTGCAGTGTTGAGTCTATGGTGCAGTGTTGAGTCTATGGGCAGTGTTGAGTCTATGGTGCAGTATTGAGTCTATTGTGCAGTGTTGAGTCTAAGCGCAGTGTTGAGTCTATGGTGCAGTGTTGAGTCTATGGTGCAGTGTTCAGTCTATGGAGCAGTGCTGAGTCTATGGTGCAGTGTTGAGTCTATGGCGCAGTGTTGAGTCTATGGTGCAGTGTTGAGTCTATGGTGCAGTGTTGAGTCTATGGTGCAGTGTTGAGTCTATGGTGCAGTGTTGAGTCTATTGTGCAGTGTTGAGTCTATGGTGCAGTGTTGAGTCTATGGTGCAGTGTTGAGTCTATGGTGCAGTGTTGAGTCTATGGTGCAGTGTTGAGTCTTTGGTGCAGTGTTGAGTCTATGGTGCAGTGTTGAGTCTATGTTGCAGTGTTGAGTCTATGGTGCAGTGTTGAGTCTTTGGTGCAGTGTTGAGTCTATGGTGCAGTGTTGAGTCTATATTGCAGTGTTGAGTCTATGGTGCAGTGTTGAGTCTATGGGCAGTGTTGAGTCTATGGTGCAGTGTTGAGTCTATTGTGCATTGTTGAGTCTAAGGGCAGTGTTGAGTCTATGGTGCAGTGTTGAGTCTATGGTGCAGTGTTTAGTCTATGGAGCACTGCTGAGTCTATGGTGCAGTGTTGAGTCTATGGAGCAGTGTTGAGTCTATGGTGCAGTGTTGAGTCTATGGTGCAGTGTTGAGTCTATGGGCAGTGTTGAGTCTATGGTGCAGTGTTGAGTCTATTGTGCAGTGTTGAGTCTAAGCGCAGTGTTGAGTCTATGGTGCAGTGTTGAGTCTATGGTGCAGTGTTTAGTCTATGGAGCAGTGCTGAGTCTATGGTGCAGTGTTGAGTCTATGGTGCAGTGTTTAGTCTATGGAGCAGTGCTGAGTCTATGGTGCAGTGTTGAGTCTATGGAGCAGTGTTGAGTCTATGGTGCAGTGTTGAGTCTATGGTGCAGTGTTGAGTCTATGGGCAGTGTTGAGTCTATGGTGCAGTGTTTAGTCTATGGAGCAGTGCTGAGTCTATGGTGCAGTGTTGAGTCTATGGAGCAGTGTTGAGTCTATGGTGCAGTGTTGAGTCTATGGTGCAGTGTTGAGTCTATGGTGCAGTGTTGAGTCTATGGTGCAGTGTTTAGTCTATGGAGCAGTGCTGAGTCTATGGTGCAGTGTTGAGTCTATGGCGCAGTGTTGAGTCTATGGTGCAGTGTTGCGTCTATGGTGCAGTGTTGAGTCTATGTTGCAGTGTTGAGTCTATGGTGCAGTGTTGAGTCTATTGTGCAGTGTTGAGTCTATGGTGCAGTGTTGAGTCTATGGTGCAGTGTTGAGTCTATGGTGCAGTGTTGAGTCTATGGTGCAGTGTTGAGTCTATGGTGCAGTGTTGAGTCTTTGGTGCAGTGTTGAGTCTATGGTGCAGTGTTGAGTCTATGGTGCAGTGTTGAGTCTATGGTGCAGTGTTGAGTCTATGGTGCAGTGTTGAGTCTATGGTGCAGTTCTGAGTCTATGGTGCAGTGTTGAGTCTATGGGCAGTGTTGAGTCTATGGTGCAGTGTTGAGTCTATCGTGCAGTGTTGAGTCTAAGGGCAGTGTTGAGTCTATGGTGCAGTGTTTGGTCTATGGTGCAGTGTTGAGTCTATGGTGCAGTGTTGAGTCTATGGTGCAGTGTTGAGTCTATAGTGCAGTGTTGAGTCTATGGTGCAGTGTTGAGTCTATGGGCAGTGTTGAGTCTATGGTGCAGTGTTGGGTCTATGGTGCAGTGTTGAGTCTATTGTGCAGTGTTGAGTCTATGGTGCAGTGTTGAGTCTATGGTGCAGTGTTGAGTCTATGGTGCAGTGTTGAGTCTATGTTGCAGTGTTGAGTCTATGGTGCAGTGTTGAGTCTTTGGTGCAGTGTTGAGTCTATGGTGCAGTGTTGAGTCTATATTGCAGTGTTGAGTCTATGGTGCAGTGTTGAGTCTATGGGCAGTGTTGAGTCTATGGTGCAGTGTTGAGTCTATGGTGCAGTGTTGAGTCTATGGTGCAGTGTTGAATCTATGGTGCAGTGCTGAGTCTATGTTGCAGTGTTGAGTCTATGGGCAGTGTTGAGTCTATGGTGCAGTGTTGAGTCTATCGTGCAGTGTTGAGTCTAAGGGCAGTGTTGAGTCTATGGTGCAGTGCTGAGTCTATGGTGCAGTGGTGAGTCTATGGTGCAGTGTTGAGTCTATGGTACAGTGTTTGGTCTATGGTGCAGTGTTGAGTCTATGGTGCAGTGTTGAGTCTATGGTGCAGTGTTGAGTCTATAGTGCAGTGTTGAGTCTATGGTGCAGTGTTGAGTCTATGGGCAGTGTTGAGTCTATGGTGCAGTGTTGAGTCTATGGTGCAGTGTTGAGTCTATGGTGCAGTGTTGAGTCTATGGTGCAGTGTTGAGTCTATGGTGCAGTGTTTAGTCTATGGAGCAGTGCTGAGTCTATGGTGCAGTGTTGAGTCTATGGAGCAGTGTTGAGTCTATGGTGCAGTGTTGAGTCTATGGTGCAGTGTTGAGTCTATGGGCAGTGTTGAGTCTATGGTGCAGTGTTTAGTCTATGGAGCAGTGCTGAGTCTATGGTGCAGTGTTGAGTCTATGGAGCAGTGTTGAGTCTATGGTGCAGTGTTGAGTCTATGGTGCAGTGTTGAGTCTATGGTGCAGTGTTGAGTCTATGGTGCAGTGTTTAGTCTATGGAGCAGTGTTCAGTCTATGGAGCAGTGCTGAGTCTATGGTGCAGTGTTGAGTCTATGGCGCAGTGTTGAGTCTATGGTGCAGTGTTGAGTCTATGGTGCAGTGTTGAGTCTATGGTGCAGTGTTGAGTCTATGGTGCAGTGTTGAGTCTATTGTGCAGTGTTGAGTCTATGGTGCAGTGTTGAGTCTATGGTGCAGTGTTGAGTCTATGGTGCAGTGTTGAGTCTATGGTGCAGTGTTGAGTCTTTGGTGCAGTGTTGAGTCTATGGTGCAGTGTTGAGTCTATGTTGCAGTGTTGAGTCTATGGTGCAGTGTTGAGTCTTTGGTGCAGTGTTGAGTCTATGGTGCAGTGTTGAGTCTATATTGCAGTGTTGAGTCTATGGTGCAGTGTTGAGTCTATGGGCAGTGTTGAGTCTATGGTGCAGTGTTGAGTCTATTGTGCATTGTTGAGTCTAAGGGCAGTGTTGAGTCTATGGTGCAGTGTTGAGTCTATGGTGCAGTGTTTAGTCTATGGAGCACTGCTGAGTCTATGGTGCAGTGTTGAGTCTATGGAGCAGTGTTGAGTCTATGGTGCAGTGTTGAGTCTATGGTGCAGTGTTGAGTCTATGGGCAGTGTTGAGTCTATGGTGCAGTGTTGAGTCTATTGTGCAGTGTTGAGTCTAAGCGCAGTGTTGAGTCTATGGTGCAGTGTTGAGTCTATGGTGCAGTGTTTAGTCTATGGAGCAGTGCTGAGTCTATGGTGCAGTGTTGAGTCTATGGTGCAGTGTTTAGTCTATGGAGCAGTGCTGAGTCTATGGTGCAGTGTTGAGTCTATGGAGCAGTGTTGAGTCTATGGTGCAGTGTTGAGTCTATGGTGCAGTGTTGAGTCTATGGGCAGTGTTGAGTCTATGGTGCAGTGTTTAGTCTATGGAGCAGTGCTGAGTCTATGGTGCAGTGTTGAGTCTATGGAGCAGTGTTGAGTCTATGGTGCAGTGTTGAGTCTATGGTGCAGTGTTGAGTCTATGGTGCAGTGTTGAGTCTATGGTGCAGTGTTTAGTCTATGGAGCAGTGCTGAGTCTATGGTGCAGTGTTGAGTCTATGGCGCAGTGTTGAGTCTATGGTGCAGTGTTGCGTCTATGGTGCAGTGTTGAGTCTATGTTGCAGTGTTGAGTCTATGGTGCAGTGTTGAGTCTATTGTGCAGTGTTGAGTCTATGGTGCAGTGTTGAGTCTATGGTGCAGTGTTGAGTCTATGGTGCAGTGTTGAGTCTATGGTGCAGTGTTGAGTCTATGGTGCAGTGTTGAGTCTTTGGTGCAGTGTTGAGTCTATGGTGCAGTGTTGAGTCTATGGTGCAGTGTTGAGTCTATGGTGCAGTGTTGAGTCTATGGTGCAGTGTTGAGTCTATGGTGCAGTTCTGAGTCTATGGTGCAGTGTTGAGTCTATGGGCAGTGTTGAGTCTATGGTGCAGTGTTGAGTCTATCGTGCAGTGTTGAGTCTAAGGGCAGTGTTGAGTCTATGGTGCAGTGTTTGGTCTATGGTGCAGTGTTGAGTCTATGGTGCAGTGTTGAGTCTATGGTGCAGTGTTGAGTCTATAGTGCAGTGTTGAGTCTATGGTGCAGTGTTGAGTCTATGGGCAGTGTTGAGTCTATGGTGCAGTGTTGGGTCTATGGTGCAGTGTTGAGTCTATTGTGCAGTGTTGAGTCTATGGTGCAGTGTTGAGTCTATGGTGCAGTGTTGAGTCTATGGTGCAGTGTTGAGTCTATGTTGCAGTGTTGAGTCTATGGTGCAGTGTTGAGTCTTTGGTGCAGTGTTGAGTCTATGGTGCAGTGTTGAGTCTATATTGCAGTGTTGAGTCTATGGTGCAGTGTTGAGTCTATGGGCAGTGTTGAGTCTATGGTGCAGTGTTGAGTCTATGGTGCAGTGTTGAGTCTATGGTGCAGTGTTGAATCTATGGTGCAGTGCTGAGTCTATGTTGCAGTGTTGAGTCTATGGGCAGTGTTGAGTCTATGGTGCAGTGTTGAGTCTATCGTGCAGTGTTGAGTCTAAGGGCAGTGTTGAGTCTATGGTGCAGTGCTGAGTCTATGGTGCAGTGGTGAGTCTATGGTGCAGTGTTGAGTCTATGGTACAGTGTTTGGTCTATGGTGCAGTGTTGAGTCTATGGTGCAGTGTTGAGTCTATGGTGCAGTGTTGAGTCTATAGTGCAGTGTTGAGTCTATGGTGCAGTGTTGAGTCTATGGGCAGTGTTGAGTCTATGGTGCAGTGTTGAGTCTATGGTGCAGTGTTGAGTCTATGGTGCAGTGTTGAGTCTATGGTGCAGTGTTGAGTCTATGGTGCAGTGTTTAGTCTATGGAGCAGTGCTGAGTCTATGGTGCAGTGTTGAGTCTATGGAGCAGTGTTGAGTCTATGGTGCAGTGTTGAGTCTATGGTGCAGTGTTGAGTCTATGGGCAGTGTTGAGTCTATGGTGCAGTGTTTAGTCTATGGAGCAGTGCTGAGTCTATGGTGCAGTGTTGAGTCTATGGAGCAGTGTTGAGTCTATGGTGCAGTGTTGAGTCTATGGTGCAGTGTTGAGTCTATGGTGCAGTGTTGAGTCTATGGTGCAGTGTTTAGTCTATGGAGCAGTGCTGAGTCTATGGTGCAGTGTTGAGTCTATGGCGCAGTGTTGAGTCTATGGTGCAGTGTTGAGTCTATGGTGCAGTGTTGAGTCTATGGTGCAGTGTTGAGTCTTTGGTGCAGTGTTGAGTCTATTGTGCAGTGTTGAGTCTATGGTGCAGTGTTGAGTCTATGGTGCAGTGTTGAGTCTATGGTGCAGTGTTGAGTCTATGGTGCAGTTCTGAGTCTATGGTGCAGTGTTGAGTCTATGGGCAGTGTTGAGTCTATGGTGCAGTGTTGAGTCTATCGTGCAGTGTTGAGTCTAAGGGCAGTGTTGAGTCTATGGTGCAGTGTTGAGTCTATGGTGCAGTGTTCAGTCTATGGAGCAGTGCTGAGTCTATGGTGCAGTGTTGAGTCTATGGCGCAGTGTTGAGTCTATGGTGCAGTGTTGAGTCTATGGTGCAGTGTTGAGTCTATGGTGCAGTGTTGAGTCTATGGTGCAGTGTTGAGTCCATTGTGCAGTGTTGAGTCTATGGTGCAGTGTTGAGTCTATGGTGCAGTGTTGAGTCTATGGTGCAGTGTTGAGTCTATGGTGCAGTGTTGAGTCTTTGGTGCAGTGTTGAGTCTATGGTGCAGTGTTGAGTCTATGTTGCAGTGTTGAGTCTATGGTGCAGTGTTGAGTCTTTGGTGCAGTGTTGAGTCTATGGTGCAGTGTTGAGTCTATATTGCAGTGTTGAGTCTATATTGCAGTGCTGAGTCTATGGTGCAGTGTTGAGTCTATGGAGCAGTGTTGAGTCTATGGTGCAGTGTTGAGTCTATGGTGCAGTGTTGAGTCTATGGGCAGTGTTGAGTCTATGGTGCAGTGTTGAGTCTATCGTGCAGTGTTGAGTCTAAGCGCAGTGTTGAGTCTATGGTGCAGTGTTGAGTCTATGGTGCAGTGTTTAGTCTATGGAGCAGTGCTGAGTCTATGGTGCAGTGTTGAGTCTATGGCGCAGTGTTGAGTCTATGGTGCAGTGTTGAGTCTATGGTGCAGTGTTGAGTCTATGGTGCAGTGTTGAGTCTATGGTGCAGTGTTGAGTCTATTGTGCAGTGTTGAGTCTATGGTGCAGTGTTGAGTCTATGGTGCAGTGTTGAGTCTATGGTGCAGTGTTGAGTCTATGTTGCGGTGTTGAGTCTATGGTGCGGTGTTGAGTCTTTGGTGCAGTGTTGAGTCTATGGTGCAGTGTTGAGTCTATATTGCAGTGTTGAGTCTATGGTGCAGTGTTGAGTCTATGGGCAGTGTTGAGTCTATGGTGCAGTGTTGAGTCTATGGTGCAGTGTTGAGTCTATGGTGCAGTGTTGAGTCTATGGTGCAGTGCTGAGTCTATGTTGCAGTGTTGAGTCTATGGGCAGTGTTGAGTCTATGGTGCAGTGTTGAGTCTATTGTGCAGTGTTGAGTCTAAGGGCAGTGTTGAGTCTATGGTGCAGTGCTGAGTCTATGGTGCAGTGGTGAGTCTATGGTGCAGTGTTGAGTCTATGGTACAGTGTTTGGTCTATGGTGCAGTGTTGAGTCTATGGTGCAGTGTTGAGTCTATGGTGCAGTGTTGAGTCTATAGTGCAGTGTTGAGTCTATGGTGCAGTCTTGAGTCTATGGGCAGTGTTGAGTCTATGGTGCAGTGTTGAGTCTATGGTGCAGTGTTGAGTCTATGGTGCAGTGTTGAGTCTATGGTGCAGTGTTGAGTCTATGGTGCAGTGTTTAGTCTATGGAGCAGTGCTGAGTCTATGGTGCAGTGTTGAGTCTATGGAGCAGTGTTGAGTCTATGGTGCAGTGTTGAGTCTATGGTGCAGTGTTGAGTCTATGGGCAGTGTTGAGTCTATGGTGCAGTGTTTAGTCTATGGAGCAGTGCTGAGTCTATGGTGCAGTGTTGAGTCTATGGAGCAGTGTTGAGTCTATGGTGCAGTGTTGAGTCTATGGTGCAGTGTTGAGTCTATGGTGCAGTGTTGAGTCTATGGTGCAGTGTTTAGTCTATGGAGCAGTGCTGAGTCTATGGTGCAGTGTTGAGTCTATGGCGCAGTGTTGAGTCTATGGTGAAGTGTTGCGTCTATGGTGCAGTGTTGAGTCTATGGTGCATTGTTGAGTCTATGGTGCAGTGTTGAGTCTATTGTGCAGTGTTGAGTCTATGGTGCAGTGTTGAGTCTATGGTGCAGTGTTGAGTCTATGGTGCAGTGTTGAGTCTATGGTGCAGTGTTGAGTCTATGGTGCAGTGTTGAGTCTTTGGTGCAGTGTTGAGTCTATGGTGCAGTGTTGAGTCTATGGTGCAGTGTTGAGTCTATGGTGCAGTGTTGAGTCTATGGTGCAGTGTTGAGTCTATGGTGCAGTTCTGAGTCTATGGTGCAGTGTTGAGTCTATGGGCAGTGTTGAGTCTATGGTGCAGTGTTGAGTCTATCGTGCAGTGTTGAGTCTAAGGGCAGTGTTGAGTCAATGGTGCAGTGTTGAGTCTATGGTGCAGTGTTCAGTCTATGGAGCAGTGCTGAGTCTATGGTGCAGTGTTGAGTCTATGGCGCAGTGTTGAGTCTATGGTGCAGTGTTGAGTCTATGGTGCAGTGTTGAGTCTATGGTGCAGTGTTGAGTCTATGGTGCAGTGTTGAGTCCATTGTGCAGTGTTGAGTCTATGGTGCAGTGTTGAGTCTATGGTGCAGTGTTGAGTCTATGGTGCAGTGTTGAGTCTATGGTGCAGTGTTGAGTCTTTGGTGCAGTGTTGAGTCTATGGTGCAGTGTTGAGTCTATGTTGCAGTGTTGAGTCTATGGTGCAGTGTTGAGTCTTTGGTGCAGTGTTGAGTCTATGGTGCAGTGTTGAGTCTATATTGCAGTGTTGAGTCTATATTGCAGTGTTGAGTCTATGGTGCAGTGTTGAGTCTATGGGCAGTGTTGAGTCTATGGTGCAGTGTTGAGTCTATTGTGCATTGTTGAGTCTAAGGGCAGTGTTGAGTCTATGGTGCAGTGTTGAGTCTATGGTGCAGTGTTTAGTCTATGGAGCAGTGCTGAGTCTATGGTGCAGTGTTGAGTCTATGGAGCAGTGTTGAGTCTATGGTGCAGTGTTGAGTCTATGGTGCAGTGTTGAGTCTATGGGCAGTGTTGAGTCTATGGTGCAGTGTTGAGTCTATCGTGCAGTGTTGAGTCTAAGCGCAGTGTTGAGTCTATGGTGCAGTGTTGAGTCTATGGTGCAGTGTTTAGTCTATGGAGCAGTGCTGAGTCTATGGTGCAGTGTTGAGTCTATGGCGCAGTGTTGAGTCTATGGTGCAGTGTTGAGTCTATGGTGCAGTGTTGAGTCTATGGTGCAGTGTTGAGTCTATGGTGCAGTGTTGAGTCTATTGTGCAGTGTTGAGTCTATGGTGCAGTGTTGAGTCTATGGTGCAGTGTTGAGTCTATGGTGCAGTGTTGAGTCTATGTTGCGGTGTTGAGTCTATGGTGCGGTGTTGAGTCTTTGGTGCAGTGTTGAGTCTATGGTGCAGTGTTGAGTCTATATTGCAGTGTTGAGTCTATGGTGCAGTGTTGAGTCTATGGGCAGTGTTGAGTCTATGGTGCAGTGTTGAGTCTATGGTGCAGTGTTGAGTCTATGGTGCAGTGTTGAGTCTATGGTGCAGTGCTGAGTCTATGTTGCAGTGTTGAGTCTATGGGCAGTGTTGAGTCTATGGTGCAGTGTTGAGTCTATCGTGCAGTGTTGAGTCTAAGGGCAGTGTTGAGTCTATGGTGCAGTGCTGAGTCTATGGTGCAGTGGTGAGTCTATGGTGCAGTGTTGAGTCTATGGTACAGTGTTTGGTCTATGGTGCAGTGTTGAGTCTATGGTGCAGTGTTGAGTCTATGGTGCAGTGTTGAGTCTATAGTGCAGTGTTGAGTCTATGGTGCAGTCTTGAGTCTATGGGCAGTGTTGAGTCTATGGTGCAGTGTTGAGTCTATGGTGCAGTGTTGAGTCTATGGTGCAGTGTTGAGTCTATTGTGCAGTGTTGAGTCTATGGTGCAGTGTTTAGTCTATGGAGCAGTGCTGAGTCTATGGTGCAGTGTTGAGTCTATGGAGCAGTGTTGAGTCTATGGTGCAGTGTTGAGTCTATGGTGCAGTGTTGAGTCTATGGGCAGTGTTGAGTCTATGGTGCAGTGTTTAGTCTATGGAGCAGTGCTGAGTCTATGGTGCAGTGTTGAGTCTATGGAGCAGTGTTGAGTCTATGGTGCAGTGTTGAGTCTATGGTGCAGTGTTGAGTCTATGGTGCAGTGTTGAGTCTATGGTGCAGTGTTTAGTCTATGGAGCAGTGCTGAGTCTATGGTGCAGTGTTGAGTCTATGGCGCAGTGTTGAGTCTATGGTGCAGTGTTGCGTCTATGGTGCAGTGTTGAGTCTATGGTGCATTGTTGAGTCTATGGTGCAGTGTTGAGTCTATTGTGCAGTGTTGAGTCTATGGTGCAGTGTTGAGTCTATGGTGCAGTGTTGAGTCTATGGTGCAGTGTTGAGTCTATGGTGCAGTGTTGAGTCTATGGTGCAGTGTTGAGTCTTTGGTGCAGTGTTGAGTCTATGGTGCAGTGTTGAGTCTATGGTGCAGTGTTGAGTCTATGGTGCAGTGTTGAGTCTATGGTGCAGTGTTGAGTCTATGGTGCAGTGTTGAGTCTATGGTGCAGTGTTGAGTCTATGGTACAGTTCTGAGTCTATGGTGCAGTGTTGAGTCTATGGGCAGTGTTGAGTCTATGGTGCAGTGTTGAGTCTATCGTGCAGTGTTGAGTCTAAGGGCAGTGTTGAGTCTATGGTGCAGTGTTTGGTCTATGGTGCAGTGTTGAGTCTATGGTGCAGTGTTGAGTCTATGGTGCAGTGTTGAGTCTATAGTGCAGTGTTGAGTCTATGGTGCAGTGTTGAGTCTATGGGCAGTGTTGAGTCTATGGTGCAGTGTTGAGTCTATGGTGCAGTGTTGAGTCTATGGTGCAGTGTTGAGTCTATGGTGCAGTGTTGAGTCTATGGTGCAGTGTTTAGTCTATGGAGCAGTGCTGAGTCTATGGTGCAGTGTTGAGTCTATGGAGCAGTGTTGAGTCTATGGTGCAGTGTTGAGTCTATGGTGCAGTGTTGAGTCTATGGGCAGTGTTGAGTCTATGGTGCAGTGTTTAGTCTATGGAGCAGTGCTGAGTCTATGGTGCAGTGTTGAGTCTATGGAACAGTGTTGAGTCTATGGTGCAGTGTTGAGTCTATGGTGCAGTGTTGAGTCTATGGTGCAGTGTTGAGTCTATGGTGCAGTGTTTAGTCTATAGAGCAGTGCTGAGTCTATGGTGCAGTGTTGAGTCTATGGCGCAGTGCTGAGTCTATGGTGCAGTGTTGCGTCTATGGTGCAGTGTTGAGTCTATGGTGCAGTGTTGAGTCTATGGTGCAGTGTTGAGTCTATTGTGCAGTGTTGAGTCTATGGTGCAGTGTTGAGTCTATGGTGCAGTGTTGAGTCTATGGAGCAGTGTTGAGTCTATGGTGCAGTGTTGAGTCTTTGGTGCAGTGTTGAGTCTATGGTGCAGTGTTGAGTCTTTGGTGCAGTGTTGAGTCTATGGTGCAGTGCTGAGTCTATGGTGCAGTGTTGAGTCTATGGGCAGTGTTGAGTCTATGGTGCAGTGTTGAGTCTATCGTGCAGTGTTGAGTCTAAGGGCAATGTTGAGTCTAAGGGCAGTGTTGAGTCTATGGGCAGTGTTGAGTCTATGGTGCAGTGTTGAGTCTATTGTGCATTGTTGAGTCTAAGGGCAGTGTTGAGTCTATGGTGCAGTGTTGAGTCTATGGTGCAGTGTTTAGTCTATGGAGCAGTGCTGAGTCTATGGTGCAGTGTTGAGTCTATGGGCAGTGTTGAGTCTATGGTGCAGTGTTGAGTCTATGGTGCAGTGTTGAGTCTATGGTGCAGTGTTGAGTCTATGGTGCAGTGTTGAGTCTATGGTGCAGTGCTGAGTCTATGGTGCAGTGTTGAGTCTATGGGCAGTGTTGAGTCTATGGTGCAGTGTTGAGTCTATCGTGCAGTGTTGAGTCTAAGGGCAGTGTTGAGTCTATGGTGCAGTGTTGAGTCTATGGTGCAGTGTTGAGTCTATGGTGCAGTGTTGAGTCTATGGTACAGTGTTTGGTCTATGGTGCAGTTTTGAGTCTATGGTGCAGTGTTGAGTCTATGGTGCAGTGTTGAGTCTATAGTGCAGTGTTGAGTCTATGGTGCAGTGTTGAGTCTATGGGCAGTGTTGAGTCTATGGTGCAGTGTTGAGTCTATGGTGCAGTGTTGGGTCTATGGTGCAGTGTTGATTCTATGGTGCAGTGTTGAGTCTATGGTGCAGTGCTGAGTCTATGGTGCAGTGTTGAGTCTATGGGCAGTGTTGAGTCTATGGTGCAGTGTTGAGTCTATTGTGCAGTGTTGAGTCTAAGGGCAGTGTTGAGTCTATGGGCAGTGTTGAGTCTATGGTGCAGTGTTGAGTCTATTGTGCATTGTTGAGTCTAAGGGCAGTGTTGAGTCTATGGTGCAGTGTTGAGTCTATGGTGCAGTGTTTAGTCTATGGAGCAGTGCTGAGTCTATGGTGCAGTGTTGAGTCTATGGGCAGTGTTGAGTCTATGGTGCAGTGTTGAGTCTATGGTGCAGTGTTGAGTCTATGGTGCAGTGCTGAGTCTATGGTGCAGTGTTGAGTCTATGGTGCAGTGTTGAGTCTATCGTGCAGTGTTGAGTCTAAGGGCAATGTTGAGTCTAAGGGCAGTGTTGAGTCTATGGGCAGTGTTGAGTCTATGGTGCAGTGTTGAGTCTATTGTGCATTGTTGAGTCTAAGGGCAGTGTTGAGTCTATGGTGCAGTGTTGAGTCTATGGTGCAGTGTTTAGTCTATGGAGCAGTGCTGAGTCTATGGTGCAGTGTTGAGTCTATGGGCAGTGTTGAGTCTATGGTGCAGTGTTGAGTCTATGGTGCAGTGTTGAGTCTATGGTGCAGTGTTGAGTCTATGGTGCAGTGTTGAGTCTATGGTGCAGTGCTGAGTCTATGGTGCAGTGTTGAGTCTATGGGCAGTGTTGAGTCTATGGTGCAGTGTTGAGTCTATCGTGCAGTGTTGAGTCTAAGGGCAGTGTTGAGTCTATGGTGCAGTGTTGAGTCTATGGTGCAGTGTTGAGTCTATGGTGCAGTGTTGAGTCTATGGTACAGTGTTTGGTCTATGGTGCAGTGTTGAGTCTATGGTGCAGTGTTGAGTCTATGGTGCAGTGTTGAGTCTATAGTGCAGTGTTGAGTCTATGGTGCAGTGTTGAGTCTATGGGCAGTGTTGAGTCTATGGTGCAGTGTTGAGTCTATGGTGCAGTGTTGGGTCTATGGTGCAGTGTTGATTCTATGGTGCAGTGTTGAGTCTATGGTGCAGTGCTGAGTCTATGGTGCAGTGTTGAGTCTATGGGCAGTGTTGAGTCTAAGGGCAGTGTTGAGTCTGTGGTGCAGTGTTGAGTCTATGGTGCAGTGTTGAGTCTATGGTGCAGTGTTGGGTCTATGGTACAGTGTTTGGTCTATCGTGCAGTGTTGAGTCTATGGTGCAGTGTTGAGTCTATGGTGCAGTGTTGAGTATATGGTGCAGTGCTGAGTCTATGGTGCAGTGTTGAGTCTATGGGCAGTGTTGAGTCTATGGTGCAGTGTTGAGTCTATCGTGCAGTGTTGAGTCTAAGGGCAATGTTGAGTCTATGGTGCGGTGTTGAGTCTATAGTGCAGTGTTGAGTCTATGGTGCAGTGTTGAGTCTATGGTACAGTGTTTGGTCTATGGTGCAGTGTTGAGTCTATGGTGCAGTGTTGAGTCTATGGTGCAGTGTTGAGTCTATGGTGCAGTGTTGAGTCTATGGGCAGTGTTGAGTCTATGGTGCAGTGTTGAGTCTATTGTGCAGTGTTGAGTCTAAGCGCAGTGTTGAGTCTATGGTGCAGTGTTGAGTCTATGGTGCAGTGTTTAGTCTATGGAGCAGTGCTGAGTCTATGGTGCAGTGTTGAGTCTATGGCGCAGTGTTGAGTCTATGGTGCAGTGTTGAGTCTATGGTGCAGTGTTGAGTCTATGGTGCAGTGTTGAGTCTATGGTGCAGTGTTGAGTCTATTGTGCAGTGTTGAGTCTATGGTGCAGTGTTGAGTCTATGGTGCAGTGTTGAGTCTATGGTGCAGTGTTGAGTCTATGTTGCAGTGTTGAGTCTATGGTGCAGTGTTGAGTCTTTGGTGCAGTGTTGAGTCTATGGTGCAGTGTTGAGTCTATATTGCAGTGTTGAGTCTATGGTGCAGTGTTGAGTCTGTGGGCAGTGTTGAGTCTATGGTGCAGTGTTGAGTCTATGGTGCAGTGTTGAGTCTATGGTGCAGTGTTGAGTCTATGGTGTAGTGCTGAGTCTATGTTGCAGTGTTGAGTCTATGGGCAGTGTTGAGTCTATGGTGCAGTGTTGAGTCTATCGTGCAGTGTTGAGTCTAAGGGCAGTGTTGAGTCTATGGTGCAGTGCTGAGTCTATGGTGCAGTGGTGAGTCTATGGTGCAGTGCTGAGTCTATGGTGCAGTGTTGAGTCTATGGTGCAGTGTTGAGTCTATAGTGCAGTGTTGAGTCTATGGTGCAGTGTTGAGTCTATGGTGCAGTGTTTAGTCTATGGAGCAGTGCTGAGTCTATGGTGAAGTGTTGAGTCTATGGAGCAGTGTTGAGTCTATGGTGCAGTGTTGAGTCTATGGTGCAGTGTTGAGTCTATGGGCAGTGTTGAGTCTATGGTGCAGTATTGAGTCTATTGTGCAGTGTTGAGTCTAAGCGCAGTGTTGAGTCTATGGTGCAGTGTTGAGTCTATGGTGCAGTGTTCAGTCTATGGAGCAGTGCTGAGTCTATGGTGCAGTGTTGAGTCTATGGCGCAGTGTTGAGTCTATGGTGCAGTGTTGAGTCTATGGTGCAGTGTTGAGTCTATGGTGCAGTGTTGAGTCTATGGTGCAGTGTTGAGTCTATTGTGCAGTGTTGAGTCTATGGTGCAGTGTTGAGTCTATGGTGCAGTGTTGAGTCTATGGTGCAGTGTTGAGTCTATGGTGCAGTGTTGAGTCTTTGGTGCAGTGTTGAGTCTATGGTGCAGTGTTGAGTCTATGTTGCAGTGTTGAGTCTATGGTGCAGTGTTGAGTCTTTGGTGCAGTGTTGAGTCTATGGTGCAGTGTTGAGTCTATATTGCAGTGTTGAGTCTATGGTGCAGTGTTGAGTCTATGGGCAGTGTTGAGTCTATGGTGCAGTGTTGAGTCTATTGTGCATTGTTGAGTCTAAGGGCAGTGTTGAGTCTATGGTGCAGTGTTGAGTCTATGGTGCAGTGTTTAGTCTATGGAGCACTGCTGAGTCTATGGTGCAGTGTTGAGTCTATGGAGCAGTGTTGAGTCTATGGTGCAGTGTTGAGTCTATGGTGCAGTGTTGAGTCTATGGGCAGTGTTGAGTCTATGGTGCAGTGTTGAGTCTATTGTGCAGTGTTGAGTATAAGCGCAGTGTTGAGTCTATGGTGCAGTGTTGAGTCTATGGTGCAGTGTTTAGTCTATGGAGCAGTGCTGAGTCTATGGTGCAGTGTTGAGTCTATGGTGCAGTGTTTAGTCTATGGAGCAGTGCTGAGTCTATGGTGCAGTGTTGAGTCTATGGAGCAGTGTTGAGTCTATGGTGCAGTGTTGAGTCTATGGTGCAGTGTTGAGTCTATGGGCAGTGTTGAGTCTATGGTGCAGTGTTTAGTCTATGGAGCAGTGCTGAGTCTATGGTGCAGTGTTGAGTCTATGGAGCAGTGTTGAGTCTATGGTGCAGTGTTGAGTCTATGGTGCAGTGTTGAGTCTATGGTGCAGTGTTGAGTCTATGGTGCAGTGTTTAGTCTATGGAGCAGTGCTGAGTCTATGGTGCAGTGTTGAGTCTATGGCGCAGTGTTGAGTCTATGGTGCAGTGTTGCGTCTATGGTGCAGTGTTGAGTCTATGTTGCAGTGTTGAGTCTATGGTGCAGTGTTGAGTCTATTGTGCAGTGTTGAGTCTATGGTGCAGTGTTGAGTCTATGGTGCAGTGTTGAGTCTATGGTGCAGTGTTGAGTCTATGGTGCAGTGTTGAGTCTATGGTGCAGTGTTGAGTCTTTGGTGCAGTGTTGAGTCTATGGTGCAGTGTTGAGTCTATGGTGCAGTGTTGAGTCTATGGTGCAGTGTTGAGTCTATGGTGCAGTGTTGAGTCTATGGTGCAGTTCTGAGTCTATGGTGCAGTGTTGAGTCTATGGGCAGTGTTGAGTCTATGGTGCAGTGTTGAGTCTATCGTGCAGTGTTGAGTCTAAGGGCAGTGTTGAGTCTATGGTGCAGTGTTTGGTCTATGGTGCAGTGTTGAGTCTATGGTGCAGTGTTGAGTCTATGGTGCAGTGTTGAGTCTATAGTGCAGTGTTGAGTCTATGGTGCAGTGTTGAGTCTATGGGCAGTGTTGAGTCTATGGTGCAGTGTTGGGTCTATGGTGCAGTGTTGAGTCTATTGTGCAGTGTTGAGTCTATGGTGCAGTGTTGAGTCTATGGTGCAGTGTTGAGTCTATGGTGCAGTGTTGAGTCTATGTTGCAGTGTTGAGTCTATGGTGCAGTGTTGAGTCTTTGGTGCAGTGTTGAGTCTATGGTGCAGTGTTGAGTCTATATTGCAGTGTTGAGTCTATGGTGCAGTGTTGAGTCTATGGGCAGTGTTGAGTCTATGGTGCAGTGTTCTGTCTATGGTGCAGTGTTGAGTCTATGGTGCAGTGTTGAGTCTATGGTGCAGTGCTGAGTCTATGTTGCAGTGTTGAGTCTATGGGCAGTGTTGAGTCTATGGTGCAGTGTTGAGTCTATTGTGCAGTGTTGAGTCTAAGGGCAGTGTTGAGTCTATGGTGCAGTGCTGAGTCTATGGTGCAGTGGTGAGTCTATGGTGCAGTGTTGAGTCTATGGTACAGTGTTTGGTCTATGGTGCAGTGTTGAGTCTATGGTGCAGTGTTGAGTCTATGGTGCAGTGTTGAGTCTATAGTGCAGTGTTGAGTCTATGGTGCAGTGTTGAGTCTATGGGCAGTGTTGAGTCTATGGTGCAGTGTTGAGTCTATGTTGCAGTGTTGAGTCTATGGTGCAGTGTTGAGTCTATGGTGCAGTGTTGAGTCTATGGGCAGTGTTGAGTCTATGGTGCAGTATTGAGTCTATTGTGCAGTGTTGAGTCTAAGCGCAGTGTTGAGTCTATGGTGCAGTGTTGAGTCTATGGTGCAGTGTTCAGTCTATGGAGCAGTGCTGAGTCTATGGTGCAGTGTTGAGTCTATGGCGCAGTGTTGAGTCTATGGTGCAGTGTTGAGTCTATGGTGCAGTGCTGAGTCTATGTTGCAGTGTTGAGTCTATGGGCAGTGTTGAGTCTATGGTGCAGTGTTGAGTCTATCGTGCAGTGTTGAGTCTAAGGGCAGTGTTGAGTCTATGGTGCAGTGCTGAGTCTATGGTGCAGTGGTGAGTCTATGGTGCAGTGTTGAGTCTATGGTACAGTGTTTGGTCTATGGTGCAGTGTTGAGTCTATGGTGCAGTGTTGAGTCTATGGTGCAGTGTTGAGTCTATAGTGCAGTGTTGAGTCTATGGTGCAGTGTTGAGTCTATGGGCAGTGTTGAGTCTATGGTGCAGTGTTGAGTCTATGTTGCAGTGTTGAGTCTATGGTGCAGTGTTGAGTCTATGGTGCAGTGTTGAGTCTATGGGCAGTGTTGAGTCTATGGTGCAGTATTGAGTCTATTGTGCAGTGTTGAGTCTAAGCGCAGTGTTGAGTCTATGGTGCAGTGTTGAGTCTATGGTGCAGTGTTCAGTCTATGGAGCAGTGCTGAGTCTATGGTGCAGTGTTGAGTCTATGGCGCAGTGTTGAGTCTATGGTGCAGTGTTGAGTCTATGGTGCAGTGTTGAGTCTATGGTGCAGTGTTGAGTCTATGGTGCAGTGTTGAGTCTATTGTGCAGTGTTGAGTCTATGGTGCAGTGTTGAGTCTATGGTGCAGTGTTGAGTCTATGGTGCAGTGTTGAGTCTATGGTGCAGTGTTGAGTCTTTGGTGCAGTGTTGAGTCTATGGTGCAGTGTTGAGTCTATGTTGCAGTGTTGAGTCTATGGTGCAGTGTTGAGTCTTTGGTGCAGTGTTGAGTCTATGGTGCAGTGTTGAGTCTATATTGCAGTGTTGAGTCTATGGTGCAGTGTTGAGTCTATGGGCAGTGTTGAGTCTATGGTGCAGTGTTGAGTCTATTGTGCATTGTTGAGTCTAAGGGCAGTGTTGAGTCTATGGTGCAGTGTTGAGTCTATGGTGCAGTGTTTAGTCTATGGAGCACTGCTGAGTCTATGGTGCAGTGTTGAGTCTATGGAGCAGTGTTGAGTCTATGGTGCAGTGTTGAGTCTATGGTGCAGTGTTGAGTCTATGGGCAGTGTTGAGTCTATGGTGCAGTGTTGAGTCTATTGTGCAGTGTTGAGTCTAAGCGCAGTGTTGAGTCTATGGTGCAGTGTTGAGTCTATGGTGCAGTGTTTAGTCTATGGAGCAGTGCTGAGTCTATGGTGCAGTGTTGAGTCTATGGTGCAGTGTTTAGTCTATGGAGCAGTGCTGAGTCTATGGTGCAGTGTTGAGTCTATGGAGCAGTGTTGAGTCTATGGTGCAGTGTTGAGTCTATGGTGCAGTGTTGAGTCTATGGGCAGTGTTGAGTCTATGGTGCAGTGTTTAGTCTATGGAGCAGTGCTGAGTCTATGGTGCAGTGTTGAGTCTATGGAGCAGTGTTGAGTCTATGGTGCAGTGTTGAGTCTATGGTGCAGTGTTGAGTCTATGGTGCAGTGTTGAGTCTATGGTGCAGTGTTTAGTCTATGGAGCAGTGCTGAGTCTATGGTGCAGTGTTGAGTCTATGGCGCAGTGTTGAGTCTATGGTGCAGTGTTGCGTCTATGGTGCAGTGTTGAGTCTATGTTGCAGTGTTGAGTCTATGGTGCAGTGTTGAGTCTATTGTGCAGTGTTGAGTCTATGGTGCAGTGTTGAGTCTATGGTGCAGTGTTGAGTCTATGGTGCAGTGTTGAGTCTATGGTGCAGTGTTGAGTCTATGGTGCAGTGTTGAGTCTATGGTGCAGTGTTGAGTCTATGGTGCAGTGTTGAGTCTATGGTGCAGTGTTGAGTCTATGGTGCAGTGTTGAGTCTATGGTGCAGTTCTGAGTCTATGGTGCAGTGTTGAGTCTATGGGCAGTGTTGAGTCTATGGTGCAGTGTTGAGTCTATCGTGCAGTGTTGAGTCTAAGGGCAGTGTTGAGTCTATGGTGCAGTGTTTGGTCTATGGTGCAGTGTTGAGTCTATGGTGCAGTGTTGAGTCTATGGTGCAGTGTTGAGTCGATGTTGCAGTGTTGAGTCTATGGTGCAGTGTTGAGTCTTTGGTGCAGTGTTGAGTCTATGTTGCAGTGTTGAGTCTATGGGCAGTGTTGAGTCTATGGTGCAGTGTTGAGTCTATCGTGCAGTGTTGAGTCTAAGGGCAGTGTTGAGTCTATGGTGCAGTGCTGAGTCTATGGTGCAGTGGTGAGTCTATGGTGCAGTGTTGAGTCTATGGTACAGTGTTTGGTCTATGGTGCAGTGTTGAGTCTATGGTGCAGTGTTGAGTCTATGGTGCAGTGTTGAGTCTATAGTGCAGTGTTGAGTCTATGGTGCAGTGTTGAGTCTATGGGCAGTGTTGAGTCTATGGTGCAGTGTTGAGTCTATGGTGCAGTGTTGAGTCTATGGTGCAGTGTTGAGTCTATGGTGCAGTGTTGAGTCTATGGTGCAGTGTTTAGTCTATGGAGCAGTGCTGAGTCTATGGTGCAGTGTTGAGTCTATGGAGCAGTGTTGAGTCTATGGTGCAGTGTTGAGTCTATGGTGCAGTGTTGAGTCTATGGGCAGTGTTGAGTCTATGGTGCAGTGTTTAGTCTATGGAGCAGTGCTGAGTCTATGGTGCAGTGTTGAGTCTATGGAGCAGTGTTGAGTCTATGGTGCAGTGTTGAGTCTATGGTGCAGTGTTGAGTCTATGGTGCAGTGTTGAGTCTATGGTGCAGTGTTTAGTCTATGGAGCAGTGCTGAGTCTATGGTGCAGTGTTGAGTCTATGGCGCAGTGTTGAGTCTATGGTGCAGTGTTGCGTCTATGGTGCAGTGTTGAGTCTATGGTGCAGTGTTGAGTCTATGGTACAGTGTTGAGTCTATTGTGCAGTGTTGAGTCTATGGTGCAGTGTTGAGTCTATGGTGCAGTGTTGAGTCTATGGTGCAGTGTTGAGTCTATGGTGCAGTGTTGAGTCTATGGTGCAGTGTTGAGTCTTTGGTGCAGTGTTGAGTCTATGGTGCAGTGTTGAGTCTATGGTGTAGTGTTGAGTCTATGGTGCAGTGTTGAGTCTATGGTGCAGTGTTGAGTCTATGGTGCAGTTCTGAGTCTATGGTGCAGTGTTGAGTCTATGGGCAGTGTTGAGTCTATGGTGCAGTGTTGAGTCTATCGTGCAGTGTTGAGTCTAAGGGCAGTGTTGAGTCTATGGTGCAGTGTTGAGTCTATGGTGCAGTGTTCAGTCTATGGAGCAGTGCTGAGTCTATGGTGCAGTGTTGAGTCTATGGCGCAGTGTTGAGTCTATGGTGCAGTGTTGAGTCTATGGTGCAGTGTTGAGTCTATGGTGCAGTGTTGAGTCTATGGTGCAGTGTTGAGTCCATTGTGCAGTGTTGAGTCTATGGTGCAGTGTTGAGTCTATGGTGCAGTGTTGAGTCTATGGTGCAGTGTTGAGTCTATGGTGCAGTGTTGAGTCTTTGGTGCAGTGTTGAGTCTATGGTGCAGTGTTGAGTCTATGTTGCAGTGTTGAGTCTATGGTGCAGTGTTGAGTCTTTGGTGCAGTGTTGAGTCTATGGTGCAGTGTTGAGTCTATATTGCAGTGTTGAGTCTATATTGCAGTGTTGAGTCTATGGTGCAGTGTTGAGTCTATGGGCAGTGTTGAGTCTATGGTGCAGTGTTGAGTCTATTGTGCATTGTTGAGTCTAAGGGCAGTGTTGAGTCTATGGTGCAGTGTTGAGTCTATGGTGCAGTGTTTAGTCTATGGAGCAGTGCTGAGTCTATGGTGCAGTGTTGAGTCTATGGAGCAGTGTTGAGTCTATGGTGCAGTGTTGAGTCTATGGTGCAGTGTTGAGTCTATGGGCAGTGTTGAGTCTATGGTGCAGTGTTGAGTCTATCGTGCAGTGTTGAGTCTAAGCGCAGTGTTGAGTCTATGGTGCAGTGTTGAGTCTATGGTGCAGTGTTTAGTCTATGGAGCAGTGCTGAGTCTATGGTGCAGTGTTGAGTCTATGGCGCAGTGTTGAGTCTATGGTGCAGTGTTGAGTCTATGGTGCAGTGTTGAGTCTATGGTGCAGTGTTGAGTCTATGGTGCAGTGTTGAGTCTATTGTGCAGTGTTGAGTCTATGGTGCAGTGTTGAGTCTATGGTGCAGTGTTGAGTCTATGGTGCAGTGTTGAGTCTATGTTGCGGTGTTGAGTCTATGGTGCGGTGTTGAGTCTTTGGTGCAGTGTTGAGTCTATGGTGCAGTGTTGAGTCTATATTGCAGTGTTGAGTCTATGGTGCAGTGTTGAGTCTATGGGCAGTGTTGAGTCTATGGTGCAGTGTTGAGTCTATGGTGCAGTGTTGAGTCTATGGTGCAGTGTTGAGTCTATGGTGCAGTGCTGAGTCTATGTTGCAGTGTTGAGTCTATGGGCAGTGTTGAGTCTATGGTGCAGTGTTGAGTCTATCGTGCAGTGTTGAGTCTAAGGGCAGTGTTGAGTCTATGGTGCAGTGTTTAGTCTATGGAGCAGTGCTGAGTCTATGGTGCAGTGTTGAGTCTATGGAACAGTGTTGAGTCTATGGTGCAGTGTTGAGTCTATGGTGCAGTGTTTAGTCTATGGAGCAGTGCTGAGTCTATGGTGCAGTGTTGAGTCTATGGTGCAGTGTTTAGTCTATGGAGCAGTGCTGAGTCTATGGTGCAGTGTTGAGTCTATGGCGCAGTGTTGAGTCTATGGTGCAGTGTTGAGTCTATGGTGCAGTGTTGAGTCTATGGTGCAGTGTTGAGTCTATGGTGCAGTGTTGAGTCTATCGTGCAGTGTTGAGTCTATGGTGCAGTGTTGAGTCTATGGTGCAGTGTTGAGTCTATGGTGCAGTGTTGAGTCTATGTTGCGGTTTTGAGTCTATGGTGCGGTGTTGAGTCTTTGGTGCAGTGTTGAGTCTATGGTGCAGTGTTGAGTCTATATTGCAGTGTTGAGTCTATGGTGCAGTGTTGAGTCTATGGGCAGTGTTGAGTCTATGGTGCAGTGTTGAGTCTATGGTGCAGTGTTGAGTCTATGGTGCAGTGTTGAGTCTATGGTGCAGTGCTGAGTCTATGTTGCAGTGTTGAGTCTATGGGCAGTGTTGAGTCTATGGTGCAGTGTTGAGTCTATCGTGCAGTGTTGAGTCTAAGGGCAGTGTTGAGTCTATGGTGCAGTGCTGAGTCTATGGTGCAGTGGTGAGTCTATGGTGCAGTGTTGAGTCTATGGTACAGTATTTGGTCTATGGTGCAGTGTTGAGTCTATGGTGCAGTGTTGAGTCTATGGTGCAGTGTTGAGTCTATAGTGCAGTGTTGAGTCTATGGTGCAGTCTTGAGTCTATGGGCAGTGTTGAGTCTATGGTGCAGTGTTGAGTCTATGGTGCAGTGTTGAGTCTATGGTGCAGTGTTGAGTCTATGGTGCAGTGTTGAGTCTATGGTGCAGTGTTTAGTCTATGGAGCAGTGCTGAGTCTATGGTGCAGTGTTGAGTCTATGGAGCAGTGTTGAGTCTATGGTGCAGTGTTGAGTCTATGGTGCAGTGTTGAGTCTATGGGCAGTGTTGAGTCTATGGTGCAGTGTTTAGTCTATGGAGCAGTGCTGAGTCTATGGTGCAGTGTTGAGTCTATGGAGCAGTGTTGAGTCTATGGTGCAGTGTTGAGTCTATGGTGCAGTGTTGAGTCTATGGTGCAGTGTTGAGTCTATGGTGCAGTGTTTAGTCTATGGAGCAGTGCTGAGTCTATGGTGCAGTGTTGAGTCTATGGCGCAGTGTTGAGTCTATGGTGCAGTGTTGCGTCTATGGTGCAGTGTTGAGTCTATGGTGCATTGTTGAGTCTATGGTGCAGTGTTGAGTCTATTGTGCAGTGTTGAGTCTATGGTGCAGTGTTGAGTCTATGGTGCAGTTTTGAGTCTATGGTGCAGTGTTGAGTCTATGGTGCAGTGTTGAGTCTATGGTGCAGTGTTGAGTCTTTGGTGCAGTGTTGAGTCTATGGTGCAGTGTTGAGTCTATGGTGCAGTGTTGAGTCTATGGTGCAGTGTTGAGTCTATGGTGCAGTGTTGAGTCTATGGTGCAGTGTTGAGTCTATGGTGCAGTGTTGAGTCTATGGTACAGTTCTGAGTCTATGGTGCAGTGTTGAGTCTATGGGCAGTGTTGAGTCTATGGTGCAGTGTTGAGTCTATCGTGCAGTGTTGAGTCTAAGGGCAGTGTTGAGTCTATGGTGCAGTGTTTGGTCTATGGTGCAGTGTTGAGTCTATGGTGCAGTGTTGAGTCTATGGTGCAGTGTTGAGTCTATAGTGCAGTGTTGAGTCTATGGTGCAGTGTTGAGTCTATGGGCAGTGTTGAGTCTATGGTGCAGTGTTGAGTCTATGGTGCAGTGTTGAGTCTATGGTGCAGTGTTGAGTCTATGGTGCAGTGTTGAGTCTATGGTGCAGTGTTTAGTCTATGGAGCAGTGCTGAGTCTATGGTGCAGTGTTGAGTCTATGGAGCAGTGTTGAGTCTATGGTGCAGTGTTGAGTCTATGGTGCAGTGTTGAGTCTATGGGCAGTGTTGAGTCTATGGTGCAGTGTTTAGTCTATGGAGCAGTGCTGAGTCTATGGTGCAGTGTTGAGTCTATGGAACAGTGTTGAGTCTATGGTGCAGTGTTGAGTCTATGGTGCAGTGTTGAGTCTATGGTGCAGTGTTGAGTCTATGGTGCAGTGTTTAGTCTATGGAGCAGTGCTGAGTCTATGGTGCAGTGTTGAGTCTATGGCGCAGTGTTGAGTCTATGGTGCAGTGTTGCGTCTATGGTGCAGTGTTGAGTCTATGGTGCAGTGTTGAGTCTATGGTGCAGTGTTGAGTCTATTGTGCAGTGTTGAGTCTATGGTGCAGTGTTGAGTCTATGGTGCAGTGTTGAGTCTATGGAGCAGTGTTGAGTCTATGGTGCAGTGTTGAGTCTTTGGTGCAGTGTTGAGTCTATGGTGCAGTGTTGAGTCTTTGATGCAGTGTTGAGTCTATGGTGCAGTGCTGAGTCTATGGTGCAGTGTTGAGTCTATGGGCAGTGTTGAGTCTATGGTGCAGTGTTGAGTCTATCGTGCAGTGTTGAGTCTAAGGGCAATGTTGAGTCTAAGGGCAGTGTTGAGTCTATGGGCAGTGTTGAGTCTATGGTGCAGTGTTGAGTCTATTGTGCATTGTTGAGTCTAAGGGCAGTGTTGAGTCTATGGTGCAGTGTTGAGTCTATAGTGCAGTGTTTAGTCTATGGAGCAGTGCTGAGTCTATGGTGCAGTGTTGAGTCTATGGGCAGTGTTGAGTCTATGGTGCAGTGTTGAGTCTATGGTGCAGTGTTGAGTCTATGGTGCAGTGTTGAGTCTATGGTGCAGTGTTGAGTCTATGGTGCAGTGCTGAGTCTATGGTGCAGTGTTGAGTCTATGGGCAGTGTTGAGTCTATGGTGCAGTGTTGAGTCTATCGTGCAGTGTTGAGTCTAAGGGCAGTGTTGAGTCTATGGTGCAGTGTTGAGTCTATGGTGCAGTGTTGAGTCTATGGTGCAGTGTTGAGTCTATGGTACAGTGTTTGGTCTATGGTGCAGTTTTGAGTCTATGGTGCAGTGTTGAGTCTATGGTGCAGTGTTGAGTCTATAGTGCAGTGTTGAGTCTATGGTGCAGTGTTGAGTCTATGGGCAGTGTTGAGTCTATGGTGCAGTGTTGAGTCTATGGTGCAGTGTTGGGTCTATGGTGCAGTGTTGATTCTATGGTGCAGTGTTGAGTCTATGGTGCAGTGCTGAGTCTATGGTGCAGTGTTGAGTCTATGGGCAGTGTTGAGTCTATGGTGCAGTGTTGAGTCTATTGTGCAGTGTTGAGTCTATTGTGCATTGTTGAGTCTAAGGGCAGTGTTGAGTCTATGGTGCAGTGTTGAGTCTATGGTGCAGTGTTTAGTCTATGGAGCAGTGCTGAGTCTATGGTGCAGTGTTTAGTCTATGGAGCAGTGCTGAGTCTATGGTGCAGTGTTGAGTCTATGGGCAGTTTTGAGTCTATGGTGCAGTGTTGAGTCTATGGTGCAGTGTTGAGTCTATGGTGCAGTGCTGAGTCTATGGTGCAGTGTTGAGTCTATGGTGCAGTGTTGAGTCTATCGTGCAGTGTTGAGTCTAAGGGCAATGTTGAGTCTAAGGGCAGTGTTGAGTCTATGGGCAGTGTTGAGTCTATGGTGCAGTGTTGAGTCTATTGTGCATTGTTGAGTCTAAGGGCAGTGTTGAGTCTATGGTGCAGTGTTGAGTCTATGGTGCAGTGTTTAGTCTATGGAGCAGTGCTGAGTCTATGGTGCAGTGTTGAGTCTATGGGCAGTGTTGAGTCTATGGTGCAGTGTTGAGTCTATGGTGCAGTGTTGAGTCTATGGTGCAGTGTTGAGTCTATGGTGCAGTGTTGAGTCTATGGTGCAGTGCTGAGTCTATGGTGCAGTGTTGAGTCTATGGGCAGTGTTGAGTCTATGGTGCAGTGTTGAGTCTATCGTGCAGTGTTGAGTCTAAGGGCAGTGTTGAGTCTATGGTGCAGTGTTGAGTCTATGGTGCAGTGTTGAGTCTATGGTGCAGTGTTGAGTCTATGGTACAGTGTTTGGTCTATGGTGCAGTGTTGAGTCTATGGTGCAGTGTTGAGTCTATGGTGCAGTGTTGAGTCTATAGTGCAGTGTTGAGTCTATGGTGCAGTGTTGAGTCTATGGGCAGTGTTGAGTCTATGGTGCAGTGTTGAGTCTATGGTGCAGTGTTGGGTCTATGGTGCAGTGTTGATTCTATGGTGCAGTGTTGAGTCTATGGTGCAGTGCTGAGTCTATGGTGCAGTGTTGAGTCTATGGGCAGTGTTGAGTCTAAGGGCAGTGTTGAGTCTGTGGTGCAGTGTTGAGTCTATGGTGCAGTGTTGAGTCTATGGTGCAGTGTTGGGTCTATGGTACAGTGTTTGGTCTATCGTGCAGTGTTGAGTCTATGGTGCAGTGTTGAGTCTATGGTGCAGTGTTGAGTCTATGGTGCAGTGCTGAGTCTATGATGCAGTGTTGAGTCTATGGGCAGTGTTGAGTCTATGGTGCAGTGTTGAGTCTATCGTGCAGTGTTGAGTCTAAGGGCAATGTTGAGTCTATGGTGCAGTGTTGAGTCTATAGTGCAGTGTTGAGTCTATGGTGCAGTGTTGAGTCTATGGTACAGTGTTTGGTCTATGGTGCAGTGTTGAGTCTATGGTGCAGTGTTGAGTCTATGGTGCAGTGTTGAGTCTATGGTGCAGTGTTGAGGTTGGGTGGTGGTGACGGTGTGAGTGTGGGTGGTGTGTGGTGGTGGCGGTGGTGGTGCCGGCGTGCCGTACGGTTCTACTCGTGAACTCGGGGGCGTGGTCATTGATGTCGGTGATGGTGACGATGGCGGTGGCCGTGGTCGAGAGTCCGATGTTGGCGTCTCCCTCCATGTCTGAAGCCATCACCACCAGCGAAAAGTGCGCCACTCTCTACACAGAGCGGACACTCCCACACCGTCACCCCCCGGCACACGCACGGAGTGGGTTTGTAGTGTAGAGCGGTAACCGCTATACATGGCGTGCACAGAGAGACAGAGACACACACAGACACACACACAGACACACACAGACACACACACAGACACACACAGACACACACCTTACACAGACAAACACACAGACACACACAGACACACACCTCACACAGACAAACACACACTAGAGACAAACACACACACAGACACACACATAGACACAGACACACAGACACACACAGACACACACACAGACACACACACAGACATAGACACACACAGACAAACACCTCACAGAGACACACACACACACAATAGAGACAAACACACACACACACAGACACACACACACACACACAGACACACACAGACACACACCTCACAGAGACACACACACACAGTAGAGACAAACACACAGACACACACAGACACACACCTCACACAGACACACACACACACAGACAAACACCTCACAGAGACACACACAGTAGAGACAAACACACAGACACACACACACAGACACACACAGACACACACACACAGACACACACAGTAGAGACATACACACAGACACACACAAACACACACAGACACACACAGACACACACCTTACACAGACAAACACACAGACACACACAGACACACACCTCACACAGACACACACACACAGTAGAGACAAACACACAGACACACACATAGACACAAACACACAGACACACACATAGACACAGACAAAGATCCCCCATATAGCCTTAACAGACTGTAGGGGCAAGTGCTGTTAGCGAGCACCTATGAAGGCTGGAACGGTACACGAGGGGGTGGGTGGCCAGCACCACGCACGACCGCCTTTGTCTCCCTAGTGGCAATGTTTACACACCGCACCAGGTACTCATTTGAGGCCGAGTCGACCTAGGGGGGCCCGGGACCAGTTCAGACAATCGTCACACGAACGTTGTGTCCGTGATGTGCGGCAGAAGCCAGATTAAACGATGCGGAAAACTGCATCAGTGCACAAAATGTACCGTATTTGTTTTGCTTTACAGATACAACAACAGTCAGATGTTCTAGACACAGACACACACAGACACAGACACACACAGACACACACCTCACACAGACACACACACACAGTAGAGACAAACACACAGACACACAGCCACACACAGACACACACACACAGACACACACACAGTAGAGACAAACACACAGACACACACACAGACACACACAGACACACACACAGACACACACACACAGTAGAGACAAACACACAGACACACACACAGACACACACACAGACACACACCTCACAGAGACACACACAGTAGAGATAAACACACACACAACAACAACAAAACCGCCATTCGCCACTAAGTGGCGGTGACGTCACCACGAGGCTTGTGCCAGGCTATGTGCACCCTGAGGCTACGTGAAGTGTCGAACGCCCGCTGGCAGGAGGTCACGAGGCAGACCCAGGTGCCACGGGTCGACTGACTGAGATGACTGGCTGATGCACCACCTGTGCCCCCTACTGTGCCAACCTGCTGTGCTTTAGCCACCCGGCACTCCGCTCGTTATTCTGAGCGTCGCTCCTCCGCCCTCCGTTGTTGTTGGAGGGCGACTACCTCCAACTGCCCAGTAGCGTCCTTCACGAGCCTCCTCCACAGAGGCTGATCTTGACACCGCTGGTACCAGTCATCGGCAAGTCAACTCAGCTCCACGTCCTCCTGTACCACATCACTCCATCTCTTCTCTAGCCCGTGCCGCGCTAGCTTAGCCCCCTCGATCCGGCCGAACAAAAGCTGTTTCGGCATGCGGTGGCTGGGCATGCGGCTACATGACCCAGCCATCGCAGCCTTCCCCGCCGGAGGAGCTCACCGATGGAACCTTGCCCAGATCTCTCAAGGATTTGTGAGCTCCTCACACAATCCAGTCTGGTTAAACCCAGGATGGATCGTAGGCAGGCCAGCCTAAATGTTTCTAACCGGCGAAGATGTTCCATTAGGGGTGTCCACGTTTCGCAAGCGTAGAGAAGGAAGGGAATGACCGTGGCCGAGAAGACCTGAAGCTTAGTGCGGAGCGACAGATCAGGTAGCTTGCACACAACGTTACGCAACCGATGAAAATATATTGCCGCTCGACTGATTCGGAGTGAGACCTCTGCTGTTAAACTGGAGCCAGTCATAAGCACACTGCCCAGGTATGGGAAACTCTCCACTCTCTCCACAACTGCCCCATCACCGATTGGGAGTTGTGGGGGTGGAGTGTCCGATGGTACAAAATATGCAGACAGGTGCTTAGTTTTGGTGGGGCTGATGGTAGGCCCCACCTCTTAGTGGCATGCTCCAGTCTCAGCAGCAGCGTCTCCACCTCCTCCTCTGAATGAGCAGCTATTACCAAATCATCAGCATACATAACGTGGTTGAACATTCGGGAGCCATCCCTTGACCGCACCCGAGCGTCGATCAGCCTCCCATTATATCTGTACCATATGGAGATTCCTCCGGTACAGCTATTGAAGGCTTCACGAACTACGTGGTCAAAATAGATGTTAAATAATGTGGGAGCCAGAGGACATCCCTGTCGCACCCCAAGGTTAACAGGGACTGGCTCTGACTCCCGGCCACGTAGTTTTACCCGGGCCCGCTCACCATCATGAAGGTCCTTAATGATCGTGAGCAGAGGGTCAGGTACTCCAAAAGCACGAAGAACAACCCAGAGCCCAGGCCTACTGATGGTATCATAGGCCTTGACCAGGTCAATAAAGCAGAGATGTAGGTCTTTTTGGAATTCCCTACACCTCTGCTGTAGCAGACGGACAGAAAATATGGCATCTGTGCAGGACCGCCCTTTCCTGAAACCGCATTGGGGCTCCGCAAGCCTCTCCTCAGCGTGCATGGCAAGGCGATGTTGAATAATCCTTGCCAGGACCTTTCCTGGCACACTGAAGAGTGAGAACCCGTCCAGTGGTCCAGACTGTTGTTATGATGTCATATAGAGCAGTCTGTGCACAAACGCCGCCCTCCCTCAGCATTTCGCTTGGGAGATCATCTCTGCCCGCTGCCTTTCCTGGTCTCAGACTCCGGATCGCCTTCAGTACTTCCTCGACAGATGGCACCTCAGCCAGCCACTCACAGGGGGTGACCTCTTCAAAAATTTGAGGCACCGCAGCCTCAGCAGGGTCATCCTCACTTTGTGCCACGATGTTTTCCTGGCTGAGGGATTTTCCCTCCCCCAGGACATCACAGAAATGCTCAGCAAATCTGCAAACCTGTTCCTGGGGGTTGGTGATTGGGTCACCGTTTTTTCCCCTAATGATGGTAATAGGTGTGGCGCTGCAGATTACTTTTTTGTAGTTAAATAGACACACACGCACAGACACACACACAGACACACACACACAGACACACACACACAGTAGAGACAAACACACAGACACACACACAGACAAACACACAGTAGAGACAAACACACAGACACACACATAGACACAGACTCACACAGACACACACCTCACAGAGACACACAGACACACACAGTAGAGACAAACACACAGACACACACATAGACACACACACAGACACACACACACACACACACACGCAGACACACACCTCACACAGATAAACACACACTAGAGACAAACACACAGACACACACACACACACAGACACACACACAGACACACACAGACGTGATACCCACCTCTCGGTCCAGCCGGACAGTATTGGTGATGATGCCTGTGACTCTGTCGATGGTGAACACGCGGTAGACACAGACACACACACACAGACACACACACACACACACACAGACAAACACACACTAGAGACAAACACACACACACACAGACACACACATAGACATAGACACACACAGACACACACACACACAGACACACACACAGACATACACACAGACACACACACACAGACACACACAGACGTGATACCCACCTCTCGGTCCAGCCGGACAGTATTGGTGATGATGCCTGTGAATCTGTCGATGGTGAACACGCGGTGTGCAGTCACCATGGGAACCTGCAACACTATATGGTAGCGAATCGCTCCGTTGAGCGTCAAGGGGTCATCCATGTCACTCGCCACCACCCTCATCACGAAAGTGCCTGACATGCCCGGAGGGAGAGGGAGGGGAAGGAGTGAGTGTGTGTGAATGTATCTGTGTGTATGTGTGTGTGTCTGTGTGTGTGTGTGTCTGTGTGTGTTTGAGTGTGTGAGTGAGTGAGTGTGTGAGTGTGTGAGTGTGAGTGAGTGTGTATGTGTGAGTGTGTGTATGTGTGTATGTGTGAGTGTGTGAGTGTGTATGTGTGTGTATGTGAGTGAGTGTGTATGTGTGAGTGTGTCTGTGTATGTGTGTATGTGTGAGTGTGTGAGTGTGTGTGTGAGTGTGTGAGTGTGTATGTGTGAGTGTGTGAGTGTGTATGTGTGAGTGTGTCTGTGTATGTGTGTATGTGTGAGTGTGTGAGTGTGTGTGTGAGTGTGTGAGTGTGTATGTGTGAGTGTGTGAGTGTGTGAGTGTGTATGTGTGAGTGTGTGAGTGTGTGTGTGAGTGTGTGAGTGTGTATGTGTGAGTGTGTGTATCTGTGTGTATGTGTGAGTGTATGTGAGTGTGTGAGTGAGTGTGAGTGAGTGTGTAAGTGTGTGAGTGTGTATGTGTGAGTGTTTGAGTGTGTATGTGTGTGTGTGAGTGTTTGAGTGTGTATGTGTGAGTGTGTATGTGTGTGAGTGTGTGAGTGAGTGTGTGAGTGTGTGTGAGTGAGTGTGTATGTGTGAGTGTGTGTATGTGTGTATGTGTGAGTGTGTGAGTGTGTATGTGTGTGTATGTGAGTGAGTGTGTATGTGTGAGTGTGTCTGTGTATGTGTGTATGTGTGAGTGTGTGAGTGTGTATGTGTGTGTATGTGAGTGAGTGTGTATGTGTGAGTGTATGTGTGTATGTGTGAGTGTGTGAGTGTGTGTGTGAGTGTGTGAGTGTGTATGTGTGAGTGTGTGAGTGAGTGTGTATGTGTGAGTGTGTCTGTGTATGTGTGAGTGTGTGTGTGAGTGTGTGAGTGTGTATGTGTGAGTGTGTGAGTGTGTGAGTGTGTATGTGTGAGTGTGTGTGTGTGAGTGTGTGAGTGTGTATGTGTGAGTGTGTGTATCTGTGTGTATGTGTGAGTGTATGTGAGTGTGTGAGTGAGTGTGAGTGAGTGTGTAAGTGTGTATGTGTGTATGTGTGAGTGTGTATGTGTGAGTGTTTGAGTGTGTATGTGTGTGTGTGAGTGTTTGAGTGTGTATGTGTGAGTGTGTATGTGTGTGAGTGTGTGAGTGAGTGTGTGAGTGTGAGTGTGTGTGAGTGAGTGTGTATGTGTGTATGTGTGAGTTTGTGTATCTGTGTGTATGTGTGAGTGTATGTGAGTGTGTGAGTGTGTAAGTGTGTATGTGTGTATGTGTGAGTGTGTATGTGTGTGTGAGTGTTTGAGTGTGTATGTGTGAGTGTGTGAGTGTGTATGTGTGAATGAGTGTGTGAGTGTGTATGTGTGAGTGTGTATGTGTGTGTATGTGCCGGACGGGCAACTCTGTCGTGGACAGTGCTGTGGGGGGAGGTCCAATTCCGATTGGCTCCTCCCCTCATGGCGTCTGTGTCCACCACAGGGGCTAAACGGGGGCTCTGGACGGGTGCGAGGGGCTGGTAACCTCTCCACCTTCAATTAATTACCACTAAACTACAACTGAAAAATATAACTAATAAGCTTGTGCCGGAGGCCCCGGGGGGCCAGGCGTCTATGACGTCTCCTGGCCAAACCCCAATTGGCGGAGCCAGGAGTGACCACGTGGAATGTTCGAACGCTCACTGCGGAGGAGAGGCTGCCACTCCTCTGTCGGGAGCTGGGCCGGTACCGCCTGGATCTATGTGGCATTCAGGAGGTCCGGTGGACCGGTTCTGCCACCATGAGGGTTGGACAGTCCTCTACTCGGGGCAGCAGACTGCCAAACAACAGGGTGTGGCTATTCTTTTGAACAAAAGAATGAAGGGGGCGTGGGAACGTGGCGGTGAGGTGTGGGAAGCTGTAAGCCCCAGGCTACTTTGGGCTCGCCTTCCCATCAACCGGAGGGGAGGAATGGTGGTCGTGGTTACTTATGCCCCCACCGAAGATGAACATCCGTGGAAGGATGCAGGCAAAGCCGATGAGTCAGATGCCTTCTATGACCTCCTGTCACAGGTGCTGGCTAAAGTGGCCCCTCGGGATAGAGTCATCATGATGGGTGACTTCAATGCCCGAGTTGGTCATGATGCTGGCACCTGGTCTGGAGTGATTGGAGGGCATGGGCCAGATCAGCTCAATAACATCGGTAGGAGGCTGCTAGATTTGTGTGCAGCCCATGGGCTTGTAATTACCAACACGCTGTTCCGGCATCGGCGCATCCACACAACATCATGGATGCATGCCGGGTCCACGCAAGAACATCTGCTGGACTACATAGTGACGGACCAGCGGATGCGAGCCCATGTCCTTGACACCAGGACCTACAGTGGAGCTGATCTGCCCTCTGACCATCGACTAGTCATCTGTAAGATGCGCCTGCCATTCTTCCACTCCGGTGGTGGGTGTACACCCAGGACCCCATTCCAACCTAAAGTGGCCTGGTCTCAGTTATCTGATGAAAGCTGCAAGCGAGAATTTCATCATCGCTTGCGGCTGGGATTGGCATCGTCCCCGACTCCTTCTGATGTCGAGGGTAAATGGGTGAGGTTTAGGACTGTGACTCATGCAGCTGCAATGGCTGCTTTGGGTATGCGGTCCAGACCTCCCCAGAGACCCTGGCTGACAGAGGAGGTGTTCAGGATGGTTGAGAAAAAGCGACAGGCCCACTGTCATCGGCTATAGAATCCCACGTCAGAGAATGAGGAAGCTTACCGCAGCCTTCGCTCGGAGGTTCGGAGAGCCGTGAGGCGCTGCAAGGATGGGTGGTGGTCGCGGGTTGCTGAGGAGATGGAGTCTGCCTCAGTGGCCCGTGATCACAAATCTCTATTTAACTCCATCAAAAAAGTAACCTGCAGCGCCACACCTATTACCATCATTAGGGGAAAAAACGGTGATCCAATCTCCGACCCCCAGGAACAGGTTTGCAGATTTGCTGAGCATTTCTGTGAGGTCCTGGGGGAGGGAAAATCCCTCAGCCAGAAAAACATCGTGGCACAAAGTAAGGATGACCCTGCTGAGGCTGCGGTGCCTCAAATATTGGAAGAAGTCACCCCCTGTGAGTGGCTGGCTGAGGTGCCATCTGTTGAGGAAGTACTGAGGGCGATCCGGAGTCTGAGACCAGGAAGGGCAACGGGCAGAGATGATCTCCCAAGCGAAATGCTGAGGGAGGGGAGCGTTTGTGCACAGACTGCCCTATATGACATCATAACAACAGTCTGGACCACTGGACGGGTTCCGCAGGATTGGAAGGATGCCCTGGTGGTCCCCCTTTTTAAGAAGGGGGACTGCACAGACTGTAACAACTACAGGGGCATTTCACTCCTCAGTGTGCCGGGAAAGGTCCTGGCAAGGATTATTCAGCATCGCCTTGCCAGGCACGCTGAGGAGAGGCTTGCGGAGCCCAAATGCGGTTTCAGGAAAGGGCGGTCCTGCACAGATGCCATATTTTCTGTCCGTCTGCTACAGCAGAGGTGTAGGGAATTCCAAAAAGACCTACATCTCTGCTTTATTGACCTGGTCAAGGCCTATGATACCATCAGTAGGCCTGGGCTCTCGGTTGTTCTTCGTGCTTTTGGAGTACCTGACCCTCTGCTCACAATCATTAAGGACCTTCATGATGGTGAGCGGGCCCGGGTAAAACTACATGGCCGGGAGTCAGAGCCATTCCCTGTACACCTTGGGGTGCGACAGGGATGTCCTCTGGCTCCCACATTATTTAACATCTATTTTGACCACGTAGTTCGTGAAGCCTTCAATAGCTGTACCGGGGGAATCTCCATATGGTACAGATATAATGGGAGGCTGATCGATGCCCGGGTGCGGTCAAGGGATGGCTCCCTATTGCTCAACCACGTTATGTATGCTGATGATTTGGTAATAGCTGCTCATTCAGAGGAGGAGTTGGAGACGCTGCTGCTGAGACTGGAGCGTGCCACTAAGAGGTGGGGCCTTACCATCAGCCCCACCATAACTAAGCACCTGCCTGGGTATTTTGTACCATCGGACACTACACCCCCACAACTCCCAATCGGTGATGGGGCAGTTGTGGAGCGAGCGGAGTTTCCCATACCTCGGCAGTGTGCTTATGACCGGCTCCAGTTTAACAGCAGAGGTCTCACTCAATCAGTCGAGCGGCAATATCTTTTCATCGGTTGCGTAACGCTGTGTGGAAGCTACCTGGTCTGTTGCTCCGCACTAAGCTTCAGGTCTTCTCGGCCACGGTCATTCCCTCCCTTCTCTACGCTTGCGAAACGTGGACCCCCCTATTGAAACATCTTCGCCGGTTAGAAACATTTAGGCTAGCCTGTCTACGATCCATCCTGGGTTTAACCAGGCTGAATTGTGTGAGGAGCTCACAAATCCTTGAAAGATCTGGGCAAGGTCCCATCGGTGAGCTCCTCCGGCGGGCACGATGGCTGGGTCATGTAGCCCGCATGCCCAGCCACCGCATGCCGAAACAGCTTTTGTTTGGCCGGATTGAGGGGGTTAAGCGGACGCGGCATGGGCTAGAGAAGAGATGGAGTGATGTGGTACAGGAGGACGTGGAGCTGAGTGGACTTGCCGATGACTGGTACCAGCGGTGTCAAGATAGGCCTCTGTGGAGGAGGCTCGTGAAGGATGCTATTGGGCAGTTGGAGGTAGTTGCCCTCCAACAACAACGGAGGGCGGAGGAGCGACACTCACAACAACGAGCAGAGCGCCGGGTGGCTAAAGCACAGCAGTTTGGCACAGTAGGGGGCACAGGTGGTGCATCAGCCAGTCATCTCAGTCAGTCGACCTGTGACATCTAGGTCTGCCCCGTGACCTCCTGCCAGCGGGCGTTCGACACTTCACATGGCCTCAGGGTGCACATAGCCTGGCACAAGCGTCGTGGTGACGTCACCGCCACTTAGTGGCGAATGGCGGTTGTTGTGTGAGTGAGTGTGTCTGTGTGTGTGTACCTGTGAGTGTGTGAGTGAGTGTATGAGTGAGTGTGTGTGAGTGTATGAGTGAGTGAGTATACGAGTGAGTGAGTGCATGAGTGAGTGTGTGAGTGAGTGAGTGTATGAGTGAGTGTGTGTGTGAGTGTATGAGTGAGTGTATGAGTGAGTGTGTGAGTGTATGAGTGAGTGAGTGTATGAGTGAGTGTATGAGTGAGTGTATAAGTGTATGAGTGAGTGTATGAGTGAGTGTATGACTGAGTGTATGAGTGAGTGTGTGAGTGTATGAGTGAGTGTATGAGTGTATGAGTGAGTGTATGAGTTAGTGAGTGTATGAGTGAGTGTATGAGTGAGTGTGTGAGTGTATGAGTGAGTGTATGAGTGAGTGTATGAGTAAGTGTGTGAGTGAGTGTGTGAGTGAGTGTATGAGTGAGTGAGTGTATGAGTGAGTGTATGAGTGAGTGTATGAGTAAGTGAGTGTATGAGTGAGTGAGTGTGTGAGTGAGTGTATGAGTGAGTGAGTGTGTGAGTGAGTGTATGAGTTAGTGAGTGTATGAGTGAGTGTATGAGTGAGTGTATGAGTTAGTGAGTGTATGTGTGAGTGAGTGCATGAGTGAGTGTGTGAGTGAGTGGTTGCCATGGCGACATCATCGTCATCATCCTCGCCATCGTCGTCGTCATCATCATCGTCATCATCATCATCATCATCGCCATCGTCATCATCGTCATCATCATCGTCGTCATCGTTATCATCGTCATCATCGTCATCGTCATCATCATCATCATCGTCGCCATCGTCATCATCATCGTCGTCATCATCATCGTTATCATCGTCATCGTCATCATCGTCATCATCATCATCATCGTCGTCATCATCATCGTCATCATCGTCATCGTCATGATCGTCGTCATCATCGTCATCATCGTCATCACCATCATCGTCATCATCATCATCATCGTCATCATCGTCATCGTCATGATCGTCGTCATCATCGTCATCATCGTCATCATCATCATCATCAACATCATCGTCATCATCGTCATCATCGTCATCATCGTCAGCGCACCTCGCGGGGATCCTTCGACGACGCTGCTGTGAAAGACTTTCTTGGCGAACGTGGGACGGTTGTCGTTGACGTCAATGACATCAACGACGAGGTCCACAGGCTTCTCCAGATGACGCCCACTCGTGTCCACAGCGTAGCACTTGAGCTGCACTGTGGTGTGAGCTACACTGTGGTGTAGTAGTGTATAGTGTAGTAGTGTATAGTGTAGTAGTGTATAGTGTAGTAGTGTATAGTGTAGTAGTGTATAGTGTAGTAGTGTATAGTGTAGTAGTGTATAGTGTAGTAGTGTATAGTGTAGTAGTGTATAGTGTAGTAGTGTATAGTGTAGTGTATAGTGTAGTAGTGTATAGTGTAGTATAGTGTAGTGTAGTAGTGTATAGTATAGTAGTGTATAGTGTAGTAGTGTATAGTGTAGTAGTGTATAGTAGTGTAGTGTATAGTGTAGTGTATATAGTGTAGTGTATATAGTGTAGTAGTGTATAGTGTAGTAGTGTATAGTGTAGTAGTGTATAGTGTAGTAGTGTATAGTGTAGTAGTGTATAGTGTAGTAGTGTATAGTGTAGTAGTGTATAGTGTAGTAGTGTATAGTGTAGTAGTGTATAGTGTAGTATAGTGTAGTAGTGTATAGTATAGTAGTGTATAGTGTAGTAGTGTATAGTGTAGTCGTGTATATAGTGTAGTAGTGTATAGTGTAGTAGTGTATAGTGTAGTAGTGTATAGTGTAGTGGTGTATAGTGTAGTAGTGTATAGTGTAGTGTATAGTGTAGTAGTGTATAGTGTAGTAGTGTATAGTGTAGTGTATAGTGTAGTAGTGTATAGTGTAGTAGTGTATAGTGTAGTGTATAGTGTAGTGCATAGTGTAGTAGTGTATAGTGTATTAGTGTATAGTGTAGTAGTGTAGTGTATAGAGTAGTGTATAGTGTAGTAGTGTAGTGTATAGTGTAGTGTATAGTGTAGTGTATAGTGTAGTGTATAGTGTAGTGTATAGTGTAGTGTGTAGTGTAGTGTAGTATAGTGTAGTGTATAGTGTAGTGTATAGTGTAGGGTATAGTGTAGTGTATAGTGTAGTAGTGTATAGTGTAGTAGTGTATAGTGTAGTGTATAGTGTAGTGTATGGTGTAGTGTATAGTGTAGTGTATAGTGTAGTGTAGTAGTGTAGTGTATGGTGTAGTGTATAGTGTAGCATAGTAGTGTAGTGTATAGTGTAATGTATAGTAGTGTAGTGTATAGTGTAGTGTATGGTGTAGTGTATAGTGTAGTGTATAGTGTAGTGTAGTAGTGTAGTGTAGTAGTGTAGTGTATGGTGTAGTAGTGTAGTGTATAGTATATGGTGTAGTAGTGCATAGTGTAGTGTAGCGTGAGTGGTCCGTACCCGATACTGAGCGATCACCTCCCGGTCCAGGCTCCTGGTGACTGAGACTCTCCCCGTCACGGTGTCCATGACGAACAACCCCACGGGATGCTGGTCGGCGCCGTCCCCCAGCAAGGCGTAGCGGATGTCCACCCCGGCGGTGTCGGACTTCACCTGTTGGGGTGCCATGACGAACGTGGGGGCGGCGATGATGCTGTGACGGCCGCTCCTACGCTGGACTTCTTCCAGCGCTCTCACGCTCTCCTCACCCTCGACTCTCGACAATGCCCCACAGACCTCCCACGGCGGCGTGCGGATGTCTCGGCTGTCCGCGTCTCGTCGATTCGTTGACCTTTCCCTGGACTCTGCGCCACCGCCAGAAGCGTTTCTGTCACCCCCCACCGTGCCCCCTACTGAGCGTGGCAGAAAAGAGCTTCCCGGCTCTACGGATTCCTCCTCCTCCCCCTCCTCCTCCTCTACCTCCTCCTCCTCGTCTCTCTGGTCCAGCTCCACCACCTCCACCTTCTCCACGCGTCCTAACCTTAGGCTAGGGTTAGTTTAGGGCTAGTTAAGGGCTAGTTAAGGGCTAGTTCAGGGTTAGTTTAGGGTTAGTTTATGGTTAGGTTAGGGTTAGTTGAGGGTTAGTTTAGGGTTAAGTTAGGGTTAGGTTAGTTAATGGTTAGGTTAGGGTTAGTTTAGGGCTAGTTAAAGGATAGTTAAGGGCTAGTTCAGGGTTAGTTTAGGGTTAGTTTATGGTTAGGTTAGGGTTAGTTGAGGGTTAGTTTAGGGTTAAGTTAGGGTTAGGTTAGTTAATGGTTAGGTTAGGGTTAGTTTAGGGTTAGTTTAGGGTTAGTTAAGGGTTAGGTTAGGGTTAGTATAGAGTTAGTTCATGGTTAGGTTAGGGTTAGTTTAGGGTTAGTTGAGGGCTAGTTTAGAGTTAGTTAATGGTTAGGTTAGGGCTAGTTGAGGGTTATGTTAGGGGTAGGTTAGGGTTAGGTTAGGGTTAGTTTAGGGTTAGTTTAAGAGTTAGTTCATGGTTAGGTTAGGGTTAGTTGAGGGTTAGTTTAGGGTTAAGTTAGGGTTAGGTTAGAGTTAGTTAATGGTTAGGTTAGGGTTAGTTGAGGGTCATGTTAGGGTTAGTTTAGGGTTAGTTGAGGGCTACTTTAGAGTTAGTTAATGGTTAGGTTAGGGCTAGTTGAGGGTTATGTTAGGGGTAGGTTAGGGCTAGGATGAGGTTATACGACAATAAGAATGAGAACGCGCCACGTCCGTCACACAGCGCACCTGCACCAGCAGCTTGGGGAAGGGCCCGCGGTCATTCTCGGGCACGGACACCTTGGGGATGAGCCAGGCCCGTCTCCAGCGACGACGACTCGCACCTTGCCCTGGCTGCTGGAACCTCACCACCACCTCCTCCACCTCCTTCTCCACCTCCTTCTCCACCTCCACCACCTCCACCTCCTTCTCCACCTCCTTCACCTCCTCCTCGTCTCTCTCTTCCTCCACCTCCTTCTCCACCTCCTTCTCCACCTCCTCCTCCTCATTTCTCTCCTCCAGCTCCACCACCTCCACCTCCTCCACCTCCTTCACCTCCTCCTCGTCTCTCTCCTCCTCCACCTCCTCCTCCACCTCCTTCTCCACCTCCTCCTCGTCTCTCTCATCCTCCACCTCCTCCTCCACCTCCTTCTCCACCTCCTCCTCGTCTCTCTCCTCCTCCTCCTCCTCCACCTCCTCTACCTCCTCCTCCACCTCCTTCTCAACCTCCTCCTCCACCTCCTTCTCCACCTCCTTCTCGTCTCTCTCCTCCAGCTGCACCACCTCCACCACCTCCACCACCTCCACGCGTCTCTCCCCGCGCTCTCCCTGTGCGGGGTGCGGTGAAGACGACACCAAACGTCATCGTGAGCGAGGCCACTTCATTCCTTTTGTCGGCTGGTGGAGGGATTCTTAACGACACGGAATTTGGCCAGATAGTGACGCGTGTGTGTACGTGTGTGTGTATGTGTGTAAGTGTGTGTATACGTGTGTGTGTGTCTCTGTGTGTACGTGTGTGTATGCGTGTAAGTGTGTGTGTACGTGTGTGCCGGACGGGCAACGCTGTCGTGGGCAGTGCCGTGGGGGGAGGGCGAATTTCGATTGGCTTTTTGTCCCATGTAACCACCACAGCAGCTAATTGGGGGCTCTGGATGGGTGCGAGGGGCTGGTAACCCCTCCACCTTCAATTAATTACCACTAAACCACGTTTAAAATATCTAATTAATAAGCTTGTACAGGAGGCCTCGGGGGGATAAGCATCTATGACGTCTCCTGCCGAAAACTCCATTTGGCAGAGCCAGGAGACTGAATCCTTACCCTCGGGGCTCCTCAAGAAACAACAAAAAACCACTGTGTGGCCACGTGGAATGTTCGAACGCTCACTGCGGAGGAGAGGCTGCCACTCCTCTGTCGGGAGCTGGACCGGTAGCGCCTGGATCTCTGTGGTATTCAGGAGGTCCGATGGACCGGCTCTGGCTCCTGCCACCATGAGAGGTGGACAGTCCTCTCCTCGGGGCAGCAGACTGCCAAACAACAGGGTGTGGCTCTTCTTCTGAATAAAAGAATGAATGAGGCGTGGGAGCGTGGCGGTGAGGTGTGGGAAGCTGTAAGCCCCAGGCTACTCTGGGCTCGCCTTCCCATCAACCAGAGGCGAAGAATGGTGGTAGTGGTTACTTATGCCCCCACTGAAAACGAACATCCATGGAGGGATGCAGGCAAGGCCGATGAGTCAGCTGCCTTCTATGACCTCCTGTCACAGGCGCTAGCTAAAGTGACCCCTCGGGATAGTCATCTTGGTTCATGATGCGGGCACCTGGTCTGGAGTAATTAGAAGGCATGGACCAGATCAGCTCAATAACAACGGCAGGAGGCTGCTAGATTTTTGTGTAGCCCATGGGCTTGTAATTACCAAATGTGTTTCCATCATCGGCGCATCCACACTACATCATGGATGCATGCCAGGTCTAAGCAAGAACATCTGCTGGACTACAGTGACGGAACAGCGGATGCGGGCCCATGTCCTTGACACCAGGACCTACCATGGAGCTGATCTGCCCACTGACCATCGACTTGTCATCTGTAAGATGCACCTGCCATTCTTCCACTCCGGCGGTGGGTGTACACCCAGGAACCCATTAAAACCCACAGTGGCCTGGTCTCAGCTAGCTGATGAAAGTTGCAAGCGAGAATTTCATCATCGCTTGCGTCTGGGGTTGGCATCGTCCCTGACTCCTCCTGATGTCGAGGGGAAATGGACGAGGTTTAGGACTGTGGCTCATGCAGCTGCAATGGCCGCTTTGGGTACACAGTCCAGACCTTCCCAGAGACCCTGGCTGACAGAGGAGGTGTTCAAGCTGGCTGAGAAAAAGTGACAGGCCCCCTCTCATCGGCTACAGCATCCCATGTCGGATAATGAGGAGGCTTACCGCAGCCTTCGCTCGGAGGTTCGGAGAGCCGTGAGGCGCTGCAAGGATGGGTGGTGGTCGCGGGTTGCTGAGGAGATGGAGTCTGCCTCAGCGGCCCGCGATCACAAATCGCTCTTTAATTACATCATAAAAGTAACCTGCAGCCCCACACCTATTACCATTTTAGGGGAAAGAACGGTGATCCAATCTCCGACCCCCAGCAACAGGTTTTCAGATTTGTTGAGCATTTCTGTGAGGTCCTGGGGGAGGGGAAATCCCTCACCCAGGAAAACAACATGGGACAAAGTGGTGATGACCCTACCGAGGCTGCGTTGCCTCAAATATTGGAGGAAGAAGTCACCCCCTGTGAGTGGCTGGCTGAGGTGCCATCTGTTGAGGAAGTACTGAAGGCGATCCAGAGTCTGAGACCAGGAAAGGCACCGGGCAGAGATGATCTCCTAAGCGAAATGCTGAGGGAGGGTGGCGTTTGTGCACAGACTGCCCTATATGACATCATAACAACAGTCTGGACCACTGGACGGGTTCCGCAGGATTGGAAGGATGCCCTGGTGGTCCCCCTCTTTAAGAAGGGGGACCGCACAGACTGTAACAACTACAGGGGCACCTCACTCCTCAGTGTGCCGGGAAAGGTCCTGGCAAGGATTATTCAGCATCGCCTTGCCAGGCACGCTGAGGAGAGGCTTGCGGAGCCCCAACGCGGTTTCAGGAAAGGGCGGTCCTGCACAGATGCCATATTTTCTGTCCGTCTGCTACAGCAGAGATGTAGGGAATTCCAACAGGACCTACATTTCTGCTTTATTGACCTGGTCAAGACCTATGATACCATCAGTACGCCTGGGCTCTGGGTTGTTCTTCGTACTTTTGGAGTCCCTGACCCTCTGCTCAAGATCATTAAGGACCTTCATGATGGTGAGCGGGCCCGGGTAAAACTACGTGGCAGGGAGTCAGAGCCATTCCCTGTACACCTTGGGGTGCGACAGGGACAAGTGCTGTTAAGTGCTGTTAGCGAGTAGCAGCACCTATGAAGGCTACCGGCACTGTGGCACACGAGGGGGCGGGTGGCCAGCACCAGGCCCGGCCGCCTTTGTCTCCCCCAGTGCTAGCGATGTTCACCGCTCTACTACACCGCCACACCGGCTACTTATTTGCGGCTGAGTCGGACTGGGGGAGGCCCAGGACCGGTTCAGATAACGGCCGTCACTGGGTGTGGGTTGAGCCGCGAGCGGGAGATAAACTCCCCAAACACCACCAACACCGAGAGAGAGGGGGGGGCACAGGGGGGTGAATGAGAGGGGACCCCAGGGGGTGAATGAGAGGGGGACACAGGGGGGTGAATGAGAGGGGACCCCAGGGGGGTGAATGAGAGGGGACTCCAGGGGGTGAATGAGAGGGGACCCCAAGGGGTGAATGAGAGGGGACCCCAGGGGGTGAATGAGAGGGGACCCCAGGGGGGTGAATGAGGGGACCCCAGGGGGTGAATGAGAAGGGACCCCAGGGGGTGAATGAGAGGGGGTGGGGACCCCAGGGGGTGAATGAGAGGGGACCCTGGGGGGTGAATGAGAGGGGGCCCCAGAGGGGTGAATGAGAGGGGGCCCCAAAGGGGTGAATGAGAGGGGGGGGGGGGACCCCCGTTACCTGAGACTGTTGCTCTGTGATCACCGCCACCGCCGCCACCGCCAGCAGCAGCAGCATCATCACGCGGCGCTCCATCAGCCTTACCCACGGGGTTCTCTCTTTAGTGCCACACTCACTGATGCTGCTGCTCATGGCGACATTAAGCGGGAAGTGACATCATCAGGCGACATTAAAAAGGAAGTGACATCATCAGGCGACATTAAAAGGGAAGTGACATCATCAGGCGACATTAAAAAGGAAGTGACATCATCAGGCGACATTAAAAGGGCAGTGACATCATCAGGCGATATTAACAGGTAAGTGACATCATCAGGCGACATTAAGAGGAAAGTGACATCATCAGGCAACATTAAGAGGGAAGTGACATCTTCAGGCGACATTAAGAGGGAAGTGACATCATCAGGCGACATTAAGAGGGAAGTGACATCATCAGGCGACATTAAAAGGGAAGTGACATCATCAGGCGATATTAAGAGGGAAGTGACATCTTCAGGCGACATTATGAGGGAAGGGACATCATCAGGCGACATTAAGAGGGAAGTGACATCATCAGGCGACATTAAGAGGGAAGTGACATCATCAGGCGACATTAAGAGGGAAGTGACATCATCAGGCGACATTAAGAGGGAAGTGACATCATCAGGCTATATTAACATGTACGTGACTACGAGATTACGAGTTAAATGTTCTTGCTGTGGTTTTCACACCTGACGGTGATTGCTTGTGTTGCGGTCGAAACGTCGTAAGAATTTTATTGTTTAATATTTTTTTATTTATTTTATTGTTTCCTTTCTACGTGGTGACTTTACCGAAAGAACAAAGAATATGAATCGCTGCAGTCACGAAAGATTTAAATAATTAAATAAAATTGCAAGAGATTTATTATTCGTGCAAAAGAGTGTCGCGTAACCGATCACTCAGGGGTGGGACCTGCGCCTTTAGTGGCACCCCGACGTGAAACGAGCACACGGCACCAACTGTCCCCACTTCCTGAAACGGAACGGGGTTTTACAATCGATGCACGTACAACTAGTCTCAATGATTGTTGCGCACAGGAGTGCTTCAGGAGAGCATCAGCGAGGTTTTACTGTTCCTGCTCCACTGGAGGGGCGCAGGCTACAGCACAGCGGTTTACCACCAGGCACTCCGTAGTTTGGGTTGTGTGGACACAACATCGCAGGGCTGTGAGACTTCTTGAAGGAGGAGATGTGGCACATCAGCCTGTTGATGTTTTGATTTAAAGCTTTCGTTACTGCAGTAATTCATATTCTTAGCTCTTTCGGTAAAGTCACGTTGAAGGGAAACAATAAATAATAAAATATATTGTGTTTTTTTTATATATATTTTATTGTTTTATTGTTTCCCTTCAACGTGACTTTACCGAAAGAGCTAAGAATATGAATTAGTGCAGTCACGAAAGCTTTAATTCAAGAGTCCATCTATGTTCTTTAAAGAGGAGTGGGGAGACCAAAAATTAATTTATGCTGTCTGAAAGCCACCGTAAGCATGAACAATCAATTAAGACCTGAAATGGTTTATCAAATCCTTCCAATGATTGCTAAGCCAAAGTCCATTTCTCGGTTGAAATTGTTTCTGTGTTTGTATATGTGGATAGCCTCATGAACGAATCTCTCATGGAAGCCAGATGGCTTACAAAGAACCTCCGTCTTGGAAAAGTCAATGTCATGTGAGCCTACTGAATTATAACAGTGATCTGCCATGGCCGAGGTGTTGGTCCTACCGTGTTTAAGGTCTGCTTTGTGTTCACGAATGCGGTCCGAGACATGGCGTTTGGTTTCTCCAATGTAACTACTACCACAGAGGCAACTTAGTTTGTAGACACCAGGGTACTGTATGTCGTGATAGCGAACTAATGCGTATAACGCTCCCACGTTTATAATGAACTTAGGTGGGTGACCACTATTGATTCCCATGTCACAGGGCTATACCTAATACATGAAAACTTGAAATGAAACTTGAAATAACAGACTGTTGAGGCAATTGCTGTTGGCGAGTAGCAGCGTCTATGAAGGCTGGCACAGCACACGAGCAGTGGGTGGCCAACAGCAGGCCCGGCCACCAGAGACCCACAGAGACCCACAGGGACACACAGAGACCGACAGAGACACACAGAGACCCACAGAGACTCACAGAGACCGACAGAGACACACAGAGACCCAGAGACACCCACAGAGACACACAGAGACCAACAGACACACAGAGACTCACAGAGACCCACAGGGACACACAGAGACCCGTAGAGACCCGTAGAGACTCATAGAGACCCATATAGACCCAGAGTGACTGAGACTCGTAGACACCCATAGAGGCTCAGGGACTCACAGAGACCCATAGAGACACCATCACCACCACCATCATCACAACCATGATCATCACCACCATCACAACCACCACCACGATCACACTGCACCAGGTACTCATTTAAAGCCATGCCGACCCATGGAAAGCGGTTTAAATATTCGGCACCGTTATTGGTCGTGAGTGGGGAGGAATTGAACTCTGTTCACTGGGTTCGCAACACAGCGTTGCAAGCCACCACACTGCCGCTCCCCATTAGGACGACGCGCACGGCATTGACAACCTTGATGCTTCCGGTTGCTTGCGATGAAGTGACCGGTTGGCTCAGTCTGCCAAGAGCACCGAGCTGTACCGCTGAGACCATGGGTTTGAAATTCAGGCAACTTGCTTGTGATTTTAAACCAGGTTTCTCAAGCGTATTGCATTTGGCTAAATTCCAGCTGAGAATGAAAATATCAGTTTCACTCTCGTACGTGAAACATTTTTCTCGGTGGCAGGGCGTGTGGGGAGGTGCTGCTCATGACTGTTTGGGGGGGGTGGTAGTGACACGTGGCCCCCCAATGATCCGATCAAAATCCCTCATTTCGATCGGATCATTGGGGTTTACAGTGAGGGAAAAAAAGTATTTGATCCCCTGCTGATTTTGTACGTTTGCCCACTGACAAAGAAATATAATTTTAAGAAATATAATTTTAATAGTAGGTTTATTTGAACAGTGAGAGATAGAATAACAACAAAATCTAGAAAAATACATGTCAAAAATGCTATAAATCGATTTGCATTTTAATGAGGGAAATAAGTATTTGACCCCCTCTCAATCAGAAAAATTTCTGGCTCCCAGGTGTCTTTTATGCAGGTAACGAGCTGAGATTAGGAGCACACTCTTAGAGGGAGTGCTCCTAATCTCAGCTCGTTACCTGTATAAAAGACACCTGTCCACAGAAGCAATCAATCAATCAGATCCCAAACTCTCCACCAGTCACGCCCTACCTGTTTGATTGACGTTGAGAGACCACGCCCACACACGTGATCGTCTAACATGGTCGATTCCCACGTCTACACAGGAGGAATCGATTAATGAAGGTTCATTTTAGACCACTGTTGATTCCCATGTTATCCCAATGCAAATCGATTTTATTAGCCTAAGCCACAAATAAATCGGTTCCCATGTTATCCCAATTGAAATCGACTCATACATCCGTAACTCTATTATAATCGATTCCTAATGTTATCCCATTAGGAATCGGCGCGAGTATAGTTAATCGCAATTTAAAACGATTTTCTCTGCAGGTGACTTGGCGCAGCAGCCACGGTAAGCCGAGCCGATCGATACATCATCGGGTGCCAGGTTGTGGTGGACGTGGGGAGCGGTGGTGCAGTGGTTAGCGCACTGTGTGTGTGTGGGGAGCGGTGGTGCAGTGGTTAGCGCACTGTGTGTGTGTGTGGGGAGCGGTGGTGCAGTGGTTAGCGCACTGTGTGTGTGTTGAGTTTATGTGTGCGTTGGGGTGGTAGCTGTGAACACAGTGGGGACTGTGGTTAGTAGTGACAAGTACATTATTATACAGCAGTGCCTTAAACTTGTTATTAGATTCAAGTATAACGTTGCAATGACTATTGTTTGCTAAACATAACTTAACATTTTTAATGACTGAGTTGAGTTTATGCGTGCGTTGGGGTGGTAGCTGTGAACACAGTGGGGACTGTCTGTGTACTCAGTAGTGAGTAGTACATTATTATACAGCAGTGCATCTCATACACACACACACGCATCTCATACACACACGCATCTCATATACACACACACGCATCTCATACACACACACACACATCTCATACACACACACATCTCATACACACACACATCTCATACACACACACACACATCTCATACACACACATCTCATACACACACACATCTCATACACACACATCACATACACACACACATCACATACACACATGCATCTCATACACACACACTCACATGCATCTCATACACACAAAGACCCCCGTATAGCCTTAACAGACTTGGGGCAATGGCTGGGAGCCAACACCTATGAAGGCCGGCCCAGCACACGATGGGGTGGGTGGCCAAACACCACGCCCGGCCGCATTTGTCTCCCAAGTGGCGATGTTCACACCCTGCACCAAGTACTCATTTAAGGCTGAGTTGACTTCAAAGACGGAAACAGGAATACTTCTTCACAATTATGGCAAATCGCCTGATGAAGCTGGTTGTAATAATCAGTGAAACGTCATACTCTAATGGTAAATGTTCTGGGTTTACTATCCAATACACCAGTGTGCTGAAGCAGTAACTAATTGGCACGTTTTGTTTACGTGAAATATGCTCTGACTTTAACATAGCTATTTCTGTGACCAGTTACAAGCTAATCACTCAGCTATTTCAATGCTAAATTCTATGCGAATTCCTTTGTCAAGGGGTACCTCTGCGGATGTGTATACTTTAACTTAGCTATTTCAATGAGCCATTTCAATGCTAAATTATATGCTAATTCCTTTGTCAAGGCGCTTTGTGTTTTTCTTCTCACAGCTTAAAGGTCGTGATCTGAGCGTGGCTTCTCACACTCCAGCGCTGTCCTCCAGACAGTCTCGTCCCTTCACCTGATGAAGGCCGCTTGTGTTGTGGCCGAAACGTCGTGATTTTTTGTTATTTTATTTTCACCTACGTGACTTTACCCAATAGAACCAAAGAGTATATTTTATACTTTTTGCATTGTTTACAGTCTGGAAGCTACCCACATGGCAAATTTCAAGTTTGTTGCATGTCGGGAAGTATGCTAAACATTTCGAACAGACACACATATTCACAAATTTCGCTTTTATATATACAGACGAAGGGGTGGGTGACAGCACCACGCCCGGCCGCCTTTGTGTCCCCAGTGGCGATGTTCACACACCACAGCAATTACTCGTTTGAGGCTGAGTCGATCTAGGGGAGGCCCAGGAGCGGTTGAAATAATCGTCACCGGTGGTGGCCGTGAGCGGGAATTGAACTCGGGTTGCCGGGTTCGTAGCGCAGTGCGCTAACCACTACACTACAATGCGTTAAGCTTCCACATGCGTGGGTCACGTGACAGATTTGACGTCACAGCTCACTTGCCGTGCAAAAAAAATGCATTATTGAGCTCCCCCCCTCCTCCCCCCAGAAAAAACCACAAAAGTGTATTTTAATAATTTTTGCGTGGTGTACAGTCTGGAAAGTACCCACATGGCAAATTTCAAGTTTGTTGCATGTCGGGAAGTACGCTAAACATTTTGAATAGACACACATAATCACAACTTTGCCTTTTACATATGTATGGAGATAATTTCGGCCAGGGCTGCTCTGTGTCAGCGACTCTGAAAAATCTACTGACACCCGGCACACCACGTCCAGTGTGTACCTTTCGCTATCGCCGTGGCTACCGGGGCTGTGCTGCCCACTCCACTCCGCACCAGCGACCCGGAAAATATTCAGTGACAGATTAAGCCTTGATTATTATTCACACAATTACACATACAGTGGAATTTGAACACGTGATTTCGTGCTTACGGGACAAGGTGTTTACTCGGGCCATAGCTGCAGCTCCCCAATGCTGCATAAACCCACGGTTCTTGTTAAAATTCCAGTTACAGTAATGCTACTTTATCAGGCACTGGCTGTATTTCCACTGAAATACACAAGGAGAATTCTCTGTTATTACGAATCTTATATCTGACATGTTTAAGTGGTGCTTTTCTGTTCGGTGAAATGTGTTGCTATTAAATGTGATGCGAGCAAAGAGACGTGTTTATTGATCGCTGATCGATCGATTGACTTCATGGCCGAGCGGTAGCGCGTTGCAGATGTTTGTGGTACGAGTCCCACGACCGCCCCGGTTAACGCTGTGGGTGTATGAACTGTAAATATTGCGCACTGTCTGCTTCACAGTCGGATGCTAAAGATCTCGGAGATGTAATTTAAATAAGTAGTATGCCACGTGTGTCGGCACAACTCTGTAAATGCGACAACTACTGTGGGCTGTCCGTGAAGCGTAGCGCCTCCAGGGTGTAGCCTCGTGTGTACGCTGAGCTTGTTTCGCACCGTACGTAGCCAACCGTGCTCATCGGAGGTGCCTCGCGCTGCACGAATGGAGCGAACGCCAACGTGCACTTGCAAAACCCAAAAGCTTTTCGATTGCCCTCGTTTTGTCCGTTGAAGACGATGCAAGCCGCGCCGCAGGACGATGGCCACGAGCACGAGAAGCCGTGCATCAGCGAGTCCCGCGCGGCGAAGCTGGTGGAGCGCCTCTACGGGGTGAGCGTGGCGGGGGTGAGCCCGCTGGCGAGCTACGTCGACCAGAACTACCGCGTGCTGGCGCGCGACGGTTGCCAGTTCGTGCTCAAGGTCACCAACACGCGGGACAGCCAGCGGCCGCAGCTGCTCGAGGTGCAGATGGCCATGATGAGGTTCCTGCGGGAGAGGGGCTTCCCCATGCAGGAGGTGGTGGACAACGTCAGCGGGAAGATCATGTCGCTCGAGAGCATCGGTGAGCTGCGCCTGCGTGGGTCCCGGGAGCAGAGACATTGGAGAAGAGATGTACATAATACTAAATCTTGTTCTACTTGATGTGCGTCTCCATCTCTCTTTGTCTCCCCCTACATGCTAAGGCCTCGGCACAGAGACCCTATCTCTCTGTGCTCCGTACGTTGTGTCTCTCTTTGTGTCTCTGTGTGAACTCCCTTCTACTTAGGTGTCTGTATATATATCTGCGGTTCTGTGTTTCCTCTCTCTTAAATTTAGCTCTTCTATGCCTGATGATGATTGCTTGCGTTGCAATCGAAACGTCGTATGCTATTATGTAATTTTATTATTATTTCTTATTTCTACGTGACTTTACCGAAAAAACCAAAGAGTAATTCCTGCAGTCACGAAAGCGACAAATCAAGTTTAATAGATGTACAGTGCAGTACAATTGATTTTGCTGCAACTGAACTCTGGCCCCCACAACGTAGCACCACGCAGCAGCCTGTGATGCCTGTTTAATGCACGATTGTCACCCATAGAAGCCCTAATCCAGGCTCAACCTGCTTAGCTTTCAGATCTTATGATAGGGCACATTCCAGGTGATTTAGTAATAGGCTGATAGTAATCATACGAACACAGCATTGGTTTATACTTGCAAAGACAACGATCAATATCCGAGCATGAGGCGGTGGTATAATACTGGGTCGCACTCCACTGACGATAAGTGATGTAAAAGGATCATACTTTTTAGTTTTTGTGAGGTTGGTGGATGTAACGCACTGCTTGTTGGTACTGGCCCAAGGTCCACATTGTGATATTTTGTAAATTCTTCATATATATAAAAAAAAACAATGTTTGGTGTGTGGGATGAAACTGGAATGACTGCTCACAGCAAAGCCACACGGACGAGACGATAACATCTGTGGTGAGAGATCAGAAGCACACTTGCTGTTTTCTCATCTACTGACCTGCAGGTTGGTAGATATAATGTTTGTACAGTTCACCGACGCCGCCATTCGCCAACTGCACAGTGTGTTCTACCTCCCCACACCTCCGATGAGCACGGTTGGCTACGTACGTATGGTGCGAAAGAATTTCAACATACTTACGAAACCTAAATCGTAATTTTTGTTTCTGCTTATCTTCCCACGAGACCCTGAGACGTTTTAATGGCACAGAGAAGCAAACGTCAAACTCTTTGCATCGAGTTCCGGATTGGCTGACAAGGGGAACACGTCAAACCAAAACCATGTATTACATGAACAAGCATAGACGGGAGAGAGATGTCACAAGCAATATAATGTAGAGATATGAGAGAGATTTATTCATGATAAAGGTTTTTGGGTGAGATCGCGTTATTAATAAATTTGTCGTAACCCTCCACCACCCGACACAGCCAAACAGTAAAAAATGTGTCACGTTGACAACAGACAAAATAGTTCACTACTTTAGCCCACCGGTGTGATGAGTGAATACACAACATTTACAATATTTGAGTACGACGTTTCGCTGGTAATTACATCCAGCATCATCGGGCAATTCGCCAGAATGGTGAAGCCCTCACTTGCTCCCGGTCTTAAATAGAGCAGCAGGGTGATGTCATCATTTAACTCATTCATAGAGAGATTTAATCAGAAATATATTTATATGGAAGAGATAGGAGAAAGATCTATCCGCAAGAGGAGAGATTTAGAGAAATGCAAACATGTCGATACAGAGCTTATCTCTCCCCCACACCCACTCCGACCTCCTGCATCGCATCACTTCTATTAATATTATTATTGTAATCATCATCGTTACACTTGTTTTCACAGCAGAGCCTCACTGAGTATCGGGAGGGTCTTGTCAAACTTTTCAGTTGGGGGTAGGGCGCGGGGGCGACGGTTGTCGTGTGTAATTTCAAGTGAGTATTGCTGACTGAGACATGTACTTAATTAGTTCTTGTAAGGCGTGGCGGGATAGTTGTCCTGTAGACCAGAATGAATTTTGGTGATTCGGGCTTGGCCCACGGGCTGTAGTTGGGACAACACTGGGCTGCTAAACATTTGTAAAGCAAAGTGCTTCATAGCTCATCGGATTCCTCCAGTAAAAGTACATATTCTGATTATAATGCCTGGGCTAGCAGCGCTCCTTTAAACCCAGGCTCGGGGTTCATCGCGTGAGCTGACATCGCCACCCAACGCCGTGTTTGGAATGCGAAGATCACGGAATGCCGCTGACCCTTATATTTACGTGATGGAACGAGCGATAAAAGTCGCCTCCTGATGCAGATGGGGCCCCCATTCACCCTGCTCCTAAGTAATTTGCTCAAGCTGAACCCAGGGAATTCAGCTAGACTCGTGGTGCTGACGTATCCATTCTGGCCCGAACCTGGGCGAATTGCCCCCGGTTCCGGCCAGCGTGCGCTAAGGCGTGAGGGTTGCGTGCCACGTTGCAACTTTGGCGGATGCCTTACGCATGGGTGTGGCGAGGTATTATTCCTCTCAAATGCTTTATTTAGCTACAGCGGTTTAGACAACAAGGCCATATAGGAATGTGAATTTCGGAATGCGTTCGTGTTATTAATTTCTGCGTTAATAGTACCGTGAAAGAAAGTCATGAGGAAAAAATCACTCCAATTTACTATTTTTTGGGGGGGGGAACAGAAATACTCGATTCAAGTTGCTTGAGAGATTGGCGTTTTAAAGACTACACGAATTTTATGTGCGTTATATATTGGACTTAGCACGTTCATTATTGTTATTAACCATTTAATACTGAGCAGCAAATTGTCGCTTAATTTCCTAAAAAAAGAATAGTAGCCTTGGCTATCAGTTGAGCAATTCATAAGAGACCCTGTGTAGTATAGCACGTGGGTAATGGACACAGGGCGCAAAGTGGTGAGTTGACACTTTGGCCAGACCTTGGAGGTTCCGATATCAGCTTCCGAACAGCTTTTTATGTTCCAGCAAAAGGAAGCGACGGTGAGATTTCACTAACCGTGGTGACCTCTTGACCTCGGTGGCGACTCCTGCTGCCCGGCGTGCCGCTGTCCAGGGTGCTGGCGGATGGCAGCCTGTACTACCAGGTGGGCAAGCTGGCAGCGAGCATCCACCAAGCCCTGCAGCAGGTACGAGCGCACGAGCGCCTCTTGACAGGTGACGTGAGACTGCAGGGATTCATATTCTTGTTGCTTTCGGTAAAGTCACCACCACGTAGAAGGGAAACAATAAAATAATAAAAAATATAAAACAATGAAATTCTCACGACGTTTCGACTGCAACACAAGCAATCGTCATGAGGTGTGAAAACCACAACAAGGAAATTTGAAAAAAAAAAATTCTTGTTGTGGTTTTCACACCTGATGATGAAAAAATGTAGTTGTTTTTTCATTCATTCTTTTATTTTATAGTTTTACCTACGTGACTTTACCGAAAAAAAACAAAGAGAAAATAATAAGTCAAGGAGAACATCTTTTTTGAAACGAAGACTATCCTTTGCTAGCTTGACGTTTTGCTGCCTTTAACTTACATATGTACTCAACTGGCCAATGCGATGTTAATCTCGTATTGCATTTTTTGTCATCTTACCGCCTTCATTTTTAAACATCTGCATAGTTTGAGCACCCGTTCCTGCACTCCCTGCAACGAGACGATTTCATCTGGAACCTGTCAAACACCCACCTGCTCGAGTCCTACCTCTTCACTCTGGACGGCGACCCCAACCAGGGTTTGGTCAGGGAGGTCATCGCCAAGTTCCGCGAGGAGATCCAACCCAACCTGCACAAGTTTACCAGATGTACGCTCGCCTCGCAGCTTCACCCGGGACGTAGCTCCATGCCTCAGGGGGCGAGGGGCGCTTCAGGCCACCGACGAGGCCTTGAAGCCACGACGGGTGCCGCGTACGTGTGTACGTTGAACTTCTTTCGCACCGTACGTAGCCAACCGTGCTAATCGGAGGTGCGGGGGAAGGACAACAAACTAAACACAAAAAATCAGTTCAAAAATAAATTAGTGTTCAATCTAGGTTTAAAAGTGCATAGCTCCAGTGCCTTCCTAATATCGGAAAGAAGAGCTTTTCAGACGGCCGCAGAAGTGCATCTGAAAGCGCGCGATGCGGTGACCGTCTTTGTTTGTTCGATGGTTAGCCACAAGCCGCTGCGAGGATCACCCGAATTCGCGTGATGGTTTATGCTGCTTGACGAGATCAGCAAGGTATTGTGATTCATTTGTGGCAAGCATTTTCTTTGCAATGTGCTTTACGTGATTACTTTTACCCAGCATACACAGATGCATTACAGGGCATGCATGTAATGGGGGACACTCGCACAGACACTGATCACAGGTGAAATCAAATGACAGGGTTATGACGTTCAGACGCTACTGTATATAAATCATAATTGTAATTTCTACCAAATCATTTTTCAATGGATGCTAAATTGTGTTCAACAGTTTTTGTTACACATATACTCATAATAATAATGTACAGCCCTTTGTCAATGCACTATCTGGACGAAGGCATTCCCAGGCTGTGTAGGGTCATGGGGGTTGTTTTGCCACCTTCACCATGCTGGTCGGTGAGGAGGTAGGTAGGATCCCAGGACTGGTTCAGATATCAGTGATGTTCTCCATGGCCGGGAATCAAGGGCTCGTGATGCGGTGTGCATACCACTACACACCGCTCCATATCTCGCCCCCGTGCAGAGTTGTACGACGCTGGTGGGTTATTGTAATTCTGTGCCTTTGAAGGCAGGAGAAGTCGGTGATTCACTGAGACTCTGCGGGGGCCGTTCTTAGACTCGCACACGCGGCTTGCGCAACACCAATCGTGCGGCCGGAATAAAAACGGCACGGGCACAAACGATGACGACGGCGACGAGGGGAGGACGGTCAACAATAAAAGACAACGGACGAAATCAAATTCGACGTTCCCCCTCGCCGCAGGCATAATCCACGGTGACTTCAATGACGACAACATCCTGGTGCAGGAGGTGGCCGTGGGAAGCGAGCAGCAGCAGCAGCAGCAGCAGGGGCCCAAGTCGGCGGAGGGAGTGCCGCGGCACCGCGTCTCCGGCATTGTGGACCTCAACTCGATGATGTTCGGCTACCACGTGTACGACCTGGCCATGGCCATCATGTACATGATGGTGGAGAGCGGAGAGGCGATGGAGGCCGGGGGTCACGTCCTAGCCGGCTACGAGAGCGTGCAGGCCCTCACCGAGGACGAGAGGAGGGCCGTTTACTTCCTGGTGGCGTGCAGGTGAGAGCAGAGGTGGGGACACTAAAATCCCAGTTGATCAACAAGTCGGCAGCAAAAACCCTCTTGAATAACAAACGATATTAACCGTAACGACAGCAACGGCGACAACAACAATATGGTCTACTTTTCCCCGCAGGTTCTGCCAGTCGCTGGTCATGGCCCGCTACACGATCCTGCGATACCCGCAGAACGCCGACTACCTGCTGATAACGGCGCGCACCGGCTGGGTGAAGCTACGCGAGCTCTGGACCAGGGGCCTGGAGGACATGCAGAGGCTGTGGTCCGATGTTGTGGCACGGTACAGAAACTAGAACCGCGGTGGAGATCGAGCGAACGGCGAGGAGAGAGAAGGGGGAGTTTGGGGTGGGGGGGGGCCCACCGTGAGACACGTCCTCCCACTCGCCCCACCGGTACCTCCCGAGGCTTCGCAAGGAACCGGTTTCAACTTGATCGTGGCGCCGTTGGTTTTGGACAGTGCGATCTTTGAATACGGAATCTGAAAAATGTGAATTGCTCATGCCAGGCACTTAATGCATAGGGGAGGTTTTTCGTGGCTTCAGGTTGAGGAGGCCACAATTGCCACCTCGGGTTTTCCAGTCTCGGGCGATGGCGCGCGCGTCCGGTGGATTTGTTGAGTAACTGGAATGCGACGGCATTGGCTTCATCAGCAATACGATCCAAGCGCATTGAGAGACCGTCTAAATCCGCATCGCTGGGAATCGCCCAAAAACAGGAAAGTATTCATTTTCTTCTTTGAAACATTTCGGAGACTTGCGACGATCGTAGACAAGGACGAGGAAAGATTTTGGTCTGGACTTGAACAGGGGGCAGTAAGATGGGAGATCTTAGTTGCTGGTGTGCAGATAATATTATAGGCGATTAGAGGGGGGGGGGGAGAGGTTGGAGCGTTGAGAGCCCATGGAAGATCTTGAAGACATTGAAGGCGTCTTCAAGATCCTCCATCTTGCGGTTTAGTCGGAATTAGGTTGAGAGCACAGTGGAGGGATCCGAGTACCGGGTTGATGCGTTCTCATTGATGGGTACAAGTTTGAAGGTTGGACGATCACTTGCACTTAGGAAGGTGGGAGATTTGTGGAGTCCACAGAGAGGGGTCCCTCCATGATTAATCAACGAGCATGATGAAGGCACGAATAAGATTCGGAGCAGCAGTTACATCGGCGCTTTCTCCAACCGGACAGGGGCACATATCTTCCCGGGATAAACTGCTCCGTATAATTGGTCCCTAGCAAAGGAGCTTCATCATCATCATCAGACTTTTTTTTCACGTTCCAGTTCTCAATGAATCCACCTGTACGCGCCAAGTGACGGGCGGGGAAAGCACAGGGCCGTCACAGACAATATCCATTGTCGTATTGTGCTTCTATGCTCCCGTGTCCATTCTTGGCCGCCTTTAAGCCGCACTGACCGGCACGGTGAATTGTGGTCACGTGACCCCAACGGAGCAGCACGACGTGGGGTGGGGGTCATCCTCATACAGCAGTGGATTGACACGAGGCCTGTACGCGTGCCTCTCAATCTCACGTCACCGGAGGTTGAACAAACCTGAAGTTTAAGCTGTTGTTTCCTCAACCTGGAGGCACTGGTCACCCACTGCCTTGTTGCATATGTACATACGCGGATTTATACATATTTCCATACACATGTACATTTGCTTTCCATAGGTTACGTGTGTATGCATGGATGTATACATGCATGTGTACATTCATACCTACACACATGCATTCATATGTGCAGATATAAATATATAAGTCCACTAATAATTTACATAGGAACATGTTAGCATATCTATACATTTGTAAATACATTTACAAACATATACCCATGTATGTGTACGCAACACATGCATGGGTATATGTCTGTATGGCGCGTACATTGACACGTATACGTATTTCCATACACATACATTTTTTTCCCATAGGTCATGTGTGTATGCATGCATGTATGTATACATGCATGTATGCATGTGTACATTCATACATAGACACATGCATTCATATGTACAGATATATATGTAAGTCCACTAATAATAAACGTAGGAACATGTTTGCAGATATATACATCTGTAAATACACGTACAAACATATACCCATGTATGTGTACGCAACACATGCATGGGTATATGACATTGCTTACTTAGGCCCATATAATTATATTCGTATGTATAGCACATTGTCCTGTACAGGGTGTGTTGTCCTTGAATGTACCCATAATTAAATAATCGTAATTATACATCTAATTGAACTGTGCGGTTCAAGTTTCAAGTTTGCTATGTTCATGCAGATGAGAACCCAAGAGACCAGGATGGTCTCATGTGAAGACTGACCTGGGCCATTCGGATGGGCAGTAGGGAGAGTGATGAACACCATGTATCCAATTGAGATAATTTGCGGTATAATTTTCGCCAAACGTGGACCCTGACGCCAGCGCACAGTGGTCCCACTCTTGCGAACTACGCCAAGGGATCTTTAACGTGTCCCCCTGGCTGAAATATTGGCAGCAAAAATAATCCTTACCGTGCTTGCATTTAACGATTGCGAAAACCTCGAGCGAATCCGTGTCGGCAGCACGCACAGAGGCGCGTGCCGAGTGCACAAAAATGTCTCCGCCTTGGTCATTGTGCAAAATCACCAATTCCTAAATAACTGCATCCGTTGGTCATCCATCTTTCTAGAGTGGTCGCCGATAGCAGCACACGAGAAAAGCACGTGATGTTGGCAAACACCTGGGACTTTTAAATCTCGATATGATGCGTGTCAACGCGATGGTCGACATGTGGCGGTCGAGAGGAGGGCATGAGACACAGATGATGAAATCTTCACATTACCAAGTGTGTATGGGTTATGTGATTTCATAAACATAGCTAGGACTGCAGTCTACTGTAATCCATTTTCTTCAGTGATTGGTGGACACCCATGTAACAGGTACATTCACAATCTTATACAGTAAACGTGTACATTGAGACATTAAATGCATGCTGTTAGAATTATGATGTATATGTATTACTATTAGGGATGTTCCAGATTTTCAGATTAATCTGAAAAATATCGCAATCCAGGCTGAGACGTAAAATTTGGGACAAAATAAATAAATATTCTTTATATTGATCTGAAAAAGTGATGTCACAAACAGGTGGCATCACCTTCACGCCAAGAGTGGTGTCACTTGACAGGAGGTAATTGCCACATGACATCACTTGTTAAAACCCCAAAACGCATAAAAATTAGGACATCGTGTAAGTGGTCAAAAATCCATAAGAAGATCCATAATTGTTACAAATGCAAGCAAGTAATTTTTTTTAAATCAGAAAATCACCCATAGTATTTTACATGCATAAGCGTATCTGTACACACAAGTATGGGTGTGCATACACAAATACTAGGCGTGTAGCGATGCATAGACCGTAAACAAACGATTCCTACACCCACAAACGTTCGCATCTAATCGTGCATTTGGGAATTTGTTATTTACAAGTGATGCAAACGACGTCCGAGCGACACCGTACGCATCGCAGTCGGGCCAAGTTGAGTGAACGAAAACCGTAGAGACGAGAACGAAAAAAAGTGTGAAACAATACAAATGCGAGTTTCATCATCGATGGTGACCCACTGCAGGACCGGTGTTTTTATCGGTCGTAGTAACGACGCAGCGGATCAGAATCCTCGATTCCGTATGCTCGCAACACGTGTGGCAAATAGTGAACGTTAGAATCGCCCAGTAAACCGTTTGGCCAACGTTGGCCGAACGTTCACCCCTTGCGCTGGTCCAGATGTTCCACTTTTACTGGGAAACCACTTGCATTCCATCCGTGCAATCCACCTAATTGATCCGGTCACCTAATCCACCGCAGGTACTCGAGGTGCCGCGTTCACCACATTTGGTAATTAAAACCAAATTGTTTAATCTTGAATCTATCGCAGCGCCCGAGTGATGCTGGGTGGTGGGGGGGGGTAGTCTTATTCGTACATGCCTAATATTTACCTACATGCATAACCTGCGCGCACAGGATAGTACTGGCGTAACGCATGTAGCCAGTTTTCCGCCTTCAAAAGTGCCTTTATTTTTTAACAAAACAGGAGAGACGCGAGCAGCCCAGCTGCGGAGAGCTATCCTCCGGAAACGATGCTTGCGTTCCTCTGCACGGCTACCTCCTGGGGCGACAACCTGTGGTTAATCCCAACATTGCTCCCTGCCATAGCTGCTCGTGCGTTAGGAACGTATTGTTGCTGCATCCAGCGCTGTTGACAAAACGGCGTTCACAGTTCACATGTAGTTCACATGTAGTTCACGCAGAGTTTCAGTGCAGCGTGCAACGTGTGCCTAGCTTTGAACTATTGTGTCGTGTTGCTTTAGTTTCCTGCCCCCCCCCGCCCCCCTCCCCGAATATATTCCACGTTAAGTGTATTTTTTTTTGGCGCAGGTGAGAAGCAAAATAAAAATTGGCGCAAAAACAACTTTCGGCACGTAAAATATAAAAATCGAAAAAATAACAAAAATATAAATGAATGTTAAAGAAGATATTCCCTATGGCGCTTGTCGATGTGATTTCCAATTATGCTGTCAATGTCGCGCGTATCCATTTGAAAATCCTGCATAGCAGCGCACCACCCTGTGTGCCACGCACTTACAAAAATAAATCCCCCGAAAATTCAGTTATTGAAAAACGCGACATGTTTCGAATGCCAACCCCCTTCAAAGCACCGTCTATACGTACACACGCAAACCTGAACAGGCTTAGGCTGAAATTAAGCAACAATGCGGATGCCGAATTTTTTAAATTCTGATGTCATGTTTGGATTTGACATCCTTCAACACTTCCAGACAATACTTTCGCAGGACCCAAGCTTGCAAACGACAAACACACACACAAGTTTTAGCCCACGGAATTTTTAAGAGGGCAAATCGCAGTTTTCGGATTTTAAAATCTGATGTCATGTTTGGAATGTGTCACCCTTCAGCATCTCCAGATGCAAACTTGATTAAGTCTGAGTTTGTGAAAAAATAAGACGCCCAAGTCTAAAATGTTTTGGTCTTACATTTGAGGGGCCTGTCATTAAAATGGCGGTTTTTCAATTTTTCCAAGTCGTAAATGTCGAGACTCTGCTCTCGTTCTTTAAATTTTAAGCTCTCCAAACGCTTTAGAACATCATTATAATTGACATCGCTCGCTCGGTGAACTTACTTGCCACTGTAATTAGATTGGGGAGGCATGAATGGTTATGTTAATTCGCTTATTATTACTGGAATCTTTAGATGTTAATAATGATTTAGTTGCGGTTGATGATCAAATGTGACGGTGCTGTCGTAGGGTCTCTAGCAATTGCACCACAATCGAGGGGTGTCCCAGAATAACCTGGTAACCCACACTTATTATTGTTCTCTCTAACCCCACGTGTGACTTCTTTGAAGCGCTTGACAATACAACTTTCCCCGTACAGATGTTCCGCACAGTGGCCTTAAAACATTCGCTCGCATCATCTCTTCCATCCCCTTACTCTCTTTTACAAAGCCCTACCTCTCACGAAGGTGTCATGCTTGTGTGGGTTATCAAGTTTTCCTAACACGCCCGCCAGTTGCAGTAGAATCTGGATATAAGCACACCCTTTACAGAGCAAGGCCACCAGTGTAACGTAAGAATGTGTTGCCATATAAGAACTGTGCTTATAGCAGGTGTGCTTATATCCAGCTACTTATCTGTTTTTATTTGCCAATGATTATTGCCCAGGGTGCACAGCATGGCGACTAGTCGCTCGTGACGCCGACGTGCAGTGTTGTCAACGCAAACCACAATGACATGCGATTTGTGTTCTAGAAGTGTCTGCATGCGACCCCTATTGGCCTGCGGCCTAACCGCGCACCTATCTCGTCTGAGCAGGTTTTGAGCCTGGATACTGCTCGGATGGGCGACCACCTTGCACAAAACACAGGTGCAGTAGTAGTGGGCATTCCGGGCAGTGCAGCTAAATCCATTTTGTGTCTGTACTCCCCCTGAGCTTTATCAAGACACACTGACGTGTGGTCAGATAACCCCTCACTACCGACTGCTGGGTGGCGTGAGCCCTTATCCAGCAGTGGATTGACAAACGGGGGATGTATACACGCACACGTACGGCTGTGTAGCCAAGACGAAAGATAATCCGTTTGATCTCTTCGAAACAATGGCATTGTAATCGAACAAATTGTTCATTCATTTTCACAAGTGAGGGGGAGAGAAAGAAGGGGGAGGGGGGGGTGGACCTTTTCCAACTCTGACCTCTTTTTAGCTCGCTGGTTGCCCCCAGTGGTCCGGCAAAGGCCGTGGTTTTATTCCGGGGGTTTGTGCAGTGCACGGAATTTATAGCGGTCCGCATCCAGTTGGGCCAACCACCACACCCCCCGTACATTCCACGTACAACCAGAGGGCCACAGCCCCCCAAAGTCCATTCAGTCTTCACGCGTGGCGCGCCCGCACACGAGGAGGCCTTACATTTCTCATGGAATATTTTCCGGGTCGCTGGTAGACCGGAGGAGGCACACGTGATTTTTTTTTGTGTAGCCACGGCCGTAGTGTGAGAAGTGCGTACTGGACGTGGTGTGCCGTGTGTGGGACGTGGTTGAAATTAAGCCCCGCTCACATGCGCATCCGTGGGTGATAATAATAATACTGTCAGAATATTTTTTTTCCCGTTCATTTACTCAGGAAATCCTGACTGTTTCTGAGATTTTGTATTCATGAAGTTCCAGCGTTCAGATGTTCGACCAATTCCTTTGTAGCTTGTTTGGCTCGTGAGAGGAAACCGGAGTAACTCGGAGATTACCTGTGCATACGAAAGGTGGTGGGGGGGGGGGGGTAACACTCGACAACTGCATAGATGTTTTACATTTTTATTTTATTGTTTCCCTTCTACGTGACTTTACCAAAATAACCAAGAATATAAAAAGCGTCACCGTACACCGACATCTGTTGGCCAACTTGCAGCGCAAGGCCTGAAACGTCTGCTTTTCCCAGACAGTCTTCAAATTAAGCACTAAACCCAGGCTCTTCCCCGGCTGAGCTTCAAAGATCTGACGAGATTTGGTGCATTCTGGGTTAATTTTGTTATTTTGTGAGTTGCGGTTGCATTCAGATATTTTTGTTAATCTAAACTACAGTTGACCTTAGAACCCTCAGACATGGGCGTGGGGAGTCCTGGCCTCGTGAAAGATCAGTCGACTTTCTTGCGTTGCCATGACCTTCCACTCGGCGGACTTTGGGAACGGTAGTGGGGTGGGGGTGGTGGGTGTTTGATGATTTTGCTGTAAAGGTTTCCTCTACAAAAGTGGGACACTCCTGGGTTTTGCCACCAAGTACTAAGTCATGTTTTGCAGAGGGGTCAAATACTTATTTCCCTCATTAAAATGCAAATCAATTTATAAAATTTTTGACATGCGTTTTTCTGGATTTTTGTTGTTGTTATTCTGTCTCTCACTGTTCAAATAAACCTACCATGAAAATTATAGACTGATCATTTCTTTGTCAGTGGGCAAACGTACAAAATCAGCAGGGGATCAAATACTTTTTTCCCTCACTGTAAGTTCGATTACAGGGAATGACTATAACATGAATTGAAAGTGATATCTGGACTCCTTCAAACAAACCGCATTGACCAGTGTGGTGCAGTATGGTCAAGTAACCCATATAATATGGGGAAAGGCATCATCCAGCAGTGGATTGATCTGAGGCTGTGAAAATTGGCTAAGCCTCGAACGCAGATGCACCACGTATACACTGCCGCCTCCTGTCTTATGCCATTACCGACGAGAATGTTGCCCTCTCATACTAAATTAAAACTTTTATTTTACCAGGGCCCACTGAGCTGTAAAGCTCTTTTTTTTAGAAGCGACCTGGCCACAAATGATAGCTCAACGAAGTGGCTTATCGTGTGAAAATTTCTAGCAGCCAAATACTCCAAACACATGCTTCTGAATTGGGAGGGAAAAACCGGAGGACTCGGAGAAAAAGCCACACGATCAAGGGGAGAACATCCAAATATACAGCAGCAGGCGTCAGTCGAGATCGAACCAACGACCTCCTGTATACCAGGCGAGGTAGTTAACATCTGGCCACTGTGCTTGCAGCCCATCTTACCCGAGTGAATGTGAGCTTGCATTCTGTGCTCTGGTAACCCGTAATTGTACACAAGCGAGAGTGAGAAAGTACACCGCCAGTTTTTCAGGTCGCCCTATCCGATGAGAGCGATCAAACACAATGTGCGATTCTCAGAGACAGCAATAATATAATCCCATTCCTCTAGAATTACTGTCAGCTGTGCCCCTATGATAGGAAAGGTTATGCCACTCTTCAGAGGTATGGGGTGCTCTCCTTTCCTTCTCACCTCATCTATGCCAACCGTGTCACGATGTATTTATTTCAATTCTGCCTCTCGTTCGCCAGTCTGATTCTTCAGCTTGTGTACGTCTTGTATCGAGTAGGTGGTGTGGCCAACACCACGCCAAAGGGGTCGTCCATAAATGACGTCACGCACCTGGGGGGGGGGGGGTCAGACATTTGTGACGATGCGTGACGAGGGGGGGGGGTGAGAAATGTGACGTCACATCAAAATGCGCAACTTTAAATAAATATAGACAACACGCTCCACTTAATTAAATAGACTTGTTAATAAATGTTTTCTCCTACAACATCAGAGTGCAGCGGCACAATAAATACGCACTACAATGACAATAGTTTAAAGCGATTTGAAGCATGTTTTATCTTTTTTTTTGGGGGGGGGTCAGACATTTGTGACAATGACGAGGGGGGGGGGTCAAAATTCGTCCAAAATCTCGTGACGTCATTTATGGACGGCCCCAAAGCCGCTTTTGTCGCCCCAATGCTGACGTATCCACAGCACACCAGGTACTCATTTAAGTCTGAGCCGACATAATTGAGGCCCAGGAAGTCACCGTTGTGACCACATACACACGCACGAACATTCGCCAATGCGTCATCATCGCCACTCCGATCACTTAGCGGCCGACGACAACGACGACGACGACGATGTCTGGGGCCGCTCTACCCGATGCAAGGATTCTGCCGACGGCTAAAGGCTCCTCCTCCCGTGCGCCTCTGGCGATGCCCCCCGAACATCGCTGTGCCGAGATGGCTGCGTCAACGGCGGGCGCTGCGCGGCTCCCTGGCGTGTGCACCTGCAGGGACGGCTACTCGGGGCTTCGTTGCCACAAGCGTACGGCCACCATCTGCTGCTGCTGCTGCCGCCTCTCAAATCCCTGCCGTCAACTCTTCGTAGAGAGAGATTGGGGGGGGGGGGGTATCCGATCGGGATTTCCTTGGCATTTTTCCATCCAGTCCTCTGCATTCTCAAACTGAAGTTTGTGGGCCAGTCTTCCACGGTCCATTCGCATCTCCCATTAGTCGCCATTGAAGTGTAAATTGGACCGTATCGCTGCATTGTATTGCAGGCTGCTGATTTTGTGGGAAGTGAAAAGTGGGCCGCAGAAAGGTGTATCTACTGGCTTTACGAAACACCTGTTGTAGCCTATAGTTACCTGTGTACTAGAGGACATCGAAAGAACGGGTCAACTCCTTGGTAGGTCGGTAAGCTGTACAATGTGGTTATTTATATAAGCATCGTGTCGATCTGTTGATTTGACAGCTGGAATCAAGACATTCTTCCATATAAGCTGGTATGCTTGATTTGTCACATCGTGTTCCCTGAGATATCACAAATAGAGGCATCAAATGACTGCATCTAACAGAGAAATCCATGTTTAGAAGTCTGTCTCCTTCCTGTTTTATTTCCTCGTAATGATGAATATTTCAAATTTTCAGATTCAGGTTAATGTATCAAGATGCGTTAAAATTGTGGGGAAGATATGTGACCGTTAGTCATTATACCCTGGTCAATGCAGGTTGGTGAGGAAACTCACCCGACGTGGATAACCACACACCACTTGCACTCAGATGACCCCAACCACTCGGGACTCAAGCAGGTACACGGATAGCACCGGGAGGTCTTCATCCAGCTGTGGATTAATCGTGGTCAATGATGACATTCAATGTTTAAGGTGTAGTAGCGGTGCAATTGTTAGCGCAATGCACTATGAACCCAGCAGCGACTCAAGTTTGATTACTGATCACGGATGACATCAGTAGCGAGTGATATCTGAACTAATTCTGGGCACCTACCTGTCCTTCACCAATCCACACTGACCAATGTGGTGAATGATGGTCAAACAACCCCCATGGCAGAAACATCGTGGTGGAGGAATTTATCCAGCAGTGGATCGACAAAGGTCTTCACATTTAAATAAAATGTTTAGTGCCAAGCGATTGGACTACACATTTTAATTCTAGATTTAAAGCTTTCGTGACTGCTAGGATCCATACTCTTTGGTTCTATTGGGTAAAGTCAGCGCTGTCCTCCAGACAGTCTTGTCCCTTCACCTGATGAAGGCCGCTTGTGTTGTGGCCGAAACGTCGTGATTTTTTGTTATGTTATTTTCACCTACGTGACTTTACCCAATAGAACCAAAGAGTACTACACATTTTACCCAGCAGAATGGCGGTGATTATCGCACGCGCAAAACGAAATCGTCTCGCAAGTTCACAGTGTCACATTGTGCGTCTTCATTCTTTGTGCCGTCTGCCTTTTGCTCAGGCCAAGCGCGACATCCCGTGTAGTCACGGCGCTGTCACTGATCACCAATCGATTATATAATTACTGCACCTGAATGAGTTAAATGAAGACGTCACCCTGCTGCTGCTCTATTTAAGACCGGGAACAAGTGAGGGCTTTACCATTCTGGCGAATTGCCCGATGATGCTGTATGTAATTATCAGCGAAACGTCGTATTCAAACTGTAAATGTTGTTGATTCACCCTTCAACACAGCGGTGGGCTGATGTAGTGAACTCTTTTGTCTTTTGTCAACGTGACACTTTTTTTGCTGATTGGCCGTGTCGGGTGGTGGAGGGTTATGACACATTTATAAATAACGCGATCTAACCCAAAAACCTTTATTATGAATCACGACTCTAATTACACCATAACTAGCTACGTGTCCACCAGGCTAACTACACTAATTACACCGTAATTAGCTACATAACCACCAGGCTAACTACACTAATTACACCGTACCTAGCTACGTAATCACCAGGCTAACTACAATAATTACACCGTAACTAGCTACGTGACCACCAGGCTAACTACACTAATTACACCGTAACTAGCTACGTAACCACCAGGCTAACTACACTAATTACACCGTAACTAGCTACGTGACCACCAGGCTAATGACACTAATTACACCATAACTAGCTACATAACCACCAGGCTAACTACACTAATTACACCGTAACTAGCTACGTGACCACCAGGCTAACTACACTAACTACACCGTAACTAGCTACGTAACCACCAGGCTAACTACGCTAATTACACCGTAACTAGCTACGTGACCGCCAGGCTAACTACACTAATTACACCGTAACTAGCTACGTGACCACCAGGCTAACTACACTAATTACACCGTAACTAGCTACGTCACCACCAGGCTAACTACACTAATTACACCGTAACTAGCTCCGTAACCAACAGGCTAACTACACAAATTACACCGTAACTAGCTACGTAAGCACCAGGCTAACTACACTAATTACACCCTAACTAGCTACGTCACCACCAGGCTAACTACACTAATTACACCGTAACTAGCTACGTCACCACCAGGCTAACTACACTAATTACACCGTAACTAGCTCCGTAACCACCAGGCTAACTACACGAATTACACCGTAACAAGCTACGTAACCACCAGGCTAACTACACTAATTACACCGTAACCAGCTACGTAACCCCCAGGCTAACTACACTAATTACACCATAACTAGCTATGTCACCACCAGGCTAACTACACTAATTACACCGTAACTAGCTACGTAACCACCAGGCTAACTACACTAATTTCACCGTAACTAGCTACGTCACCACCAGGCTAACTACACTAATTACACCGTAACTAGCTACGTAACCACCAGGCTAACTACACTAATTACACCGTAACTAGCTACGCAACCACCAGGCTAACTACACTAATTACACCGTAACTAGCTACGTAACCACCAGGCTAACTACACTAATTACACCGTAACTAGCTACGTAACCACCAGGCTAACTACACTAATTACACCGTAACTAGCTACGTGACCACCAGGCTAACTACACTAACTACACTGGGAGTAGCTACAACGGACAGGACCCCAGCTTGGGTCCAAGTCCACGTGTTGGTGACTCTTCACGGACGTCGAATGTAGATCTTCAGGATGACAACAGCAACTCTGGGGAACCCAGCTTATATCCTCCGTGGCCGTGGCTGGCCCCACCCTTGGCCACGACCACCTTCTAGAATCCTCGAGCAGGATCTCGCCCCGACACGTGACCACCCCTAGCCCCCCCACTTGGGGACCCTGTGTAGACTTTACCAGTCACGTGTTCTCCGGGGTCAACCCGAGTGCCATGGCCTAAAGTAACCCGATTCCATGGCTGACACTCTCACACCCCATCCTGTAGGGGTCGGCAATGCACACCTGAGCGTGGTGTCACTCAGCGCTATGACTCAGCGCTCACAGAACCCCTCTCGGGCCAGCACAACACCCGCATACAAGTGGTGTCCACGATGTGAGTACATCGCACACCGTGCCCCTCTAGTGCCGGCATTACACAGCGACGTCTGCGACGTCAGTACATCTGCATTCCTCTTTCCATCCCAGAGTAACTCTCAGCATGCACCGCTCCACGCTTTTTTCCTAAATACTTTTCAGCTTTTGTTCCATGTTCTTGTTTGATAATTCTTATTTATCACCGGTGCTATGGTATAAGCCATGGTCCTTGTGTATTCTGTGCAACGGCATGGACCATAAATAGCTCGGCACACACCCGGCTTGTTGATGTCCAATTGAACGATGCAATGCGGTGGCACTGGAACCTTAAAGCAGGATCCAAAATCCTGGCTTCTCGAGTTGCCACGCATCACTTCCCCATCCATTTGCCTCAATACTGCAACTGTCCGGGAAGCACAGCAAATCGTGGAAAAACGAACGTCTCCCCATCCATTCGGATCTCAATACAGTCCCTCGCCAGCACTCGAGTCGCGCAAGCCTTTTTGGACCCACGCGCTTAACCTTCAACAATGTAACTTCAAACGTGATATTCTTGGGTCTTTCGGTAAAGTCACGTAGATAGGTTCAAAGAAAATAATAAAAATAACAAAAAAACTGCAACGTTTCTACCACAACACAAGCAATCGTCATCAGGAGAGCAATCTTATTATCTGAGATCAGGGCTAGGCCAGCCCTGAACAAGATCCGTCGACTCGATCAAGTCACTCACATTTCTGAAGAGATGCCGCGACACTAAGGTAATACCGATCGCCTTCACACTGACATCTGCTGTTGTCACTTCTCCCAATGGTAAACGGATCTTGTTCAGGGCTGGCCTAGCCCTGATATCAGGGATAATAAGATTGCTCTCCTGATGACGATTGCTTGTGCTGTGATCGAAACGTCATAGTTTTTTTGTTATTTTCTTTGAACCTATCTACGTGACTTTACCGAAAGACCCAAGAATGTGAATTCCTGCAGTCACGAAAGCTTTAAGTCAACATTCAAACGTGATTCTTGGAAATCCGAATGAAGTCCACAAGACACAAACACCTCATGAAAGACCCGATGTAAAAGGTACCTGGCTTCGATCTTCCGTAAAGCTTACGGGCTACCCTAAACAACATCCGGTCGATGCACAAAAAAGGAAAACAGAAAAAACTCTCCAGTGTGCGACTGGGCTCACCCAGAACCATGGAACATATAACAATTCAATGCCCGATTCACAAACATAATGGAGGCATTACAGTGATACAATCTGCTACAGCTGACGCAGTCATCCGGCTCTACCACCTCAAAGAAACATTATTGTAGTTGCTACACGTCTGCACATACGAATAAGAGGTTTGTGAAACTTGAATCGATGTGGTCATGCTATATAAAGCTGCTGCACTGGCTGAAATTGTCAGTTTGTATTTATGCATGTTGTTGTTGCAACGCGTTTTCTCAGTGGTCCGTGAACAGTACACGTCGTGTTGAGTGACCAGAACGACACGTACTGCCCCTTCGAGCTTAGTTGTTCCCCTAACTGATAAATGGAGGCTAATGAAAACACTGTTCGTACAGACGTGTCTAATGCCAGACAAGACATTGATTTATGGCACCAATTACCGCAAATGCGAGCTGTTACCTGAGCAAAATGTAACCAAGCAAAAAGTACATTTAAAATGAATAAATCCAACACTCAGTTCAGCAGAAAATACTGAACGTATGACCACCAAAAATAGAATGCGACTTCTAGATTTGAAGCTTTCGTGACTGCAAGGATGAAATTGTCAGTTTGTATTTATGCATGTTGTTGTTGCAACGCAACAACATGCATAGTGGTATTCCAAACTCCCAGGGAGGTGTATTATCATCTTGTGCTAATTCCAAACTTTGTCAGTGGTGCGTTTCATGCTAATTTCCTTTGTCAGAGCGTTTGCTGTTTGCCCCCTCACAGCTTAAAGGGAGGCGACCAGCGCTTGGCTTTCTTCACTCCAACGCTGCCCGCTGGACAGGTTGGTCCCTTCACCTGATGAAGGCCGCTTGTGTTGTGGCCGAAACGTCGTGATTTTTGTTGTTTTAATTTTTTTACCTACGTGACTTTACCGAATAGAACCAAAGAGTAAGAATGCCACTTATAATTATACACATTAAACAGGATGTAATTGAATGGAGTGGTGGCACTAGGAAACTGACGAAACAACCAGTTCAATTACCAGCCACAGTTAACATCAGTGGGTGAAGAATGACCGACATGGTGTGGTGAGGCCTTCGTTTAAGCAGTGGGTTGACAAAACGCTGTAAATGATGAACAGTGAACACATTACAATTCTCCAGTGAACTGTTTATCAACACATGGTAAACATGCCTATAAAAGTGGCAAGGCTCCAAAATACAACTTGTTAAAATGTTGTTGTTGGGTGTCAATTGAAATTTGACAAATCCACATATCTGTAACATTCCCAGAGTAAAGAACATGACAACTTAAACTGGACATATTTCCAGGTACATTCATGTTTTTTCAACTTTTAAATACACAGCAAAATAGATTCAAAGCTTTCGTGACTGCAGGAATGACTCTTTGGTTCTTTCGGGTAAAGTGTAGTAATTTCTTTCGACGAGACTTTACCGAAAATAAAAAGTGTAACACTGCAAAATGTCATGAATGAAAATATTAACATCAAAAACAATTTTAATGAAAAAAATGTGGAATAAGTGGTGCAGAGCTAAAAGCAGCTTTTTTTCTTATATCCAAATACTGATTTCTAGAAGAGATCAGATAACGGTAATATATTTACCACATGAAAAGGGTTTATATTGCCATTTATAATGCAAATCAATTTAGAAAACACGTAATATACAAGAATGGTTCATTTTGCAATTCCAATCATCTGCTGACAATTCATTGTAAAAGGGCCTTACAAAACATTTATATTACATCCAAAACAGTATTATCTGTAATGGAAAAAGATAAAAAGGTCAAACATTGGGGCACTATACCGCATTTCTAGCTTCAAGTTTATATTTTTGTATTACAATTGTAGCAAAACATTTTAATTTAACCAATTAACATATTTTCATCTCTGAATATGCAAAAAAACTCGTGGGAAGAACCCAAAACTGTCTTGCATGCAATCACACTTTTTCAAAACACACACTTTTTACAAAGACCATATTATTATTTCTGCAATTATATATATTTTTTGGCAGTTACAGTATATCCATTTTCCAATAAACATTTACATTTGGCGCAAAGTGTTTTCAATTTCGGAAGTCATACAAGGCAACAATTTGAAGAGTACATTATCGGTAACTGCCTGATACATTTCAGGGGTCAATTAGTCCACCGCACTCACACTCACTTATGACAGCATAGACTTGCTGCAGATTAGAACCCCAATCAGATTTCAATGCTTTAACTCTCACCATGACAACAAATAACTTCCCCGAATCACCTAATCAGTTTTTAATTGAATAGGTAGAGTGCAATGTACCATATACATCTTTAGCATCAAATATATATAAGGACGAAACTAAAATATTAAACAAATAACAAAATAGACTGCTTACAACACTGGCTATCCTTAATTTTGCATGTATTATCCAACTTGTTTTGTACGTTTAACACGTAAAAAAAAACTCCAACATTCTCGTCGTTTGCATTTGTTCATATCCCAACACATTGCATTAGATTGTAATATTCTTCAAATCGACTCAAATCCATGACACTGCTCATTTGTTGTACTTTCATATTATATCCTGCAGCTTTGAATATTATTTAAATCTGTGCTTCCAAATCTATGTGTGTAATCCTTCAAAGCTTATGCAATTTTATGTACAATTTAATTTTAAGTGAGAGGTTACGTAAAACAGCGCTGATGCAAAAATTATGGTCCTTCCAATCACGTAAAACTCTGGGTTGACATGATGCTACGAGTTGGTAATAGATGAAATTCATAATAAAAACAAATCATTACAACATAATACGAAACAAAACTTAGAAAACAGCACATCTTGTTTCCGTGAATACAAACTACTAAATTGATGGACATAAGATTTACTTTTGTTGTAAGTCAAAAACCTTTGGGTCATACATGAAAGCCCATACGAGCAAAAAAGTGAAATGTTATCAACTGCGTAACATGGCCAAATTGATGCTGTGCCTTGCCTTTTCTTACACCGAGCACTCCATCCATGCTTTGTTATACGCAGGATACACGACTGCAATATTATCTTTGTCAGTCTTCAAACTCGCGCAATCATAGTACTCCTGTTCTAGTCAATGCATAAGCTGTCTGTGCAATGAAAAATCAATCTGAAAAGTTTACCTCTTGAATTAAGGCCTTATATGGCTTGGCACATTCTTATCTTTCAGAACTGGTTGTTCCCTATACCACTATCTGTAACCTTGAGTACACAGACACTGGACGAATACTCATCCTTCACGTTAAGGTAGACATTGCAGGGTTTTAGACCATTGTTTTTGCTTAACTAAACAATTGAACCAAATTGTCCTGCCACCTAGGGACAATCACATCGAACGTTTTATTTTACACTCTCTCAATTGGGATATGTCGTGGTGTTTATTAGGTTGTAGTTTTCCACTTTTTCTACATATATACTTGTTTATAGAGTTGTAGATGTATAGATGTAACACTATATTACATGGTAAAGTGAATTTGGCCACCTTTTTGTGAAAGTAAACATATTTGCTTAAATTAACATTATTTTCAAAGCAGAGGAAAGTTGGTAGTCTGATGCAAAGTCTTCACGGTTGTTTGCATGGAGGCCACAGGTAAATAACCGCACCGTGCAGCCAAAGTTTTCCTGGTCATAGATGTTCTTTGCCTGCCACCGTTAAGTCTGTTTGAGACGCTTGCATGGAGGTCCCAGCTGTGGAGACTGGGCCGTGGCCAAGGCACGGAAAGCATCCGCAACCAGGTGAGGGCGAGACAGAACCATGGACTTCCAGCCCACCGTCTCCATTACGTCCATCGCATGACTGCAAGTACAAGTCAGGTTTAAGCGAGCTCCTAATAAGCAGTGTCTATAAGGATTGGGGCAAACGGTTAGTCTCCATTAAAAGGGACTGTAATGCAAATTGCCAGGTAACATCATCAATGTTACGCAGCTCAGTGACAGTCACACTCTCACTAGACTTGCCTGTTTATTATGAAGTCAATGGCCCGGGCCTTCAACTGCTCTGCACTGTGCAAATCGGCCAAGATCAAAGTCTCTACAACATTTTCCACCGACAAGTTTGTGCATAGTGCCTCCTCGCACATCACCTTCAACCTCTCTAATGCATACTTGAGAAAAGTAAAAACAAAGTGCAATTTCAGTATTAAGAACACTATTTTCTCTACCTATTTCGCTTGTATAACATTCCCTCACCCCATGAACTACTTTATAAACGCAGTATATAGCAGTCAAATGTTTGAGAATTTTCTTAAAACATGGCATCAACCTTTCAGCATATTTATGTTTTAAGTCATGTATTTATTGATCTCTACTATAATTAGGGGTCCTTGTCCTAAACTTTATTATATTGGTTACAAAGTCATGCAAATTACAAAGGAGGTGAGATGTTGTTTTCCAAGAGCTTAAAGAGTTTGGTTGTTAAGCTGATAAACAATGCAACTGCAAGCCACCATATTTCAACTCTAGCATAATATTAAACTTTAATGAACAAAGCTTGAACATGCGACTTTATACGATTTGTATTCTTATTTCATTACAATCGCTTTAGGAACTATTGAATATGATGTTCCAGAAGGGAGAGTAATGACTCTTAACTGATTATCTGGCAGATCTTCAGGAACAGCAGGATATCCGTTTCCTTAATAAAAGTATATTTGTTCCAATTTATTTCTATACAGCCATGCCATATCAAACAATCTTTTAAAACACTTCCCTTTATTTTATTACTAATTGTATCAATTGTTAATGTGATTAACAAAAAACCCTCAATACAAGAACACACAGCCAAATGGTTGCACTTAGGATAAAAATGCTGCATGTGAATGCACTTCAATGCACACGTACTAGCCTCTAGCATGGACTAATACCAGTTTGACATTCAATTCAATTGTGAAATTGCATGACAATTTATATTTTTTGTTGAAAATTCAATCATCTCCCAGGACATCAATTCCAAAACCTGAAAGCACTAATGTGAACGTCTACATCATATACATTTGCTATTCATATTATTTGTGACACGGGCTTTAGAAAATACCTAAATGCTGTTTTAATTTCACTTGCGACCTACAACTGCATACCGATACATCACAAGGTGGTGCGATCTCATGTTAATATTTTAAGCGTGTAACCTTGTCAGCAGCGGCCAGCAGCTCATCAGCCATCTTCTCCAGGTTTGGAGCCCTTCCCGTATAGACAAAACTCATCATTTCCTTGAACACGTCAGGCTCCATATCATTAATCTCCACTCGATTCTGCAAGGTAGCAACACAATATATTCAAATTAACTTCGGCATATATTGGGAGACGAAAATATAGCATTAAATTAAATAAACATCCTTTATATCTACACAACACATGTAAAGTGGCTCCATTCAAGTTGTATTCAACTTGCCGATGACTATTTATTGCGCGTAATAAATCCATTCTTGACACACATGCAATGGCCTTCTGTGAAATGTTGTATAAAAAATAGCTATAAAATACAATCTAACATTCCCTCGGAATGAATACTTTTTGATAATAAACGTGCAATGCGCCAAAAGAGTTACTAGGGTAATAGTTCAACATTTGACAGCACTCTCAAGAGATACTTATCAACCGATCCATTGTGACAAATGCACCTTGGAAATGTATGATCACAGTATTAATGTGCTGTATTAAGATTGCATTTAAAGATACCTTTTTGCTCTCTTCCATTTCATGTTCAAACATAGCATTAAAAACAAGTGACCGACCTGAAAAAGGTAAAGCAACTGTTAACAAATAGAGTAAAACCTTGGATTGCGAGAATAATTTGTTCCGGAAACGTGTTTGTAATCCAAAGCACTCGTATATCAAAGCACTCGTATATCAGTTGTGATCACGTGACGCTCGGCAGACAAAGCGTATACGTACTACTCGTATTGCAAAACCTCACTCGTTTATCAAATTAATATTTATTAAAAAAATTTGCTCGTCTTGCAAAACACTTGCAGACCAAGTTACTCGCAATTCAAGGTTTTACTGTACAGTGAATTGGAAAAACACCAGAATGTGGTACAGACACATTTAGATGTTATATCTAGAGATCAAATAATCTAGATACAAAAGAGGTAAAATCCAGATCCATATTTTATTTCATATGGCATATCCATTACAGATTTGTCAAACATGGACGCAAATAAATGTCCAAATTAGAGGCTCAAAACCTACACCATAACTGCATTGTGAAAAATGAATTCCTGCACAACGATATAGTGAAGTAAATAAAAACGGAATAAAAACTTTAGCAACAGGCTAATTAAATATGTTCATCTCTCACACAATACAATATTACATTTATATATGTAGTGACATCGCGAATGTCACTGTGTAATGCCGGCTATAGAGAGGCACGGCGTGCGATGTATTAACATCGCGGGCACCACGTGGATGTGGGTGCAGTACCGGCCCGAGAGGGGCATGGTGAGCGCTGTCTGACAGTGCTGAGTGGCACCACGCTCTGCGTGGGGTGCCGACCCCTACAGGATAGGGTGTGAGAGTGCTGGCCATGGGAATGGGGTTACCAAGGGCCATGGCACTTGACCACGAAGGACACGTGACCGGTAAAGTGTACACAGGGCCCCCAGGTGGGGGCTAGGGGTGGTCACGTGTCAGGGCCGGGAACCCGCTAGAGGATTCCAGAAGGTGGTCGTGGCCAAGGGCGGAGCCACCCCCGCCACAGAGGATAAAAGCCGGGTCCCTGAGAGGGACCGGCTGCTGTTGTTCATCCTGAAGAATCTACGTCCTACAAGAGTCACCAACACGTGGACCCGGACCCCGGCCAGGGTCCGGTCCGTCGTAGCTAATTCCCGTGTAATTAGTGTAGATAGCCTGGTGGTCCACCACCATAGGTTGTTCATGTGTTACGGGGTAGTACCCCGTGTGTCGGTTGAAGAAGTGCGTCTGTGACTCAGTTGAATTCATTACACATATTTACTGATGTATCCTTTAACAAAAAGCATTACAAATTGACGTAAGCATTTGCCAGTGTAAGTTAATAAAATTCAGTGTAAAACAGGAAATGGCTGTAGTTGATTACCCCAAACTAATTACAGTATCATTAATTATATGGTTCTATTGTACACTAAACGACGCATGTGTTGCTTGTTGTGGCACAGACCTGCCAATACGGCCTTGTGTGCTTTAAACTCCTGGCCACCAACACGAAGCAGGCAGTCAGTGAAGCGGGAATTGTCCCAGATCTCCCCGAAGTCAACTGCCAGCTGGCAATCTGGCACTATCAATGTACTCATGCTGGATTGACCAGAAATGTTCACGGAATCCTGCACCACACTAACCTGCATAGACATCAACCAGCTTTGAGAAGGCATTTGATGATTTTTTTTTACAAATCCTCACTTAACTACACATTTTGCATGAAGATGTAGGCTTTGGTTCAATCAAGCAAGCAAATCTGCACAGACATCCTATATCAGAACAAGTGTTGTGAATAATGCCAAAATAGAGGTCCGTGAAATGTTTTTCATATTAATCAATTTTCATTCTATATTTTTGTCAAGTTATTTTACACTGTATAAACAGTTTCAACAGGTAGTGAGGCCCCTAATTATGGGTTCTGCACAACAACAGAGGAAGTGAACAGCCCTTCTTGATGTGCTTCCTTTCATTATCAAAAATGCTTGTATTTTGTAAAGTATTTTAAAGGTAAAAAATATAAATCTGGCTGATTAAAAGGACCCCCCTAAGGACAAGAAACATTTACATCAAACTGGCTGATGTCCGAGAATAGGAAAAGGAATTCATGTGGCGACATTTAAACAAAACACTTTATGTAATACCTGACATTCTAGTTTATAAAAATGTCAAGGTTTAAATATAAACACTATCCAGAGGGAGAAAACCTAAAAAAAATTACGCTTGATTATTTAATTGTTGTGCTATGTTAACTCTAGCACCAGTGGAGGAAAAACGTGCTTGTAAAACTCATGTTAACAATTTCCTTGTATGGAACAGGGAAAGTAATTATTACAATCTTCAATTAAGTAGAATATTGACTCCAACTGTGCAATTGTAATGACTAAAATAGAAAATTACACATTAGCTGCAGCATGTCATACTTACTTCACCAAATAGTGTCAGTTTGTTATCTGGAAGCAAGCTATTAGATTCATCAAGCAAAAAATCTCTTCGAATGAATTTTTTAAATCCCCAGTCTTTTCCTTGGAAAAAGCGGTATGCTCGCGGGCTCTCTGTAAAAAAATAGATTTCAAACAATACTCACCAGTTCTTACAATAAACGGTGGTAATTTCATGTAATGGGAAACATTTTTTTTATTCTATTTTCAAAGTGTAAAGACAGCAATGTATTCTAAAGCCCTGCACCACGGTGGCAGTCAACTACCTCGCCTGGTATATAGGTCATGGGTTCGATCTCAACCCTGATGCCTGTATATTTGGAATCTGCATGTTCTCCTTGTGGTTGCATGTATTTTTATCCAGATCTTCCGGTTTTTTCCTCCATATTTATAAAAATCCAGAGTATTTGGCTGCTATACATTTCCACACAATAAGCCATCTCGTTAAGCTATCGTTTGTGGCCGGGGCACTTCTGAAAAAGAGCTATGTACAGTGAGGGAAAAAAGTATTTGATTCCCTGCTGATTTTGTACGTTTGCCCACTGACAAAGAAATGATCAGTCTATCATTTTAATGGTAGGTTTATTTGAACAGTGAGAGACAGAAAAACAACAAAATTCAGAAAAACGCATGTTAAAAATGTTATAAATTGATTTGCATTTTAATGAGGGAAATAAGTATTTGACCCCTCTGCAAAACATGACCTAGTACTTGGTGGCAAAACCCTTGTTGGCAATCACAGAGGTCAGACGTTTCTTGTAGTTGGCCACCTGGTTTGCACACATCTCAGGAGGGATTTTGTCCCACTCCTCTTTGCAGATCTTCTCCAAGTCATTAAGGTTTCGAGGCTGATGTTTGGCAACTCGAACCTTCAGCTCCCTCCACATATTTTCTATGGGATTAAGGTCTGGAGACTGGCTAGGCCACTCCAGGACCTTAATGTGCTTTTTCTTGAGCCACTCCTTTGTTGCCTTGGCCGTGTGTTTTAGGTTATTGTCATGCTGGGATACCCATACAGGACCCATTTTCAATGCCCTGGCTGAGGGAAGGAGGTTCTCACCCAAGATTTGACGGTACATGGCCCCGTCCATTTTCCCTTTGATGCGGTGAAGTTGTCCCGTCCCCTTAGCAGGAAAACACCCCCAAAGCATAATGTTTACACCTCCATGTTTGACAGTGGGGATGGTGTTCTTGGGGTCATAGGCAGCATTCCTCCTCCTCCAAACACGGCGAGTTGAGTTGATGCCAAAGAGGTCCATTTTGGTCTCATCTGACCACAACACTTTCACCCAGTTGTCCTCTGAATCACTCAGATGTTCATTGGCAAGCTTCAGACAGGCATGTATATGTACTTTGTTTTGCAGGGGGACCTTGCGGGCGCTGCAGGATTTCAGTCCTTCACGGCGTAGTGTGTTACCAATTGTTTTCTTGGTGACTATGGTCCCAGCTGCCTTGAGATCATTGACAAGATCCTCCCGTGTAGTTCTGGGCTGATTCCTCACCGTTCTCATGATCATTGCAACCCCACGAGGTGAGATCTTGCATGGGGCCCCAAACCGAGGGAGATTGACAGTTCTTTTGTGTTTCTTCCATTTGCGAATAATCGCACCAACTGTTGTCACCTTCTCACCAAGCTGCTTGGCAATGGTCTTGTAGCCCATTCCAGCCTTGTGTAGGTCTACAATCTTGTCCCTGACATCCTTGGAGAGCTCTTTGGTCTTGGCCATGGTGGAGAGTTTGGAATCTGATTGATTGCTTCTGTGGAAAGGTGTCTGTTATACAGGTAAGCTGAGATTAGGAGCACTCCCTTTAAGAGTGTGCTCCTAATCTCAGCTCGTTACCTGTATAAACGACACCTGGGAGCCAGAAATCTTTCTGATTGAGAGGGAGTCAAATACTTATTTCCCTCATTAAAATGACAATCAATTTATACAATTTTTGACATGCGTTTTTCTGGATTTTGTTGTAGTTATTCTGTCTCTCACTGTTGAAATAAACCTACCATTAAAATTATAGACTGATCATTTCTTTGTTAGTGGGCAAACGTACAAAATCAGCAGGGCATCAAATACTTTTTTCCCACACTGTAGTTCAGTGGGCCTTGCCTGGTAAAATAAAAATAGTTCAGTTTAGCTTTTAACTTCAAGGTAGATGAAAATCAGACCTGGATTTAAGTGTATGAAGATATAGTTCATATGGATTAGTTGAATGTGTTTGTGTATTAATAATGCTTGTCTTTGTAAACATGGTTGTGTGACGTGAGTTACATGTTAACATTACCAAAGACAACACCAAAGCAAATAATAAGAAAAAAACATGAAAGTTTAAAACAAAAAGATAGATTTAGACTCTCAGAAACATGTTAATAGCCTTAGCAAAGCACAGTAAATGTATGGATGTCATCACTTAAAATAGTTATCGCACATTGAAAGAGTATCCTGAAAGTAATAAGGCAATTATAAAACAAACAATATGAACCACTAAAGCAAGGTAAAGGAGAAGTGTGAAATGGGATGAAAATGCCAACCTTTGTAAAACCACCAGAAATGAATAAAAAAATGGATGAGAATACAAACAAAAATAATGAAGTTGTAATAAACAGTGAGTGCAAGCAGAAAAATAAAGCCGTCACTTGATAAATTACAATGGAATAACACATGGTGAAGATTGTAAAACTAGGAAAAGAAATGTCCGTGAATGACAATGTCCAGGTACACTAAGCAAAATAAAATAATTATTGGAGGGTCAATATCATGGAAAACACAAAAAATATGCATAATGGCAACTTCTGAAGGTGGAACAGGATCAAGAGCACTTTTGGAATATTAATTTGATAATGAAAAGTTGCAATGTGCTACAGGATGAAAGATTCCAATCTAGTGCATATTACCTACTATGAAACACTGATTACAAATAGAAACACTGACAAATGGAACAAAACCAAAAAGTACACAAAGCGTGGAGAGAAGTATGTTGAGAATTACAGTGAGAAACTGAAAGAGGAACACGTTGGTCAAATCAAAACGGCAAATTAGAGACAACATATTGACTGTTGTAAATATAGATTGGGCTTGGACAGGACACATCGCTAAATGGGATGGTTGATGGATGAGACTAGTGGTCGAATAGGAAGAAAAGTAGAGTACATGCCCAAGACGATGTCAAACGTAGACAAGGAGATATTAGATCAGCTCATGTGAAGGATGAGGGATGGTGTTCGTAAGGTTTATACAATGTTTCAAGCAGTCGATAAATAATGGCTGATTATGATATAATCCTGTTACCAAATACACATATGACGTGAATTGATACTTAAATACAAGTAGTTTCACCCATAGCCTTGGTTTCCTCTCCCTTGGCATTAAGAATAGAAACCTTGAACCTGGCGTAGACTTCACTCTTGGGACAGCTGACCAATAACAAGTACAACGATAGGTAATCTTTACTCTCTTCGTCAAGACCCTTGGGGTGTATGCGTAGGCACCTGATTGAACATATAAACAAGACATATTAGGTGTGTATGTACGCGCAGACTACATTGCTAAAACAATATAGTATGAACTAAAACATGCACTATACAAAATTGTTCTAGTAAAGCACCTCCGTGAGCATTGTGATTTTTTTTTAATGTCATAAAATAGCCAGAATTTACTGTACCATTTCAATGTATCATTGGTGCCTGCTGAAAATGTAGAACTCTTGAGAACTTGGCCCATTTCTTCACGACAGAAGCTGAAATTGTTGATGGTCCACATATAAGAGAACTTTACAACCTTAACCTGAAATACACGAGCACATAACAGCTATAAAGCTCATTCATTACCATAAATACATGACCATTGACAAACCCTCAAGTATTTCACCCACACATCTGAATATTGTGCTCAAAAACACAAACTGCCTATAAGGAAAGAAACATTACTGTACATGAAAGGGTCTTATTAGTGTTCTGGGATTACCTTCCATGTTCATTACTGCACAGCGTTAACACAACAAGTCTCAACATGTCATAGATTAGAGTGTGCAATAAAAGGCCTTTTTATTTTTTTTATTTGATAAAAACTGCTGCCCCTTTTGTAAAAATACACTACCAGTCAAAATCAGAGACAATTATCTAGTATAATGTTGTTAGTGCAATTCTATGAACTTTGCAATCTGATGTACAAAAATAGCCTGTACAATGATAATCCATAATTGCACTTACACATAATTATGAAACCATTTTGGATGGCTTTGCGATGAACAAAAAACGTGTAAAAGTTAAATGCATTAGCCATGCGCATACTTTGACCGGCACAAGATGGAGACCCGTTGAATGTGATTGGCCACAGGGGAACAAGTACCTGTGTGTAGCACCAGCTTTCTGCGATGGGCGCATTGGACATTTCAGACGGAGGTGGGGGGCTCGGGGCCCTGGACATGTTTGCTTCGAATGCGAGGGAAGTGACATCATCAGGTGACATTAAGAGGGAAGTGACATCATGAGGTGACATTAAGCAGGAAGTGACATCATCAGGCGACATTAAGAAGGAAGTGACATCAGGTGATATTTAGACGGAAGTGACATCATCAGGTGACATTGAGAGGGGAAGTGACATCAATAGGCATCAATAAGAGGGAAGTGACATCATCAGGCGACATTAAGCGGGAAGTGACATCATCAGGCGATATTAAGAGGGAAGTGACATCATCAGGCGATATTAACAGGGAAGTGACATCATTAGGCGACATTAAGAGGTAAGTGACATCATCAGGCGACATTAAGAGGGAAGTGACATCATCAGTCAACATTAAGAGGGAAGTGACATCATTAGGCGACATTAAGAGGGAAGTGACATCATCAGGCGATATTAACATGTAAGTGACATCATCAGGCGATATTAACACGTAAGTGACTACGAGATTACGAGTTAAATGTTCTTGCTGTGGTTTTCACACCTGACGATGATTGCTTGTGTTGCGGTCGAAACGTCGTAAGAATTTTATTGTTTTATATATTTTTTTATTATTTTATTGTTTCCCTTCTACGTGGTGACTTTACCGAAAGAACAAAGAATATGAATCGCCGCAGTCACGAAAGATTTAAATAATTAAATAAAATTGCAAGAGATTGATTATTCGTGCAAAAGAGCGTCGCGTAACCGATCACTCAGGAGTGGGACCTGCGTCTTTAGTGGCACCCCGACGTGAAACGAGCACACGGCACCAACTGTCCCCACTTCCTGAAACGGAACGGGGTTTTACAATCGATGCACGTGCAACTAGTCTCAATGATTGTTGCGCACAGGAGTGCTTCAGGAGAGCATCAGCGAGGTTTTACTGTTCCTCCTCCACTGGAGGGGCGCAGGCTACAGCACAGCGGTTTACCACCAGGCACTCCGTAGTTTGGGTTGTGTGGACACAACATCGCAGGGCTGTGAGACTTCTTGAAGGAGGAGATGTGGCACATCAGCCTGTTGATGTTTTGATTTAAAGTTTTCCTTACTGCAGTAATTCATATTCTTAGCTCTTTCGGTAAAGTCACGTTGAAGGGAAACAATAAAATATATCTTGATCTAAAGCTTTCGTGACTGCAGTAATTCATATTCTTAGTTTTTTCGGTAAAGTCACGTTGAAGAGAAACAACAAAATAACAAAATATATATAAAACAATAAAAAATTCTCACGACGTTTCGACCATAACTCAAACGGTCATCATCAGGTGTGTTGGTTTGCATAAATTTATTTTTAAACGGCACATTTATTTATAAATTATGATGACCGTTTGAGTTATGGTCGAAACGTCGTGAGATTTTTTTTATTGTTTTATATATATTTTGTTATTTTGTTGTTTCTCTTCAACGTGACTTTACCGAAAAAACTAAGAATAATAAAATATATATTGTGTTATATATATATTTTATTGTTTTATTGTTTCCCTTCAACGTGACTTTACCGAAAGAGCTAAGAATATGAATTACTGCAGTCACGAAAGCTTTAAATCAAGAGTCCATCTATGTTCTGAAAAGAGGAGGGGGGAGACGAAAAATTAATTTATGCTGTCTGAAAGCCACCGTAAGCGTGAACAATCAATTAAGACCTGAAATGGTTTATCAAATCCTTCCAATGATTGCTAAGCCAGAGTCCATTTTCTCGGTTGAAAGTGTCTCTGTGTTTGTATATGTGGATAGCCTCATGAACAAATCTCTCATGGTAGCCAGATGGATTGCAAAGAACCTCTGTCTTGGAGAAGTCAATGTCATGTGAGCCTACTGAATTATAACAGTGATCTGCCATGGCCGAGGTGTTGGTCCTACCGTGTTTAAGGTCTGCTTTGTGTTCACGAATGCGGTCCGAGACATGGCGTTTGGTTTCTCCAATGTAACTACTACCACAGAGGCAACTTAGTTTGTAGACACCAGGGTACTGTATGTCGTGATAGCGAACTAATGCGTATAATGCTCCCACATTCATAATGAACTTAGGTGGGTGACCACTATTGATTCCCATGTCACAGGGCTATACCTAATACATGAAAACTTGAAATGAAACTTGAATAACAGACTGTTGAGGAAATTGCTGTTGGCGAGTAACAGCGTCTATGAAGGCTGGCACAGCACACGAGCAGTGGGTGGCCAACAGCAGGCCGGGCCACCAGAGACCCACAGAGACCCACAGGGAAACATAGATTCTGACAGAGACACACAGAGACCCACAGAGACTCAGAGAGACCGACAGAGACACACAGAGACCCAGAGACACCCACAGAGACACACTGAGATACACAGAGACCAATAGACACAGAGACTCATAGAGACCCACAGGGACACACAGAGACCCGTACAGACCCGTAGAGACTCATAGAGACCCATATAGACCCAGAGTGACTGAGACTCGTAGACACCCATAGAGGCTCAGGGACTCACAGAGACCCATAGAGACACCATCACCACCACCATCACAACCATGATCATCACCACCATCACAACCACCACCACGATCACACTGCACCAGGTACTCATTTAAAGCCATACCGACCCATGGAAAGCGGTTTAAATATTCGGCACCATTATTGGTCGTGAGTGGGGAGGAATTGAACTCTGTTCACTGGATTCGCAACACAGCATTGCAAGCCACCACACTGCCGCTCCCCATTAGGACGACGCACACGGCATTGACAACCTTGATGCTTCCGGTTGCTTGCGATGAAGTGACCGGTTGGCTCAGCCTGTCAAGAGCACCGAGCTGTACCGCTGAGACCATGGGTTTGAAATTCAGGCAACTTGCTTGTGATTTTAAACCAGGTTTCTCAAGCGTATTGCATTTGGCTAAATTCCAGCTGAGAATGAAAATATCAGTTTCACTCTCGTACGTGAAACATTTTTCTTGGTGGCAGGGCGTGTGGGGAGGTGCTGCTCATGACTGTTTGGGGGGGGGGGTGGTGGTGACACGTGGCCCCCCAATGATCTGATCAAAATCCCTCATTTCGATCGGATCATTGGGGTTTACAGTGAGGGAAAAAAAGTATTTGATCCCCTGCTGATTTTGTACGTTTGCCCACTGACAAAGAAATATAATTTTAAGAAATATAATTTTAAGAAATATAATTTTAATGGTAGGTTTATTTGAACAGTGAGAGATAGAATAACAACAACAAAATCCAGAAAAATGCATGTCAAAAATGCTATAAATTGATTTGCATTTTAATGAGGGAAATAAGTATTTGACTCCCTCTCAATCAGAAAGATTTCTGGCTCCCAGGTGTCTTTTATACAGGTAACGAGCTGAGATTAGGAGCACACTCTTAGAGGGAGTGCTCCTAATCTCAGCTCGTTACCTGTATAAAAGACACCTGTCCACAGAAGCAATCAATCAATCAGATCCCAAACTCTCCACCAGTCAACGCCCTACCTGGTTGATTGACGTTGAGAGACCACGCCCACACACGTGATCGTCTAACGTGGTCGATTCCCACGTCTACACAGTAGGAATCGATTAATGAAGGTTCATTTTAGACCACTGTTGATTCCCATGTTATCCCAATGCAAATCGATTTTATTAGCCTAAGCCACAAATAAATCGGTTCCCATGTTGTCCCAATTGAAATCGACTCATACATCCGTAATTCTATTATAATCGATTCATAATGTTATCCCATTAGGAATCGGCGCGAGAATAGTTAATCGAAATTTGAATCGATTTTCTCTGCAGGTGACTTGGCGCAGCAGCCACGGTAAGCCGAGCCGATCGATACATCATCGGGTGCCAGGTTGTGGTGGACGTGGGGAGCGGTGGTGCAGTGGTTAGCGCACTGTGTGTGTGTGGGGAGCGGTGGTGCAGTGGTTAGCGCACTGTGTGTGTGTGGGGAGCGGCGGTGCAGTGGTTAGCGCACTGTGTGAGTGTGTGTTGAGTTTATGTGTGCGTTGGGGTGGTAGCTGTGAACACAGTGGGTACTGTGTGGTTAGTAGTGACAAGTACATTATTATACAGCAGTGCCTTAAACTTGTTATTAGATTCAAGTATAACGTTGCAATGACTATTGTTTGCTAAACATAACTTAACATTTTTAATGACTGAGTTGAGTTTATGCGTGCATTGGGGTGGTAGCTGTGAACACAGTGGGGACTGTCTGTGTACTCAGTAGTGAGTAGTACATTATTATACAGCAGTGCATCTCATACACACACATCTCATACACACACACGCATCTCATACACACACGCATCTCATACACACACACACATCTCATACACACACACATCTCATACACACCCACGCATCTCATACACACACATGCATCTCATACACACACACGCATCTCATATACACATGCATCTCATATACACACACATCTCACACACACACATCTCATACACACACACATCTCATACACACACACTCGCATGCATCTCATACACACAAAGACAAAGACCCCCGTATAGCCTTAACAGACTCGGGGCAATCGCTGGGAGCCAACACCTATGAAGGCCGGCCCAGCACACGATGGGGTGGGTGGCCAAACACCACGCCCGGCCGCATTTGTCTCCCAAGTGGCGATGTTCACACCCTGCACCAAGTACTCATTTAAGGCTGAGTTGACTTCAAAGACGGAAACAGGAATACTTCTTCACAATTATGGCAAATCGCCTGATGAAGCTGGTTGTAATAATCAGTGAAACGTCATACTCTAATGGTAAATGTTCTGGGTTTACTATCCAATACACAACCAGTGTGCTGAAGCAGTAACTAATTGGCACGTTTTGTTTACGTGACAAACCTTACTAATTGGCTGTGTCAGGTGGTGGCGGGTTTAACGACACATTTATATTTACGCAATCTAACCCAAAAAAGGTCCCTTTATTATGGATGATATTGGTCGCAAAAGCCTACTAGGTTTAAAACTGAGTCGACCCAGGGGAAGCCCAGGACTGGTTCAGATCATCGTCGCTGGTGTTGGCCGTGAGTGGGAATCACTCAGGTCGCCAGGTTCGTAGTGCAGCACGATCACCGCTGCACTACCGCTTCCCATATACACACACACACATGCATCTCATACACACAACAAAGACAAATATTTCGATTTAAAGCTTTCGTGACTGCAATGATTCATCTTCTTTGGTTCTTTCGGTAAAGTCACGTAGAATAAGAATAAAATAATAAATTGATAAAATAAAATAACACAATAATATTCTCACGACGTTTCGGCCACAACACAAGCGGCCTTCATCAGGTGAAGGGACGAGACTGTCTGGTAGGACAGCGCTGGAGTGAAAGAGCCACGTTCAGATCACGGCCTTTAAGCCTCAACTTTAGCACCACGGATAGCTACGGGCCCCGTTCAGACGGACGAGTTCGTCCATGGTCGGAACAGAGGAGGGGGAGAGAGACAGCTGCGAGGCCCTAGTATACTCCATGTTGTAAAACCATACCATTAACCGTGGTGTGAGAGGTATTAAGAGGCAATGCTGGCGAAAGAGCTGCGGTCTGAAGGTCATCGTAAAAATACAATTAATTAAGAACAGAAATGATTTAAAACATCTTTCCAGTGGTTACTAAGCCAGAATCCATCTTCTCGGTTGAAATTGTCTCTGTGCTTGTATATGTGAATGGCCTCATGAACGAATCTCTCATGGTAGCCGGTTGGTTTGCAAAGAACCTCCGTCTTGGAGAAGTCAATGTCATGTGAGCCCACTGAATTATAACAGTGATCTGCCACGGCAGAGGAGTTCGTCCTACCGTGTTTCAAGTCTGCTTTATGTTCGCGGATGCGGTCCGAGATATGTCTTTTGGTTTCTCCAATGTAGCTACTACCACAGAGGCACTTTAGTTTGTAAACGCCCGGGTACTGTATGTCTGGAACAGCATCTTTTACAGATGGAACTAAATCACGGATTTTATGTACTGTGTTGAATCGGACCTGGATCTTGTGTTTATTCAGGATTTTGGAGATCTTTTTTAGTGACCCCTGCAATGTAGGGTAAGGTGATGGTTTTGAGTGGCTCCACAAGAGGATCCTTCTTCATGACTGGAGTGATGGCTTTGCGGATTGTGTAGCCGGAGTAGCCATTAGCCCTGAGAGCCTGGTGTACGTGCTTGAGTTCACTGATAATGTGTTCCTGGTCGGAAATGCATTGGGCTCTATGGCATAGAGTCTTGATGAGGGAGTTCTTCTGGGATGGATGGTGGTGGGAATCCGGTTTCAAGTAAGCATCTGTATGGGTAGCTTTCCTGTAGACAGAGTGGCTCATTGAACCATCATGTCTCCTTTTAATTAAGACATCCAAAAAGGGTAGTTTGCCATCTTTTTCGACCTCCATGGTAAATCTGATGGCTGGGTGTATGGAATTGATGTGGTCGCAGAATTGGTCTAGAGCAGGCTGGCCATGTGGCCAGATGACAAAGGTGTCATCAACGTACCTCTTCCATAAGGTCGGGCGTAGAGTGGCAGTCTGGATGGCGTCAGAAATGGAACTGTTACTGCGATTAATTACGACTTTGTTGACGTCTATCTTTTCGGTGTGTGGATCCGATTTTTTGCTGGAGAGGTGATTGAATTTGGAAATCAAATTGTCCCTACATTTGTTCGACATAGTGGCAGCCGAAGAGGTAGTCATATTGTCTACATGTTCTCAATCCGATGTAGACATTGTTGCTGTCAATTTTAAGTGTGATTTGTAGAGTGTCTTGTCTAACTGATCGAGTTCGGTGCGTGTAAGTCTGATTTTTTCCGAGATAAGAGCGAAGCTAGTTCTAGCTAGAATTCGTTTTGCATTGAGAGAAGTTGCAACAGCAGAGGTTAGTGTAAATGCGGTTGGTATTACCTTAGAGTCGCGGCATCTCTTCAGAAAGGTGAGAGACTCGATTAGTTGAGCCTTCTTATCCCGGAGTCTTTTGAATGATCTTAAGGATGTGTGGAATCCCTCCCCGTAGAGGCGGTTAAATTTCGATTTAAAGCTTTCGTGACTGCAATGATTCATCTTCTTTGGTTCTTTCGGTAAAGTCACGTAGAATGAGAATAAAATAATAAATTGATAAAATAAAATAACACAATAATAATTTCAGATGGTCTGAAATCCGTTTTAGCTAAAGGTCTAAAGTTTGCTGTCACACCGAGACACTTACCGGTTAATGATATCATTGCCCATGTCGACGTTGCACTCAAGGGCTTGAGTCACATCTCTGCAGCGTAGCAAGATCTGAAATCGCTGCAACCCTCAAAAACGCTAAGTTGCCACCCAGCAACATCAGCAAAGACGAACGTTTTGAATTATCTCAATTAAAAAAGAGGGATGATATTGTCGTCCTCTCAGCCGACAAAGGCAATGCCACTGTCATCATGGACAAAACAGAATATAACAACAAAATTCAAGAACTACTCGACGATGGCAGCTATACAAAAATAAAAAGAGATCCCACCAACAGCCTGGTCACCAAAACGAACAAAATCATCTCTGATTCAACAGCATTAATTGATGAGATCAAACAGTTCTCGTTGAAACCCTCTGCTGCCAGACCACCAAGATTATATGGCCTTCCAAAGATACACAAAGAAGATACACCCCTTCGTCCCATCGTCTCTACTATCAACTCCCCCACCTACAAACTGGCACGTTTTCATGCTGATATACTGCGACCTTTCACTGGAAAAACCACCTCTGCGGTACTAAATTCTACTCACCTGGTATCGACAATCAAAGGCATTTCCCTGTCCCCAAACGACCTGCTTGTCAGTTTTGATGTGGTGTCCTTGTTCACCAAAGTCCCGGTACCTGACACCATCGCTATCATTGAAGACCTGGTTCATCAAGGACTGCATACTGATGTACCCCCCCTGGTGAGACATTGCTTAACCAACACATACTTCACCTGGAATGGAACTTTCTACAAACAAACTGAGGGCACCCCAATGGGCTCCCTCCTATCTCCGGTTGTAGCCAACGTATTCATGGAAAAATTTGAAACTGACGCCATCCAGACTGCCACTCTACGCCCGACCTTATGGAAGAGGTACGTTGATGACACCTTTGTCATCTGGCCACATGGCCAGCCTGCTCTAGACCAATTCCGCGACCACATCAATTCCATACACCCAGCCATCAGATTTACCATGGAGGTCGAAAAAGATGGCAAACTACCCTTTTTGGATGTCTTAATTAAAAGGAGACATGATGGTTCAATGAGCCACTCTGTCTACAGGAAAGCTACCCATACAGATGCTTACTTGAAACCGGATTCCCACCACCATCCATCCCAGAAGAACTCCCTCATCAAGACTCTATGCCATAGAGCCCAATGCATTTCCGACCAGGAACACATTATCAGTGAACTCAAGCACGTACACCAGGCTCTCAGGGCTAATGGCTACTCCGGCTACACAATCCGCAAAGCCATCACTCCAGTCATGAAGAAGGATCCTCTTGTGGAGCCACTCAAAACCATCACCTTACCCTACATTGCAGGGGTCACTAAAAAAGATCTCCAAAATCCTGAATAAACACAAGATCCAGGTCCGATTCAACACAGTACATAAAATCCGTGATTTAGTTCCATCTGTAAAAGATGCTGTTCCAGACATACAGTACCCGGGCGTTTACAAACTAAAGTGCCTCTGTGGTAGTAGCTACATTGGAGAAACCAAAAGACATATCTCGGACCGCATCCGCGAACATAAAGCAGACTTGAAACACGGTAGGACGAACTCCTCTGCCGTGGCAGATCACTGTTATAATTCAGTGGGCTCACATGACATTGACTTCTCCAAGACGGAGGTTCTTTGCAAACCAACCGGCTACCATGAGAGATTCGTTCATGAGGCCATTCACATATACAAGCACAGAGACAATTTCAACCAAGAAGATGGATTCTGGCTTAGTAACCACTGGAAAGATGTTTTAAATCATTTCTGTTCTTAATTAATTGTATTTTTACGATGACCTTCAGACCGCAGCTCTTTCGCCAGCATTGCCTCTTAATACCTCTCACACCACGGTTAATGGTATGGTTTTACAACATGGAGTATACTAGGGCCTCGCAGCTGTCTCTCTCCCCCTCCTCTGTTCCGTCCATGGACGAACTCGTCCGTCTGAACGGGGCCCGTAGCTATCCGTGGTGCTAAAGTTGAGGGTAAGAATCCACCCATTTTTTCGCCATATAGCATTGTGATATATAACGACTTATTGTTGGTAGCTTAGCTGATTGGAGAATATAGAGTTTATTGATAACATTAAGGTAATTTTTATTTTAGTTGTTTATTGGTTCACTATATAGTACTGTGAATAGCTCAGATGTGTAGGCCTTGACTTCAACATAGTCATTTCTGTGACCAGTCACTAGCTAATCACTCAGTTATTTCAATGCTAAATTCGCCTAGTTATTTCAATGCTAAATTCTCCTGTTTGATTTGTACTAAGTGCCTCGGTGAATGTGTATGGTCTGACTTTAACGTAGCTATTTCTGTGAGCAGTTACAAGCTAATCACTCAGCTATTTCAATGCTAAATTCTATGCTAATTCCATTGTCAAGGGGTGCCTCTGCGGATGTGTATGCTTTAACTTAGCTATTTCAATGCTAAATTCTATGCTAATTCCATTGTCAAGGGGTGCCTCTGCGGATGTGTATGCTTTAACTTTTAACATAACTATTTCTGTGACCAGTCACAAGCTAATCATTCAGCCATTTCAATGCTAAATTTTATGCTAATTCCTTTGTCAAGGCGCTTTGTTCCTCTCACACAGCTTAAAGGCCGTGATCTGAACGTGGCTCTTTCACTCCAGCGCTGTCCTACCAGACAGTCTCGTCCCTTCACCTGATGAAGGCCGCTTGTGTTGTGGCCGAAACGTCGTGAGAATATTATTGTGTTATTTTATTTTATTTTATCAATTTGTTATTTTATTCTCATTCTACGTGACTTTACCGAAAGAACCAAAGAAGACAATGTTTCTACTTGCTCTGATGTCCGTGATCTTTGTGTTTGATATAAATTTCACCCCCTTTTGCAACGTTAGCTGATTCGATGGCTTCGTTATGTTTTCTTCACCATCGTCTAAATTGTTGCTCTCGGCATATACGCGATGCCACCGCAAGATCAGTGACGCGCACGCCGCTGTCATACTTTTTTCTACGATCTCTTATTTCACGTCGACAGTGATCCTCGCCATTTTCTTCGCAGCTTGGCTTTCCTCACTAACCTTGAATGAATTGACAAAAAAAATTAACGTTAAAATGACAAAAAACACCACGTGGAAATTCACGGAGAGTTGTAGCAAAAGGGTTGCGCACTGAACGAGATCTACTGGACAGGCAGACTGAGGAGCGGCGCTTTGTTTAAGTCGTGAACGGGCTCTACTCTACGCGGTGACTCATCCCGACCCATACAAGTTGCAGCAAGCGCGTCGTACCCCAAGCAAGACGTATCCCAAGACATTTTTTCTCTCGTCAAATACACGACGTGGACCAAATTCAACGTATTCCAAAGCGGTCGTCCACTGTAAATGCGTTTTGGTGAGGAGAGTGCGATGTTGCTGTGATGTAACAGTCGATAACGCTGGTGTTGTTGACGAGGTACAAGAACCAATGGTCGCCGCCTCAGAGCTGAATGTGAACGTCCATTTCAATGCTATAAAATACTGTGAATTATTAAGGTCTAAAATATGAAGCGCGGTGGAAGGATGGTGTCTGATCGACTTATTGCAGGTTAGAGATGTTAACTTATTTGTATTGTATAATGTCATTGTAGTGGTGTGTGCATTGTCTTAATCAATAATCTAATGGTGTGAAATGCATTGTGTTTTAATACGCAACATACATAGGGTTCACGGCGGGAGGAGAAGGGGACGGTGGTGGTGTACCAGCTACACCAGCGGCAGCAAGAACGCGCCGGCCACGCCATGTTGCCGCGGTGTCTAGCGGTGCTCCTTCTGGCCTCCGTCGCGGTCCGAGGTAACAACCACCGTGAACACCGACCAGTCCAGTTCGCTTATTGGTTAGAGCCCTGTGAGCCATGCGGCTCTTGAATCGGGTTGCAACCGCAACGAAACAATAACACGAACAAGAAACCGCAGCGGCAGCATCCAGCAAGCGTCACCGTGACGGTAATCGTCATTGACGCCGTTGTTCGGCATCGTCTTGTCTAGCGTCGTCATCGTCGTCGTCATCCGTAGACGCGTCAGCACCGCCATCGTATAATCCGTAGTTGTGGCAGCAGGTTTCCGACATCGCTGTTATCAGCAGAGTTCATCATTTGGAGAGGCTAATAGGGTGGCTGGAATCGCCAGTGTTCTGTGCATTGAACAAATAAACAGCCCAGGGCCTGCGCTTGAGCAATGGCGAGCTACAGGAGAATGCCACACGTATCGGAGCATTCATAGCTCGGGGTGAGCAGCTCTATCATGGGATACCTTTTCACCAGTATCAAAGTATTAAATATAAGAATAGATTTGACCCTTTTGACCAAGAAAACAGATGTTATTATATTTTGATTTAAAGCTTTCGGGACTGCAGGGATTCATATTCTTGGTTCTTTCGGTAAAGTCACCATGTAGAAGGGAAACAATAAAATAATAACAATATAAAACAATAAAATTCCCTTCTATGTGACTTTACCGAAATGACCAAGAAAACATGTTATTATGTTCAAATACCAAATAGATAACTTTGTCAAGGAATCAATTACTGCATCAGCTACACGTACTTGTGGTGAACATGCAAACAGACATGGTCTGATAAAAAAATATATATATAGTGCATTGTACTCTTTGGTTTTTTCGGTAAAGTCACGTAGGTAAAAAAAAAATCTAGAATCTAAATGATAACAGCTGAATTAAACAACTAAATTAAATGATTTAATTTAGTTGTTTTCATTTCTTTTATTGATTTTTTTTTACCCACGTGACTTTCCCAAAAAAACCAAAGAGTATGAATCCTTGCAGTCACGAAATCTTCAAATCTAGAAATAGCGCATTGTCTTTGTACTGTTGTTGGCGTTCCCTGGTCTGACAATGGTGAGGCTAGGCCATTAAGAACAAGGCTGTCTCTGGTGTAGACTAATCGGTTTCTCAAAGACAATGCATATAACATTATAGTCACGTTACTTTTTTTATTTAAAGCTTTCGTGACTGCAGGGATTCATATTCTTGCTTCTTTCGGTAAAGTCACCACGTAGAAGGGAAACAATAAAATAATAATATATATATAAAACAATAAAATTATCACGATGTTTAGACTGCAACACAAGCAATCATCATCAGGTGTGAAAAACCACGGCAAACAATGTATTTATTATTTTATTGTTTCCCTTCTACTTGACTTTACCGAAAGAACCAAGAATATAGTTACATTATTATTATTAAAGCACTGCATATATTATCAGAGGTTGTTTGCATGGTCACCACACGTACCGTATGTGTGGTCATTTTCAGACTTGGTTCCCTGCAAAAGGTGTCTATTTGGTGTTGGAACATCTTAACACAACTCCTCTTTGATTAGTTTAACACGTAGGCTTTCGCGACCAATATTATTCATAATAAAGGTTTTTGGGTTAGATCGCGTTATTTATAAATGTGTCGTAACCCTCCACCACCCGACACGGCCAATCAGCAAAAAAAAGTGTCACGTTGACAAAAGACAAATAATTCACTACTTTAGCCCACCGGTGTGTTAAAGAGTGAATCCACATTTACAGTTTGAGTACGACGTTTCGCTGGTAAATACATCCAGCATCATCGGGCAATTTGCCAGAATGGTAAAGCCCTCGCTTGCTCCCGGTCTTAAATAGAGCAGCAGGGTGATGTCATCATTTAACTCATATCAGGTGCAGTGATGAGAGGCAGGGGGGGAATTGTAATTATATAATCGATTGGTAATCAGCCATTGGTTATGATTAGTAATGAGTTGTAGATTAGTAATTAGTTGTAATGTGTGTTAGTGATTATATGCTACGTTAGTAATCCGTTAATTAGCATGTGTTTCCCCTATAAGGAATTGTAATATGTATTATTTAATAATACTCAAACTGTAAATGTTGTGGATTCACTCTTCAACACCACCGGTGTGGGGCTAAAGTAGTGAACTATTTGTCTTTTGTCAACGTGACACTTTTTTTTTGCTGATTGGCCGTGTCGGGTGGTGGAGGGTTACGACACATTTATAAATAACGCGATCTAACCCAAAAACAACCTTTATTGTGAATAATATTGGTCGCGAAAGCCTACTACGTGTTAAACTCTCTTTCTCCTCTCTTCCCGTGCAGATGTAACGTTCGCAGCAAAGCTCCGGCTCTCCCTGCCGGAGAGGCTGGACGTGACGGAGGGGGTGAGCTTGACCATCAACTGCTCTTTCTCACCGCCGCCGACCGACCCGAATCACGTCATCGTCAAGTGGTCCGTGTTGCCCGCGTTCTACTCGAAGAACACGCCCATTGGCGACGTCATCCAGGTGATGGGCGGACCTCATCCCGGCTCTAACTTTGAACGACCTGACTCCCCCGTCCGTGTCACCGCTGGCATTGACACGCCGCGGTTTCTGTTTAACCGGCGGCGCGTTATTTGCGCGTGTTGGTTTTGCTCCGGAGGAGTGACGGTGTCACTTAACGACCCAGCTAACGTCTCGTCGAGTGCCACTTTTTTGTTGTTTTAAATAAGGATCTCGTTTTAAGAAGTTTGCCTAATTTCGTAATTGAACGGCTTCCTATTGAATGAAACTGGCACACCCAAGGGATAAAGCCCCACGTGCACAAGGAAAGAGCGTGCGATGTTCCAAACAAATAAAGTGGACTCTTTGACTATCCGCACTTACAGATCGGGAAGACGGCTGTGGATAATTCAAAGTCACGGATAATCCACAACTTTAACCAGTTTCTGTGGATCTCTATGCCAGAAACCACTAATATAAGTTATACATTACTAGACTTAAGGCTTTTGTCACTTTACGAGTTCATATTCTTTGGGTCTTTCGGTAAAAATTCGATTTAAAGCTTTCGTGACCGCAGGGATTCATCTTCTTGGTTCTTTCGGTAAAGTCGCCACGTGGAAGGGAAACAATAAAATAATAAAAATAAAACATAATAATTTTATTATGTTTTATTATTTTATTATAAAAATAAAACATAATAATTTTATTATGTTGTATTATTTTATTATTTCCCTTCTTTCGGCAAAGTCACGTAGATATGTTCATTTTCTTTGAACCTATCTGCGTGACACACTCGTGCTGGTGAGAGAGGCCTGTTGTTCATCACACCCGTGCTGGTGAGAGAGGCCTGCTGTTGTGGGGCCTGCTGTTCATCACACCCGTGCTGGTGAGAGAGGCCTGCTGTTCAGTACACCCGTTTTGAGGGGCCTGCTGTTCAGCACACCCTTGGTGGTGAGAGAGGCCTGCTGTTGAGGGGCCTGCTGTTCAGCACACCCGTGCTGGTGAGAGGGGCCTGCTTTTGAGCACACCCGTGCTGGTGAGAGGGGCCTACTGTTCAGCACACCTATGTTGGTGAGAGAGGCCTGCTGTTCAGCACACCCGTGCTAGTGAGAGAGGCCTGCTGTTCAGCACACCCGTGTTGAGGGGCCTGCTGTTCATCACATCCGTGTTGGTGAGAGGGGCCTGCTGTTCAACACACCCGTGCTGGTGAGAGAGGCCTGCTGTTCAGCACACCCGTGTTGAGGGGCCTGCTTTTCAGCACACCCGTGTTGGTGAGAGAGGCCTGCTGTTCAGCACACCCGTGCTGGTGAGAGAGGCCTGCTGTTCAGCACACCCGTGTTGAGGGGCCTGCTGTTCAGCACACCCGTGCTGGTGAGAGGGGCCTGCTGTTGAGGGGCCTACTGTTCAGCACACCCGTGTTGGTGAGAGAGGCCTGCTGTTCAGCACACCCGTGCTGGTGAGAGAGGCCTGCTGATCAGCACACCCGTGTTGAGGGGCCTACTGTTCAGCACACCCGTGCTGGTGAGAGGGGCCTGCTGTTCAACACACCCGTGCTGGTGAGAGGGGCCTACTTTTCAGCACACCCGTGCTGGTGAGAGGGGCCTGCTGTTCAACACACCCACGCTGGTGAGAGGGGCCTGCTGTTCAACACACCCGTGCTGGTGAGAGGGGCCTGCTGTTCAACACACCCGTGCTGGTGAGAGGGGCCTGCTGTTCATCACACCCGTGCTGGTGAGAGGGGCCTGCTGTTCATCACACCCGTGCTGGTGAGAGGGGCCTGCTGTTCATCACACCCGTGCTGGTGAGAGGGGCCTGCTGTTCATCACACCCGTGCTGGTGAGAGAGGCCTACTATTCATCACACCCGTGCTGGTGAGAGGGGCGTGCTGTTCATCACACCCGTGTTGGTGAGAGGGGCCTGCTGTTCACTCCCATGCTGGTGAGAGAGGCCTACTGTTCATCACACCCGTGTTGGTGAGAGGGGCCTGCTGTTCACCACTCCCATGCTGGTGAGAGGGGCCTACTGTTCAACACACCAGTGCTGGTGAGAGAGGCCTGCTGTTCAGCACACCCGTGCTGGTGCGAAGATGGCGCTGATGATAGTAGCCTCAGCCGGTCGGTGCGCCCTGTTTTGTCTTGTTTTGTCTGTCAATTCAGTGTTTTGCCAAGATTTTCGGAGTTCTCTAACAAGAGACGAACTTTTAAATATCAGGGAAACAACTCCTGTGGATTTAATTCCTACTTTTCTGCTTCCAGCGGCAGAATTAGTAGGCATTCTAGTCAATGCCGCGCTAGGCTTTGCTCAAGCAACGAAACGCCGCCCAAGGGGTAAACGGTCGGGGTCTCTCGTACGGCTACGCAGACGCGGGATCCGAACAGTGCTTCCGAGCTTTTTCCTCTCCAACGTACGTTCACTGTACAACAAAATGGATGAACTTCAGCTACTGATGGTAAAAAACAAAGACTTTCTTTCAGCTTCTGCATTGTGCTTCACGGAAACATGGCTGTGTGATTTGATTCCGGACACTTCGCTACAACTAGCAGGATTCCATCTTGTAAGATCGGATCGTGACATAGCACTCTCCGGCAAGACGAAAGGCGGTGGTATTTGTTTTTACATTAATAGTGGCTGGTGTGTAGATGTCACAGTGATTCTGCAACATTGTTCTCCACTCCTTGAATCAATTTTTATAACCTGTAAACCGTTTTACTCGCCTCGCGAGTTCGCGTCGCTCATTTTGTTCGGAGTTTATTTGCCGCCTTGTCCTCAGGTTAAAGAGGCCCAACGCATGCTCGCCGATCAGATTCTGAGTGTGGAGCGAGCAAATCCAGATTCGTTGGTTATCGTACTTGGCGACTTTAACAAAGGTAATCTCAGCCACGAACTCCCCAAATACATACAATTCATTAAATGCCCAACCAGAGAAGGGAACACTCAGTTCATATTATTAGCTCTTTCGGTAAAGTCACGTTGAAGGGAAACAATAAAATATATATAAAACAATAAAAATTCTCACGACGTTTCGACCATAACACAAACGGTCGTCATCAGGTGTGTCGGTTAGCATTAATTAATTTATTTTTAAACGGTGTTTTTATTTATATAAAACGTCACCGCCACGCACAGCGATTTGGCAGTTTATTTAGAAGGACTAGTCCATCTATGTTCTGAAAAGAGGAGGGGGGAGACGAAAAATTAATGTATGCTGTCTGAAAGCCACTGTAAGCGTGAACAATCAATTAAGACATGAAATGGTTTATCAAATCTTTCCAATGATTGCTAAGCCAGAATCCATCTTCTCGGTTGAAATTGTCTGCCTGCCGCAGGCGAAGTTTCAAGTTTTTTTTTCATTTCATTTATCGGGCGTAGCCCTGCGAGCCGTGCGGCTCTCAAGTCGGGTGCAACAACAGCGAACGAACAAAACGTGAAGCCGCGTTGAGCCGGTGGCGCCGCGTGCTGGTCTCACCGAGCCCCTTCTCTGTCGCCGCCCCGGTTCTCTGTCAGCCCCGCGGCGGCGCAGTGGCGACGCCGCCTCCGACCCCACAGCGACCGCGCCGCTCCCCTCGTCCACGAAGGGGACGTCGCTGATGATGGTGGTGGTGGTGGCGGTGGCGACGTTGACAGCGCTGGGCTTGGTGGCCGGGGCTGCTGCCGTCGTCGCCGCGTTCGTCTGCAAGGTGCGCTGACGCCCGCCACCTGTTCTGTATTTTGAATTTGTGGTGTCTCTCATCATCACGGTGGCTAGGAGATGTTAACTACCTCGCCCGATATGCAGGAGGTCATGGGTCTGACCCTGATGTCTGCTGTACATTTGAAGTCTGCGTCTCTCTCTTTCTAAACACGAGATTTTGATCCTGTCCATAGTAGAGTTTGTTTGGGTGAGATGGTGTAAATATAAATGCTCTGTCGTTAAACCCGCCATCACCTGACACAGCCAATTAGTAAGGTTTGTGTCACATAAACAAAACGTGCTCAGTAGTTACTCGTTTATCGTATAGTGTATAGTGTAGTATACAGTGTAGTGTATAGTGTAGTATACTAGTTCAACACTAACTCGTTGTGTGTTGGAGCGTAAACCCACTGCAACATTTACAATTATAGTGTAGTATATAGTGTAGTGTAGTATACAGTGTTTAGTGTACTGTACAGTGTAGTGTATAGTGTAGTCTACTAGTTCAGTACTAACTGATTGTGTGTTGGAGAGTAAACCCACTACAACATTTAAAATTATAATGTAGTTTATAGTGTAGTGTAGTATACAGTTTCATGTATAGTGGAGTGTATAGTGTACTGTACAGTGTAGTGTATAGTGTAGTATACGAGTTCAACACATACCGTTTGTGTGTTGGAGAGTAAATCCACTACAACATTTACAATTATAGTGTAGTTTATAGTGTAGTGTAGTATACAGCGTATAGTGTACTGTACAGTGTAGTGTATAGTGTAGTCTACTAGTTCAGTACTAACTGGTTGTGTGTTGGAGAGTAAACCCACTACAACATTTACAATTATAATGTAGTTTATAGTGTAGTGTAGTATACAGTTTCATGTATAGTGGAGTGTATAGTGTAGTATACAGTGTAGTGCAGGGGTCGGGAACCTATGGCTCGCGAGCCAGATGTGGCTCTTTTGATGATTGCATATGGCTCGCAGATAAAACAAAATATTCTCACTTGTTTTAATCCATCCATCGATTTTTCACTGCGCATGTCCTGTTCAGGGCTGCAGGAGCAATTGTCCATTATTTTAATTGGATGATACTGGCCTACGTTTGCCGTTGCTGGGTAAAACAGGTAAACGCCCCCTTTTGAATCAGTCTGAGACTGCGTCTGCTCGGTCATTAGCTCAAAGCTAACCCTTCGACGAAGAAGATGGCGAAAAGAAAAAAAGACGACGAGTATCGTACATTCCAGGACGAATGGACCGAAGAATTCGCCTTTGTGGAGAGAGCGGGTTCTGCGGTGTGTCTAATTTGCAATGACAAAATTACATCGTTGAAACGGTCGAATGTAAAGCGGCACTTCGACACGCGCCACGCTACCTTTGCATCAAAATACCCTGCGGGAGACAGCAGAAAGAAAGCGTGCCAAGAGCTTCTGAGCAGGATGCAAGCTAGCCAGCAGCAACTCCGCGTATGGACCTGGCAAGGTGACTATAATTCGGCTAGCTTTGCTGGTTCTTTAGCAATAGTGAGGAACGGAAAACCATTCACAGATGGCGAGTATGCTAAAACGTTCATGCTGGATGTAGCCAATGAACTTTTTGATGATCTTCCGAACAAAGACAAGATAATCAAACGGATACAAGACATGCCTCTGTCGGCAAGAACTGTTCATGATCGTACCATCGTGATGGCAAACAAAGTGGAGGAAACGCAAGTGAAGGACATAAATGCAGCGCCGTTCTTTTCTCTGGCTTTGGATGAGTCAACAGACGTGAGCCATTTGTCGCAGTTCAGCGTGATTGCAAGATATGCTGTTGGTGACACACTGCGCGAAGAAAGTCTTGTTGTTCTGCCATTAAAAGGGTCCACAAGAGGTGAGGATTTATTCAAGTCTTTCATGGAGTTTGCTCAAGAAAAAAGTCTACCTATGGATAAACGTCTCTCAGTGTGTACTGATGGTGCTCCGTGTATGGTGGGGAAAAACAAAGGATTTGTGGCGCTTCTCCGTGAACATGAAAATAGACCCATCCTAAGTTTCCATTGCATTATACACCAGGAGGCACTTTGTGCTCAGATGTGTGACAGGCAGTTTGGCGAAGTGATGTCGCTGGTCATTCGTGTGATCAACTTTATTGTTGCCCGAGCCTTAAATGATCGCCAGTTTAAAACACTGCTGGATGAAGTTGTAAATAACTATCCTGGTCTGCTTTTGCACAGCAATGTGCGTTGGTTGTCAAGAGGGAAGGTGCTTAGCCGTTTTGCGGCTTGCCTGAACGAAATCCGGACTTTCCTTGAAATGAAAGGCGTCGGGCATCCTGAGCTAGCCGACACCAAGTGGCTCCTCAAGTTTTACTATCTCGTAGATCTGACTGAACATCTGAACCAGCTCAACGTGAAAATGCAAGGCATTGGAAATACAGTGTTATCCCTTCAACAAGCTGTATTTGCTTTTGAAAACAAGCTGGAGCTTTTCATCACGGATCTTGAAACAGGTCGTTTACTACATTTTGAAAAACTGAGCCAATTTAAAGATGCATGCACAGCAAGTGAGCCCATTCAAAACCTTGATCTCCACCAGCTAGCTGGCTGCACATCCAGTCTCCTACAGTCCTTCAAAGCACGCTTTGGAGAATTTCGTGAGCACACTCGTCTTTTTAAGTTCATCACCCATCCAAACGAGTGTTCACTGAACACAGCCGACCTGAATTACATCCCTGGTGTCTCCGTCAGAGATTTTGAAGCAGAAGTGGCTGACCTGAAGGCCTCAGACATGTGGGTGAATAAGTTCAAGTCACTGAATGAAGATTTGGAAAGAATCACACGACAGAAAGCGGAGTTGGCGAGCAAGCACATGTGGACAGAAATGAAAAAACTCCAACCCGAAGACCAGCTGATTCTCCACACTTGGAACGTGCTTCCTGTCACATACTACACACTGCAGCGTGTGAGTATTGCTGTATTGACCATGTTTGGATCTACGTATGCATGTGAGCAGTCATTCTCACATCTTAAAAACATCAAGTCCAACCTACGATCACGTTTAACGGATGAAAGCCTCAACGCTTGCATGAAGCTTAACCTCACCAAGTACCAACCCGACTACAAAGTACCAACCCGACTACAAAGACATCAGCAAATCCATGCAGCACCAGAAGTCGCATTAATGGTGAGTGTTATAACAACATTATTTAAAAGAATAAATTCAGAGGCTTATTATACTGACATTTAGTTGAATTCACTTTTAAAATATATTATATGGCTCTCACTGAAATAAATTTCCAAATTTTTTGCTTTCATGGCTCTCTTTGTCAAAAAGGTTCCCGACCCCTGGTGTAGTGTATAGTGTAGTATACTAGTTCAACACTAACTCGTTGTGTGTTGGAGCGTAAACCCACTGCAACATTTACAATTATAGTGTAGTATATAGTGTAGTGTAGTATACAGTGTTTAGTGTACTGTACAGTGTAGTGTATGGTGTAGTCTACTAGTTCAGTACTAACTGGTTGTGTGTTGGAGAGTAAACCCACTACAACATTTACAATTATAAAGTAGTTTATAGTGTAGTATACAGTTTCATGTATAGTGGAGTGTATAGTGTACTGTACAGTGTAGTGTATAGTGTAGTATACGAGTTCAACACATACCGTTTGTGTGTTGGAGAGTAAATCCACTTCAACATTTACAATTATAGTGTAGTTTATAGTGTAGTGTAGTATACAGTGTATAGTGTACTGTACAGTGTAGTGTATAGTGTAGTCTACTAGTTCAGTACTAACTGGTTGTGTGTTGGAGAGTAAACCCACTACAACATTTACAATTATAATGTAGTTTATAGTGTAGTGTAGTATACAGTTTCATGTATAGTGGAGTGTATAGTGTACTGTACAGTGTAGTGTATAGTGTAGTATACGAGTTCAACACATACCGTTTGTGTGTTGGAGAGTAAATCCACTACAACATTTACAATTATAGTGTAGTTTATAGTGTAGTGTAGTATACAGTGTATAGTGTACTGTACAGTGTAGTGTATAGTGTAGTCTACTAGTTCAGTACTAACTGGTTATGTGTTGGAGAGTAAACCCACTACAACATTTACAATTATAGTGTAGTTTATAGTGTAGTGTAGTATACAGTGTATAGTGTACTGTACAGTGTAGTGTATAGTGTAGTCTATAGTGTAGTATACTGGTTCAGTACTAACTGGTTGTGTGTTGGATAGTAAATCCACTACAACATTTACAATTATAGTGTAGTTTATAGTGTAGTGTAGTATACAGTGTATATGATTACTGTTGTTACATTGTTTTTACAGCTTTATTTTGGTGATTCGAAAACATATGGTTAATCTAAATTGTCTTATGGTTGTTGTTGTTGGCTTGCACCACATTGATTTTAACACACAGCGTTTTAATACGTTTTTTTTAGTGGAATATTTCCTGGTTTATTCCAGGATGTTTCTGTTACGCGTTGTCGCTTTAAGATGTTCTGTGTTCAAGTTTTGTTTGTTGCGGTTGCACCCGACTTAAGAGCCGCATGGCTCACAGGGCTATACCTAATAAATTAAACTTGAAACTTAGTGTACTGTACAGTGTAGTGTATAGTGTAGTCTATAGTGTAGTGTATAGTGTAGTCTATTGTGTAGTATACTAGTTCAGTACTAACTGGTTGTGTGTTGGAGAGTAAATCCACTACAGCGTTTTACAATTCGAGTACCTGGTGACATTTCACCGGTAACTACGACAACAACAACAACAAGCAGAAACATCAACAGATCTGACGATGCTGCTGCTTGCTGCTGCTTGATGCTGCTGTTGTTGTATTTCGGGAAGCGTCAACGGAGTTCCGTGTGTTGTTGAGTTTTTCTCCCCACCCTGCGCGTGATGTTCTCGTTCCCCCAGCGAGGGAGCGACGGAGCGCCCCAATCCTGGTTCCCGAGTGCCTGCTGATGAGTGACGCCGTCTCTGCCGAGTGTAGGTAGCCACCGCCACCACCACCACCAGCAGCTCCACCATCACCATTCCCAACACCACCACCCCCACCACCACCACCAGGAGCTCCACCATCACCATTCCCAACACCACCACCGCCGCCGCTGCTGCTGGCGATAGTTTTGATGTAGTCTCTTTGTTTATCAAAGTTCCTGTGCCTGACACCATTGCAAGCATTGGAGATTTGGTCCAACAAGGGCTGAATGCTGATGTACCGGCCCTGGTGACACACTGCCTCACCAACGCTTACTTTACCTGGAATGGAACATTCTGCAAACAAGTTGAAGGTACCCCAATGGGTTCTCCCTTATCTCCAATCCTAGCCAGTGTTATCATGGACAGTTTTGTAAGGAATGCCGTCCAGGCATCCACCCTACGTTCATCCTTGTGGTACGTGGATGACAAATTCATCATCTAGCCACATGGCCAACCAGCACTAAACAGATTCCTCAACCGCATCAACTCTCCATACACCCAGACATCAAATTCACAATGGAAGTGGAAAAGGATGGCAAGCTACCGTTCTTGGATGTTTTAAGAGACCAGATGGCTCAGTGGGACACTCTGTCTACAGGAAAGCCACCCATACGGGATGCTTATCTAAAACCTGACTCCCACCACTATCCGTCCCAGAAGAATTCCCTCATCAAAGCTCTACACCATGGAGCTCAATGTATTTCCAACCGTCATCACCGAGCCAGTGAACTTGAACACGTACACCAAGCTCTCAAGATGAATGGATATTCAGACTACACAATCCGTAAAGCTATCACCCCAACCGTTGGGAAAGAACCGTCTGAGGACCCAATCAAAACCATCACCTTGCCATACATAGCAAGAGGTCACCAAAAATAATTAAAAAACAATGAGCAAACACAAAATTCAGGTTCGATTTAACACAGCACATAAAATTCGTGATCTGATCCCATCTGTGAAGGATGTGATCCCTGACATGCAATACCCCGGCGTCTACAAACTAAGCTGTGTCTGAGGCTGTCGTTACATTGGGGAAACTAAGCGACGTGTCTCGGACCGTTCTCGTGACAATAAGTCAGATCTGAAACACGGTAGGACCAATACCTCGGCCGTGTGCTGATCATTGTTTTAAAGTGGTGGGCTCACACGACATTGATTTCTCTAAGACGAAGGTACTTTGCAACGGCATTGAAGGCAACAACCATCTACAGGCAACGATGACGATGGTAATTGTTGTTGTTGTTCCATTGGAAACCTCATTTGCCAGTAACAAAATATGATAATTGTTTTTTTTACCCTTTTATCTGGCAACAAAACTGACACCTTTTTTTACAAGGAGTCATGTTTACATTGACCACTATACCTGCGGTCGGAACGCAAACACAAAACAACAACTCTGATAATGTATGCACGAGGCTCTAAAGAAAGCTGTCTCGGGTGTGGACCAATCAATTTCAAGGACAGTGCCACATACATTATCAGTGTTTTGTGTTTGCGTTCCGACCGCAGGTATTGTCGTCAATGTAAACACGACTCCTTGTACAAAAGGTGTCAGTTTTGTTGCCAGATAAAAGGGTAAAAAAACAATTATATATTGTTGTTGTTTTCCCGGCAGGAGAGGGGGAGGAAGTGGAGGTTTGGCCGATGAAGACGATGAGAAAGGGTGGGGAGAGACCGCCGGTGGGTGGGGAGGGACCGCCGGTGGGTGGGGAGAGACCGCCGATGGGTGGGGAGGGACAGCCGGTGGGTGGGGAGAGACCGCCGATGGGTGGGGAGGGACCGCCGGTGGGTGGGGAGGGACCGCCGATGGGTGGGGAGGGACCGCCGGCCTTCGGATCTTCATTCCTTGTTCTTTGTGGCGGGGTTCTTTTCCCTTTAAGGTTTTGCAAACGGCGTCAAAGTGCAGACATCCGGAGGGCATCCCGACTCCGCCCAGTGCCACAAGACAACGGAGACAAGTTTGGGAAGCCCCGGTGCATCCGTTCCCAAAACCTCGTTCTTTTCTTGAATACCCAACGATGCCCATGCACATCGTATAATTAGATTATTATTATAATGCGTTGTTTACGTTGTTTTACGTTCTAATGATATAAAAATGTTTGGGGGGGGGGGGGGGTGGGGCGGGAACGGCACGGAAACCACCACGAAATCCACGGTGTGGTTTCTGCGGCGCGATCGTGACGGAGTCGCGTGTCGCACGTCGGGAAGGAGGTTGTTGCGTGTACCTCGGGCGGGTGTCCACGAGGGGCTGAGCTCCGTCAGTGGACTGGGGGACCACCGAGGACCACGGGCTCCACTCCCGCGGTTCGATCGCGGCTTCAGCCGGCGTTGGTTCCTCACGGACACGGCTCGCCCTTTCGGCGCGAGCGCGCGGCGAGTTGACGGCGAGCCGATGGGCTTAACCTCCATCGCCAACAGCCTCGCAGAATCCTTCTCATTATGAGACCTCCTTTGTCAGTAACAAGATATAGGAATAGGTTTTACCCTTTTAATTGGCACAAAAACTGACACCTTTATTCAAGGCACGGTGTTTGCAATAACCACAACACAAGCAGTCAAAATGCAAACAAACAAAAAGACAACTCTGATAATAATATTGGCACTGTCCTTGAATTTGATTGGTCCACACCCGAGACGGCTTTTCTTAGAGCCCAGTCTCCACTGGTGTTGGACCTTTTGGCGTCTTCTGGTCCAACACCATTGGAGACTAGGCTCTAAGAAAAGCTGTCTCGGGTGTGGACCAATCAAATTCAAGGACAGTGCCAATATTATTATTAGAGTTGTCTTTTTTTTGTTTGCATTTTGACTGCTTGTGTCGTGGTTATTGCAAACATGATGCCTTGAATAAAGGTGTCAGTTTTTCTGCCAGTGGTGACTTTACCGAAAGAGCTAAGATATGTAATGGGGGGGTTGCGAGGCCATACTTCACCGTGCCGGTCGGCGCGGGTTGCTGAAGGGGACCGATCCGGACATCGCTTGCCATTTAAGTTAACCGCGGCCGGCAATGAAGGTCGGGTCAGTGGGTTCAGAGGACGGCGCGCTAACCGTTCTTCTGATGATGACGATGATGCGTCGTCGATTTCCCGGGAAAGCCTCGCCCGAGTCTCGGGACGCACGCTTCAGGAGGGTGCTTGCGTGAGGATGCGTTGCGCTATAATTGTTGTTCATTTTAAATTTCGACTTAAAGCTTTCGTGACTGCAAGGATTCATCTTCTTTGGTTCTTTCGGTAAAGTCACCACCACGTAGAATGAGAATAAAATGATAAAATAACACAATAAAATTCTCACGACGTTTCGGCCACAACACATGCGGCCCTCTTCAGGTGAAAGGAACAGACCTGCCGGGACGACAGAGCTTCAATGTAGCTCTGTGAACAGAGAAGAGGCTCCGTCGTCCTGACAGGTCTGTTTCTTTCACCTGAAGACGGCCGCTTGCGTTGTGGCCGAAACGTGAGAATTTTATCGTGTTATTTTATTATTTTATTCTCATTCTACGTGGTGGTGACTTTACCGAAAGAACCAAAGAAGGTTGTTCATTTCCCCCGCTGCCGTGTGACCGCTGCCGTGTGACCGTGCGTAGCGTGCTGTACGATGGCGAGTTGAATAAACGTTGGTGATGTTTTTCATACCGACCGTGTGTCTGCCGTAACTCGACGGAGTGTCTCGTTTCAGAGACTGAGCCTCAAGCGAGCGCTGAGCTCCGTCACCGCCTCTTCCCTGTTCACGCTCCTGAATTGAATTTTTTATTTAAAGCTTTCGTGACTCCAGGATTCATGTTCTTGGTTCTTTCGGTAAAGTCACCAGCACGTAGAAGGTAAACAATAAAATAATAAAAATATAAAACAATACAATTAAATCACCACGTTTCGACTGCAACACAAGAAGCAATCATCATCAGGTGTGAAAAACCACGGCAAGAAAATTTGAAAAAAGTGGCGTTTTTTTTTTCAAATGGTTCTTGCTGTGGTTTTCACACCTGATGATGATTGCTTGTGTTGCTGTCGAAACGTCGTGATTTAATTTTTATAATTTTATTGTTTCCCTTCTACGCGGTGACTTTACCGAAAGAACCAAGAATATGAGGTCCTGAATTGGTCTGTGGAAATTCCACATTGCTACTAAAGCACTGTCACCGGTCGCTCCATGCACGACAACCGCTCCCCCTCCCTTCCTCAAACACTCCCCACCCCCACGATGCTCTCGTTGAGACGTAAGAAAGAGCTGCAACGCCAACGTGCCCGCGCCTGATTTGTGTTTCCGATTTGCCTTCTAAAGAAACGTCTGGCCGTGTCGTCTCGCACGCCCAGAGAGGGCATCTCGCATCCCCCCTGGGGGCGATGAAGAACGCCCGATGATCTAGAGACAGAAACCTGCATCAGGATTTGCGTCGTATTCATAGGCAGCGTTTGATTTTCATATTTACCGGGGGGGGGGGGGGGGGGGGTGGTGGGGTGGTAGTTAGTGGCAGGGGGTTTGTGTAATAATTTAATAAGTACTTGTCGAGTTTGAACAGGAGAATGCGGTGGATTATTTTGCATCGCTCTCTATGCAAGATGCAGCGGAATGGAAGCACAGTTGGGTTCCAGTTCGCTTTGTCCCTCGCGTTCGGAATCGCAGGTCCATTTAATAAAACTTCCACCCCCCCCGCCCCTAACTTGTAAACTACTGAACATACATTGATGAAGGTGTGCAGGTTAGGAGGGGCATTGCCCCCCACCCCACCCCAAAACTCCGCCCGTGGGTGTAGTCCATTGTTGTTGAGGGGTCACGTGAGGAGAGTTGCTTGGTCCACCGGTGACGATGACGGTGATGGTGATGATGACGGTGACGATGATGACGGTGATGATGGTGATGATGGTGACGGTGATGATGGTGATGGTAATGATGATGGTGATGATGACGGTGATGGTGATGATGATGATGACGGTGATGATGATGATTACGGTGATGATGATGGTGACGGTGGTGATGACAGTGATGGTGATGATGACGGTGATGGTGATGACGGTGATGACGGTGATGATGATGACGGTGATGACGGTGATGACGTGGTGATGATGACGGTGATGATGGTGGTGATGATGACGGTGATGATGGTGGTGATGATGACAGTGATGGTGATGATGGTGATGATGACGGTGATGAGGTTGATGATGGTGATGGTGATGATGACGATGATGATGATGATGGTGACGACGGTGATGATGACGGTGACGGCGATGACGGTAATGGTGATGATGATGGTGGTGATGGTGATGATGGTAATGATGATGACGGTGATGATGGTAATGATGATGTTGACGGTGATGGTGATGATGGTAATGATGATGTTGACGGTGATGGTGATGATGGTAATGATGACGGTGATGATCGTGACGGTGACAGTGACGATGACGGTGGTGGTGATGATGATGGTGACGGTGATGATGACGGTGACAGTGATGACGGTGATGATGATAACGGTGATGATGGTAATGATGATGTTGACGGTGATGACAGTGATGGTGATGATGATAACGGTGATGTTGACGGTGATGGTGATGATGATGACGATGATGGTGATGACGATGATGGTGATGATGGTGAATGATGACGGTAAGGGTCAAAGGTCGGGCAAAAGTCGGCTCGTTGCTTTTAACCTTTAACCTTGCCGAGGTCTTAGGGAAGGGGGAGGGTCCTTGTAAAGAGGGGCGTGGTTGGGGCGGGGGTCTACCGGAGCTCCACCCCTCGCCCACGTGACGTGTTGAGAGGGTAGGGGTGGGAGAGAGAGAGGGTAGGGGTGGGAGAGAGAGAGGGTTGGGTGAATGGGGTGAGGGGCGTGGCCGTGGGTGGGTGGGGGTAGTTTCATGGGTGGGGGTTGCGTGAGGGGGGGTGAAGGGGTGAATCCACCGGAGCTCCGCCCCTCACCCACGTGACGTGTTGAGAGCGTAGGGGTGGGAGAGAGAGGGGGTTGGGTGAATGGGGTGAGGGGCGTGGGTGGGGGTAGTGTCGTGGGTGGGGGTTGCGTGTGGGGGGGGGGTGAAGGGGTGAATCCACCGGAGCTCCGCCCCTCGCCCACGTGATGCGTGACGTCAGGGCGCGAGAGAGACGAGGAGACAAGATGACGGCTATGGCGGTGTCTCGCTCTGCGCTGCTGCTGCTGCCGCTGCTGCAGACGACTGCGATCGCTATGAGCGGTGAGTCGGCGGCTGTCTCGGTGGTCGTGCCATCTTATTGGCGAGGCTTTGTGTGTGTGTTTATTAGGTACGTTTGTTCTGTTTTGCCAAGTGCACCTAGCCTGGCACGAGCGGCGTTGGTAACGGTGGTGGTCGGTGCGGGCGGTGCGGATCTGTGAGGAGGTGTTCGATGTCTCAAAGTGAACCTAGCCTGACACGAGGCTGGTGCGGTAACGGGGAGCGGTGGCGCAGTGGTTAGCGACTGGGTTGAACGTCGCCACTGGGGGGGGGGGGGGTGGGAGGGAGGGAGACAAAGGCGGCCGGGCGTGGTGCTGTGTCACATGTTGTAGCAGCTGCTGCTGACTCGCTAGCAGCACTTGCCCCTACAGCCTGTTGAAGGCTACACGGGGGAGCTTTGTCTTTCCTGGACACAGTCTCCCTCGCGTGTCAGACCTTCATCATAGGTGACACTTCATAGGTGACACTTCATAGGTGACACTTCATAGGTGACACTTCATAGGTGATACTTCATAGGTGACATTTCATAGGTGACACTTCATAGGTGATACTTCATAGGTGATACTTCATAGGTGACACTTCATAGGTGACACTTCATAGGTGACACTCATAGGTGACGCTTCATAGGTGACACTTCATAGGTGACACTTCATAGGTGACACTTCATAGGTGACACTTCATAGGTGATACCACAGGTGATACTTCATAGGTGATACTTCATAGGTGACACTTCATAGGTGACACTTCATAGGTGACACTTCATAGGTGATACTTCATAGGTGACACTTCATAGGTGATACTTCATAGGTGACACGTCATAGGTGACACTTCATAGGTGACACTTCATAGTTGACACTTCATAGGTGATACTTCATAGGTGATACTTCATAGGTGACACTTCATAGGTGACACTTCATAGGTGACACTTCATAGGTGATACTTCATAGGTGACACTTCATAGGTGACACTTCATAGGTGATACTTCATAGGTGACACTTCATAGGTGACACTTCATAGGTGATACATCATAGGTGATACTTCATAGGTGACACTTCATAGGTGACACTTCATAGGTGACACTCATAGGTGACGCTTCATAGGTGATACTCATAGGTGACACTTCATAGGTGACACTTCATAGGTGACACTTCATAGGGGACACTTCATAGGTGACACTTCATAGGTGATACTCATAGGTGACACTTCATAGGTGACACTTCATAGGTGACACTTCATAGGTGATACTTCATAGGTGATACTTCATAGGTGACACTTCATAGGTGACACTTCATAGGTGATACTTCATAGGTGACACTTCATAGGTGACACTTCATAGGTGATACATCATAGGTGATACTTCATAGGTGACACTTCATAGGTGACACTTCATAGGTGACACTCATAGGTGACGCTTCATAGGTGATACTCATAGGTGACACTTCATAGGTGACACTTCATAGGTGACACTTCATAGGGGACACTTCATAGGTGTCACTTCATAGGTGATACTCATAGGTGACACTTCATAGGTGACGCTTCATAGGTGACACTTCATAGGTGACGCTTCATAGGTGACACTTCATAGGTGACACTTCATAGGTGACACTTCATAGGTGACACTTCATAGGTGACGCTTCATAGGTGATACTCATAGTTGACACTTCATAGGTGACGCTTCATAGGTGACACTTCATAGGTGACACTTCATAGGTGACACTTCATAGGTGATACTTCAATGTGTGATGTCCACTTCCGTGGGTTCCGTTCCCAGTGAACCACAGAGAGTCACTTGAAGAAGCAGGCAGCTCAGAGGCAGCTCTGTGATGTCCACTTCCGCGGGTTCCGTTCCCAGTGAACCACAGAGAGTCACTTGAAGAAGCAGGCAGCTCAGAGGCAGCTCTGTGTTGTTCATGGCCACCGCGAGGAGGGAGCTTTCGCGACGAGAGTCTAGCCACCACCACCACCACAACAACAATCTGCTTTTAACGTTTAGTTTTTTGTCCTTCCCCCGCACCTCCGATTCGCACGGTTGGCTACGTTACGGTGGTGCGAAAGAAGTTCAGCGTGCATATAGACGTACCCCTCCGCCCAGGAGTGGGTCACCTTAGCTGATTTTGTTTCAAGCGGGTGAAAACGCAAGAGGCCACGATAGAATCTTATCGGTCCCCATGTAATTCTCTGGGTATGGGTCTCTGTGTGAGTCTACGGGTCTCTGTGTGAGTCTATGGGTCTCTGTGTGAGTCTACGGGCATCTGTGTGAGTCTAAGGGTATCTGTGTGAGTCTACGTGTCTCTGTGTGAGTCTACGGGTCTCTGTGTGAGTCTACGGTTCTCTGTATGAGTCTACGGGTATCTGTGTAAAGTCTATGGCTCTCTGTGAGTCTTTGGGTCTCCGTGTGAGTCTATGGGTCTCTGTGTGAGTCTACGGGCATCTGTGTGAGTCTACGGGTCTCTGTGTGAGTCTACGGGTCTCTGTGTGAGTCTACGGGTATCTGTGTGAGTCTACGGGTCTCTGTGTGAGTCTACGGGTCTCTGTGTGAGTCTACGGGTCTCTGTGTGAGTCTACGGGTCTCTGTGTGAGTCTACGGGTCTCTGTGTGAGTCTACGGGTCTCTGTGTGAGTCTACGGGTCTCTGTGTGAGTCTACGGGTATCTGTGTGAGTCTACGGGTGTTTGTGTGAGTCTATGGGTATATGTGTGAGTCTACGGGTATCTGTGTAAAGTCTATTGGTCTCTGTGAGTCTATGGGTCTCCGTGTGAGTCTACAGGTCTCTGTGTGAGTCTACGGGTGTCTGTGCGAGTCTACGGGTGTCTGTGTGAGTCTACGGGTATCTGTGTGAGTCTATGGGTCTCTGTGTGAGTCTATGGGTATATGTGTGAGTCTACGGGTATCTGTAAAGTCTATGGGTCTCTGTGAGTCTATGGGTCTCCGTGTGAGTCTACAGGTCTCTGTGTGAGTCTACGGGTCTCTGTGTGAGTCTACTTGAAGATATTACTTCACAACCGTGTCACCACCACCACCCCCTTTCCCCCCTCTTTGCAGCCGTCTCGTGGATAGAGAAAGTGCAGGGGGAGACGGTGGTGCTGGGCTGCACCTGGACGGGCGACCCCACGGACACCGAGGTCCTGGACGTGGAGTGGTTCCTGCAGATGCCCACTACGAACATCTACGTGAGGAAGAGAGAGGGATACAGAGACGCACATCGCTACTCAGAGATGCCTGTAGCTTCTACTCACAGACGCCCGTAGCTCCTACTCAGAGACGCCCGTAGCTCCTACTCAGAGACGCCCGTAGCTCCTACTCAGAGACGCCTGTAGCTCCTACACAGAGACGCCCATAGCTCCTACTCAGAGACGCCTGTAGCTCCTACTCAGAGACGCCTGTAGCTCCTACTCAGAGACGCCCATAGCTCCTACTCAGAGACGCCCGTAGCTCCTACTCAGAGACGCCCTTAGCTCCTACTCAGAGACGCCTGTAGCTCATACTCGGAGATGCCTGTAGCTCCTACTCAGAGACGCCTGTAGCTCCTACTCAGAGACGCCCGTAGCTCCTACTCAGAGACGCCTGTAGCTCCTACTCAGAGACGCCTGTAGCTCCTACTCAGAGACACCCGTAGCTCCTACTCAGAGATGCCCATCGCACACGCAGAGACGCCCGTACATCCTACTCAGAGACGCCTGTAGCTCCTACTCAGAGACGCCTGTAGCTCCTACTCAGAGACGCCTGTAGCTCGTACTCAGAGACGCCTGTAGCTCCTACTTAGAGACACCCGTAGCTCCTACTCAGAGACGCCTGTAGCTCCTACTCAGAGATGCCTGTAGCTCCTACTCAGAGACGCACATCGCTACTCAGAGACGCCTGTAGCTCCTGCTCAGAGACGCCCGTAGCTCCTACTCAGAGACGCCCGTAGCTCTTCATAGGTGACACTTCATAGGTGATACTTCAATGTGTGATGTCCACTTCCGTGGGTTCCGTTCCCAGTGAACCACAGAGAGTCACTTGAAGAAGCAGGCAGCTCAGAGGCAGCTCTGTGATGTCCACTTCCGCGGGTTCCGTTCCCAGTGAACCACAGAGAGTCACTTGAAGAAGCAGGCAGCTCAGAGGCAGCTCTGTGTTGTTCATGGCCACCGCGAGGAGGGAGCTTTCGCGACGAGAGTCTAGCCACCACCACCACCACAACAACAATCTGCTTTTAACGTTTAGTTTTTTGTCCTTCCCCCGCACCTCCGATTCGCACGGTTGGCTACGTTACGGTGGTGCGAAAGAAGTTCAGCGTGCATATAGACGTACCCCTCCGCCCAGGAGTGGGTCACCTTAGCTGATTTTGTTTCAAGCGGGTGAAAACGCAAGAGGCCACGATAGAATCTTATCGGTCCCCATGTAATTCTCTGGGTATGGGTCTCTGTGTGAGTCTACGGGTCTCTGTGTGAGTCTATGGGTCTCTGTGTGAGTCTACGGGCATCTGTGTGAGTCTAAGGGTATCTGTGTGAGTCTACGTGTCTCTGTGTGAGTCTACGGGTCTCTGTGTGAGTCTACGGTTCTCTGTATGAGTCTACGGGTATCTGTGTAAAGTCTATGGCTCACTGTGAGTCTTTGGGTCTCCGTGTGAGTCTATGGGTCTCTGTGTGAGTCTACGGGCATCTGTGTGAGTCTACGGGTCTCTGTGTGAGTCTACGGGTCTCTGTGTGAGTCTACGGGTATCTGTGTGAGTCTACGGGTCTCTGTGTGAGTCTACGGGTCTCTGTGTGAGTCTACGGGTCTCTGTGTGAGTCTACGGGTCTCTGTGTGAGTCTACGGGTCTCTGTGTGAGTCTACGGGTCTCTGTGTGAGTCTACGGGTATCTGTGTGAGTCTACGGGTGTTTGTGTGAGTCTATGGGTATATGTGTGAGTCTACGGGTATCTGTGTAAAGTCTATTGGTCTCTGTGAGTCTATGGGTCTCCGTGTGAGTCTACAGGTCTCTGTGTGAGTCTACGGGTGTCTGTGCGAGTCTACGGGTGTCTGTGTGAGTCTACGGGTATCTGTGTGAGTCTATGGGTCTCTGTGTGAGTCTATGGGTATATGTGTGAGTCTACGGGTATCTGTAAAGTCTATGGGTCTCTGTGAGTCTATGGGTCTCCGTGTGAGTCTACAGGTCTCTGTGTGAGTCTACGGGTCTCTGTGTGAGTCTACTTGAAGATATTACTTCACAACCGTGTCACCACCACCACCCCCTTTCCCCCCTCTTTGCAGCCGTCTCTTGGATAGAGAAAGTGCAGGGGGAGACGGTGGTGCTGGGCTGCACCTGGACGGGCGACCCCACGGACACCGAGGTCCTGGACGTGGAGTGGTTCCTGCAGATGCCCACTACGAACATCTACGTGAGGAAGAGAGAGGGATACAGAGACGCACATCGCTACTCAGAGATGCCTGTAGCTTCTACTCAGAGACGCCCGTAGCTCCTACTCAGAGACGCCCGTAGCTCCTACTCAGAGACGCCCGTAGCTCCTACTCAGAGACGCCTGTAGCTCCTACACAGAGACGCCCATAGCTCCTACTCAGAGACGCCTGTAGCTCCTACTCAGAGACGCCTGTAGCTCCTACTCAGAGACGCCCATAGCTCCTACTCAGAGACGCCCGTAGCTCCTACTCAGAGACGCCCTTAGCTCCTACTCAGAGACGCCTGTAGCTCATACTCGGAGATGCCTGTAGCTCCTACTCAGAGACGCCTGTAGCTCCTACTCAGAGACGCCCGTAGCTCCTACTCAGAGACGCCTGTAGCTCCTACTCAGAGACGCCTGTAGCTCCTACTCAGAGACACCCGTAGCTCCTACTCAGAGATGCCCATCGCACACGCAGAGACGCCCGTACATCCTACTCAGAGACGCCTGTAGCTCCTACTCAGAGACGCCTGTAGCTCCTACTCAGAGACGCCTGTAGCTCGTACTCAGAGACGCCTGTAGCTCCTACTTAGAGACACCCGTAGCTCCTACTCAGAGACGCCTGTAGCTCCTACTCAGAGATGCCTGTAGCTCCTACTCAGAGACGCACATCGCTACTCAGAGACGCCTGTAGCTCCTGCTCAGAGACGCCCGTAGCTCCTACTCAGAGACGCCCGTAGCTCCTACTCAGAGATGCCTGTAGCTCCTACTCAGAGACGCCCGTAGCTCCTACTCAGAGATGCCCGTAGCTCCTACTCAGAGATGCCTGTAGCTCCTACTCAGAGACGCCCGTAGCTCCTACTCAGAGACGCCTGTAGCTCCTACACAGGCACCAGCAGGCTCCTACACAGGCACCAGCAGGCTCCTACACAGGCGCCAGCAGGCTCCTACACAGGCACCAGCAGGCTCCTACACAGGCACCAGCAGGCTCCTACACAGGCACCAGCAGGCTCCTACAGAGACACCAGCAGGCTCCTACACAGGCACCAGCAGGCTCCTACACAGGCACCAGCAGGCTCCTACACAGGCACCAGCAGGCTCCTACACAGACACCAGCAGGCTCCTACACAGGCACCAGCAGGCTCCTACACAGACACCAGCAGGCTCCTACAGAGACACCAGCAGGCTCCTACACAGGCACCAGCAGGCTCCTACACAGGCGCCAGCAGGCTCCTACACAGGCACCAGCAGGCTCCTACACAGGCACCAGCAGGCTCCTACACAGGCACCAGCAGGCTCCTACAGAGACACCAGCAGGCTCCTACACAGGCACCAGCAGGCTCCTACACAGGCACCAGCAGGCTCCTACACAGACACCAGCAGGCTCCTACACAGGCACCAGCAGGCTCCTACACAGACACCAGCAGGCTCCTACAGAGACACCAGCAGGCTCCTACACAGGCACCAGCAGGCTCCTACACAGGCACCAGCAGGCTCCTACACAGGCACCAGCAGGCTCCTACACAGACACCAGCAGGCTCCTACACAGGCACCAGCAGGCTCCTACACAGGCACCAGCAGGCTCCTACGCAGGCGCCCGTAGGATCCTACACAGGCACCAGCAGGCTCCTACACAGACACCAGCAGGCTCCTACACAGGCACCAGCAGACTCCTACACAGACACCAGCAGGCTCCTACACAGACACCAGCAGGCTCCTACACAGACACCAGCAGGCTCCTACACAGGCACCAGCAGGCTGCTACACACACACCAGCAGGCTGCTACACAGGTACCAGCAGGCTCCTACACAGAAGCCGCCCCCACAGGCTCCTACACAGGCACCAGCAGGCTCCTACACAGACACCAGCAGGCTCCTATGCAGGTGCCCGTAGGATCCTACACAGAAGCCGCCCCCACAGGCTCGTACACAGGCACCAGCAGGCTCCTACACAGACACCAGCAGGCTCCTACACAGAAGCCGCCCCCCCAGGCTCGTACAGAATCAGAATTCACCTTCTTGGTTCTTTCGGTAAAGTCACCGCCACGTAGACTGGAAATAAAATAATGAAATAAAAGAATAATAATGCAATTCTCACGACGTTTCGGCGACAACACAAGTGGGCCTTCTTCAGGTGAAGAAACAGGGCTATCAAGAAGACGGAACTTGAATGAACGCTGTCAGGCAAGGACCGCGTCTTTTGAAGCTGTGTGGGCGGAGTTGAATTAGCATGTTACCAGCCTCACATCCGGAGAGGGAGGTGGGATGGTAACATGCTAATTCAACTCTGCCCACACATATTCTTAGCTCTTTCGGTAAAGTCACGTTGAAGGGCAACAATAAAATAATAAAATATATTTAAATAATCAAATATATAACAAGAAATTTTTATTGTTATATATTTTATTATTTTATTGTTTCCCTTCAACGTGACTTTACCGAAAGAGCTAACAATATGAATCACTGCAGTCACGAAAGCTTTAAATCAAAATTCCGCCCACACAGCTTCAAAAGACGCGGTCCTTGCTTAACAGCATTCATTCAAGCTCCGTCTTCTTGATAGCCCTGTTTCTTCACCTGAAGAAGGCCACTTGTGTTGTGGCCGAAACGTCGTGAGAATTGCATTATTACTTGACTTCATTATTTTATTTCCAGTCTACGTGGCGGTGACTTTACCGAAAGAACCAAGAATGTGAATCCATGCAGTCACGAAAGCTTTAAATCGAAACAGAATCGGAATATGTATCTACACTGCAGGAGGAATCCAATGAGCTGTAAAGCTCTTTGTTCACAGATGGGGTGGGTCAAAACGTTCCAACAACAAACGGCTACAAGAACACGTGACAGGAGTGCAACGTATAGGAAAACAAATCAATTGAACAGTATAAAAATAAATATAAATTTAAACCTGGTAAAGCCCACTGAACTATTAGGGTCTTATTCTTGGTTCTTTCGGTAAAGTCACCGCCACGTAGAAGGGAAACAATAAAATAATAAAAATATAAAACAATAAAATTCTCACGACGTTTCGACTGCAACACAAGAAGCAATCATCATCGTCAGGTGTGAAAACCACAGCAAGAACAATTTGAATAAAAGTGGCGGGTTTTTTTTAACGTCAGCACCACGGAGAGCGATTTGGAAGTTTGTTCAGATGGACGAGTCCATCTATGTTCGGAAAAGGAATCTCTCTTGGTAACCGTAAGCGTGAACAATCAATTAAGACCCCAAATGGTTTATCAAATCCTTCCAACGATTGCTAAGCCCAGAATCCATCTCCTCGGTTGAAATTGTCTCCGTGTTTGTACGTGCGGATAGCCTCATGAACGAATCTCTCTTGGTAACCGTAAGGGTGAACAAGCAATTAAGACCCCAAATGGTTTATCAAATCCTTCCAACGATTGCTAAGCCCAGAATCCATCTCCTCGGTTGAAATTGTCTCCGTGTTTGTATATGCGGATAGCCTCATGAACGAATCTCTCTTGGTAACCGTAAGCGTGAACAATCAATCAAGACCCGAATTGGTTTATCAAATCCTTCCAACGATTGCTAAGCCCAGAATCCTTCTCCTCAGTTGAAATTGTCTCCGTGTTTGTACGTGCGGATAGCCTCACGGCGGCGGCGGTGGCGATGGCGGAGCCCTTTTTGTCCGTCCCCCACCCCCCTGCCCTCAGGTGGCCACGTTCGCCGGGGGCGAGGGGCACATCTACCCGGACTTCGCGTCCCGCGTGCGCTTCGCCCGCAACGTGACGCGGAGGGACGCGTCGCTGCAGATCGCCGGGCTGCGGGCGAGCGACGCCGGCGTCTACACGTGCAAGGTGAAGTTCGGCACTTTCATCAAGCAGGAGACCATCAGGCTCACCGTGCTGGGTAACGAACGCACGCACGCGCACACGCACGTACGCACGTACACACACACGTACACGCACGCACACGCACACACACGCACGTACATGCACGCACGAACACACACGCACGTACATGCACGCACGCACACGCACGTACAACAACAACAACCGCCATTTGCCACTAAGTGGCGGTGACGTCACCACGACGCTTGTGCCAGGCTATGTGCACCCTGAGGCCACGTGAAGTGTCGAACGCCCGCTGGCAGGAGGTCACGGGGCAGACCCAGGTGCCACGGGTCGACTGACTGCGGCAACCTGCTGTGCTTTAGCCACCCGGCGCTCCGCTCGTTGTTCTGAGCGTCGCTTCTCCGCCCTCCGTTGTTGTTGGAGGGCGACTGCCTCCAACTGCCCAGTAGCGTCCTTCACGAGCCTCCTCCACAGAGGCCGATCTTGACACTGCTGGTACCAGTCATCGGCAAGTCCACTCAGCTCCACGTCCTCCTGTACCACATCACTCCATCTCTTCTCTAGCCCGTGCCGCGCCCGCTTAGCCCCCTCAATCCGGCCGAACAAAAGCTGTTTCGGCATGCGGTGGCTGGGCATGCGGGCTACATGACCCAGCCATCGCAGCCTTCCCCGCCGGAGGAGCTCACCGATGGGACCTTGCCCAGATCTTTCAAGGATTTTTGAGCTCCTCACACAATCCAGTCTGGTTAAACCCAGGATGGATCGTAGGCAGGCCAGCCTAAATGTTCCTAACCGGCGAAGATGTTTCATTAGGGGGGTCCACGTTTCGCAAGCGTAGAGAAGGGAGGGAATGACCGTGGCCGAGAAGACCTGAAGCTTAGTGTGGAGCGACAGACCAAGTAGCTTCCACACAGCGTTACGCAACCGATGAAAGATATTGCCGCTCGACCGATTCGGAGTGAGACCTCTGCTGTTAAACTGGAGCCAGTCATAAGCACACTGCCCAGGTATGGGAAACTCTCCACTCTCTCCACAACGGCCCCATCACCGATTGGGAGTTGTGGGGGCAGAGTGTCCGATGGTACAAAATACCCAGGCAGGTGCTTAGTTTTGGTGGGGCTGATGGTAAGGCCCCACCTCTTAGTGGCACGCTCCAGTCTCAGCAACAACGTCTCTAACTCCTCCTCTGAATGAGCAGCTATTACCAAATCATCAGCATACATAACGTGGTTGAGCAATAGGGAGCCATCCCTTGACCGCACCCGGGCGTCGATCAGCCTTCCATTATATCTGTACCATATGGAGATTCCCCAGGACCTTTCCCGCACACTGAGGAGTGAGATGCCCCTGTAGTTTTTAATGCCCTGCACGCTGAACGCCGCGCGCCCAAGTGCGTGTGAGTGTTTAGTTTTGTTTTAATTATTTTAATTATTAAAGTTCGCGAGTGTCAAGGTAAGCTACGTTGACTTTATTTTTTTAAACATTTCCTCAAGAGAACCGTTGTTGCTGCTGCTGTTGTTGTGAAAGGCCCGGTACACCCTGAGGCCTTGCCTAGACTAGGACAGCCTTGATGTCACGTGGGTCCACACTCTTTGTGTCTTTCGGTAAAGTCACGGAGGTAGAAAATAAAAGTTATTTATTATTTAATTTAATTACATTTTTTTACCTACGTTAAATGTAATTTAAATTAAAATGTATTTTATACCTACGTTTAATTTAATTTAAATGTGTAATAAATTAAATTTTATTTCATACGTTAAATTAATTGAATTTTTTTATAAATTACATTTATTTAAATTTATTTTATACCTACGTTTAATTTCAATTTTTAATAAATTACATTTATTTACATTTAATACCTACGTTAAATTAAATTTTTAATCAATTACATTTATTTACATTACATTTATTTTATACCTACGTTAAATTAAATTTTTTATAAATTACATTTATTTATCTTCTTTGGTTCTTTCGGTAAAGTCACGTAGAATGAGAATAAAATAATAAATTGATAAAATAAAATAACACAATAATATTCTCACGACGTTTCGGCCACAACACAAGCGGCCTTCATCAGGTGAAGGGAGCGAGACTGTCTGGTAGGACAGCGCTGGAGTGAGAGAGCCACGTTCAGATCACGGCTTTTAAGCTGAAATAACTAGGCGAATTTAGCATTGAAATAACTGGTTGATTTGCTAGTGACTGGTCACAGAAATGACTACACATCTGAGCTATTCACAGTACTATATAGTGAACCAATAAAAACTAAAATATAAATTACCTTCATGTTATCAATAAACTCTATATTCTCCAATCAGCTAAGCTACCAACCATAAGTCGTTATATATCACAATGCTATATGGCGAAAAAATGGGTGGATTCTTACCCTCAAATTTCCGTACCACGGATAGCTACGGGCCCCGTTCAGACGGACGAGTTCGTCCATGGTCGGAACAGAGGAGGGGGAGAGAGACAGCTGCGAAGCCCTAGTATACTCCATGTTGTAAACCATACCATTAACCGTGGTGTGAGAGGTATTAAGAGGCAATGCTGGCGAAAGAGCTGCGGTCTGAAGGTCATCGTAAAATTACAATTAATTAAGAACAGAAATGATTTAACACATCTTTCCAGTGGTTACTAAGCCTGAATCCATCTTCTCGGTTGAAATTGTCTCTGTGCTTGTATATGTGAATGGCCTCATGAACGAATCTCTCATGGTAGCCAGTTGGTTTGCAAAGAACCTCCGTCTTGGAGAAGTCAATGTCATGTGAGCCCACTGAATTGTAACAGTGATCTGCCACGGCAGAGGAGTTCGTCTTACCGTGTTTCAAGTCTGCTTTATGTTCGCGGATGCGGTCCGAGATATGTCTTTTGGTTTCTCCAATGTAGCTACTACCACAGAGGCACTTTAGTTTGTAAACGCCCGGGTACTGTATGTCTGGAAGAGCATCTTTTACAGATGGAACTAAATCACGGATTTTGTGTACTGTGTTGAATCGGACCTGGATCTTGTGTTTATTCAGGATTTTGGAGATCTTTTTAGTGACCCCTGCAATGTAGGGTAAGGTGATGGTTTTGAGTGGCTCCACAAGAGGATCCTTCTTCATGACTGGAGTGATGGCTTTGCGGATTGTGTAGTCGGAGTAGCCATTAGCCCTGAGAGCCTGGTGTACGTGCTTGAGTTCACTGGTAATGTGTTCCTGGTCGGAAATGCATTGGGCTCTATGGTATAGAGTCTTGATGAGGCAGTTCTTCTGGGATGGATGGTGGTGGGAATCCGGTTTCAAGTAAGCATCTGTATGGGTAGCTTTCCTGTAGACAGAGTGGCTCATTGAACCATCATGTCTCCTTTTAATTAAGACATCCAGAAAGGGTAGTTTGCCATCTTTTTCGACCTCCATGGTAAATCTGATGGCTGGGTGTATGGAATTGATGTGGTCGCGGAATTGGTCTAGAGCAGGCTGGCCATGTGGCCAGATGACAAAGGTGTCATCAACGTACCTCTTCCATAAGGTCGGGCGTAGAGTGGCAGTCTGGATGGCGTCAGTTTCAAATTTTTCCATGAATACGTTGGCTACAACCGGAGATAGGGGGGAGCCCATTGGGGTGCCCTCAGTTTGTTTGTAGAAAGTTCCATTCCAGGTGAAGTATGTGTTGGTTAAGCAATGTCTCACCAGGGGGGGTACATCAGTATGCAGTCCTTGATGAACCAGGTCTTCAATGATAGCGATGGTGTCAGGTACCGGGACTTTGGTGAACAAGGACACCACATCAAAACTGACAAGCAGGTCGTTTGGGGACAGGAAAATGTCTTTGATTGTCGATACCAGGTGAGTAGAATTTAGTACCGCAGAGGTGGTTTTTCCAGTGAAAGGTCGCAGTATATCAGCCAGAAAACGTGCCAGTTTGTAGGTGGGGGAGCTGATAGTAGAGACGATGGGACGAAGGGGTGTATCTTCTTTGTGTATCTTTGGAAGGCCATATAATCTTGGTGGTCTGGCAGCAGAGGGTTTCAACAAGAACTGTTTGTTCTCATCAATTAATGCTGTTGAATCAGAGATAATTTTGTTCGTTTTGGTGACCAGGCTGTTGGTGGGATCTCTTTTTATTTTTGTATAGCTGCCATCGTTGAGTAGTTCTTGAATTTTGTTGTTATATTCTGTTTTGTCCATGATGACAGTGGCATTGCCTTTGTCGGCAGAGAGAACGACAATATCATAACGACTTATGGTTGGTAGCTTAGCTGATTGGAGAATATAGAGTTTATTGATAACATGAAGGTAATTTATATTTTAGTTTTCATTGGTTCACTATATAGTACTGTGAATAGCTCAGATGTGTAGTCATTTCTGTGACCAGTCACTAGCAAATCAACCAGTTATTTCAATGCTAAATTCGCCTAGTTATTTCAATGCTAAATTCTCCTGTTTTGATTTGTACTAAGTGCCTCGGTGAATGTGTATGCTCTGACTTCAACGTAACTATTTCTGTAGCAGTTACAAGCGAATGCCTTAATTTAGCTATTTCAATGCTAAATTCTATGCTAATTCCTTTTAACAATGGGTGCCTCTGCGGATGTGTATGCTTTAACTTTTAACATAGCTATTTCTGTGACCAGTCACAAGCTAATCATTCAGCCTTTTCAATGCTAAATTTTATGCTAATTCCTTCGTCAAGGCTCTTTGTTCCTCTCACACAGCTTAAAAGCCGTGATCTGAACGTGGCTCTCTCACTCCAGCGCTGTCCTACCAGACAGTCTCGCTCCCTTCACCTGATGAAGGCCGCTTGTGTTGTGGCCGAAACGTCGTGAGAATATTATTGTGTTATTTTATTTTATCAATTTATTATTTTATTCTCATTCTACGTGACTTTACCGAAAGAACCAAAGAAGATGAATCATTGCAGTCACGAAAGCTTTAAATCGAAATTTAACCGCCTCTACGGGGAGGGATTCCACACATCCTTAAGATCATTCAACAGACTTCGGGATAAGAAGGCTCAACTAATCGAGTCTCTCACCTTTCTGAAGAGATGCCGCGACTCTAAGGTAATACCAACCGCATTTACACTAACCTCTGCTGTTGCAACTTCTCTCAATGCAAAACGAATTCTAGCTAGAACTAGCTTCGCTCTTATCTTGGAAAAAATCAGACTTACACGCACCGAACTCGATCAGTTAGACAAGACACTCTACAAATCACACTTAAAATTGACAGCAACAATGTCTACATCGGATTGGGAACATGTAGACAATATGACTACCTCTTCGGCTGCCACTATGTCGAACAAATGTAGGGACAATTTGATTTCCAAATTCAATCACCTCTCCAGCAAAAAATCGGATCCACACACCGAAAAGATAGACGTCAACAAAGTCGTAATTAATCGCAGTAACAGTTCCATTTCTGATGGTCTGAAATCCGTTTTAGCTAAAGGTCTAAACTTTGCTGTCACACCGAGACACTTACCGGTTAATGATATCATTGCCCATGTCGACGTTGCACTCAAGGGCTTGAGTCACGTCTCTGCAGACGTAGCAAGATCTGAAATCGCTGCAACCCTCAAAAACGCTAAGTTGCCACCTAGCAACATCAGCAAAGACGAACGTTTTGAATTATCTCAATTAAAAAAGAGGGATGATATTGTCGTTCTCTCAGCCGACAAAGGCAATGCCACTGTCATCATGGACAAAACAGAATATAACAACAAAATTCAAGAACTACTCAACGATGGCAGCTATACAAAAATAAAAAGAGATCCCACCAACAGCCTGGTCACCAAAACGAACAAAATTATCTCTGATTCAACAGCATTAATTGATGAGAACAAACAGTTCTTGTTGAAACCCTCTGCTGCCAGACCACCAAGATTATATGGCCTTCCAAAGATACACAAAGAAGATACACCCCTTCGTCCCATCGTCTCTACTATCAGCTCCCCCACCTACAAACTGGCACGTTTTCTGGCTGATATACTGCGACCTTTCACTGGAAAAACCACCTCTGCGGTACTAAATTCTACTCACCTGGTATCGACAATCAAAGACATTTTCCTGTCCCCAAACGACCTGCTTGTCAGTTTTGATGTGGTGTCCTTGTTCACCAAAGTCCCGGTACCTGACACCATCACTATCATTGAAGACCTGGTTCATCAAGGACTGCATACTGATGTACCCCCCCTGGTGAGACATTGCTTAACCAACACATACTTCACCTGGAATGGAACTTTCTACAAACAAACTGAGGGCACCCCAATGGGCTCCCCCCTATCTCCGGTTGTAGCCAACGTATTCATGGAAAAATTTGAAACTGGCGCCATCCAGACTGCCACTCTACGCCCGACCTTATGGAAGAGGTACGTTGATGACACCTTTGTCATCTGGCCACATGGCCAGCCTGCTCTAGACCAATTCCGCGACCACATCAATTCCATACACCCAGCCATCAGATTTACCATGGAGGTCGAAAAAGATGGCAAACTACCCTTTCTGGATGTCTTAATTAAAAGGAGACATGATGGTTCAATGAGCCACTCTGTCTACAGGAAAGCTACCCATACAGATGCTTACTTGAAACCGGATTCCCACCACCATCCATCCCAGAAGAACTGCCTCATCAAGACTCTATACCATAGAGCCCAATGCATTTCCGACCAGGAACACATTACCAGTGAACTCAAGCACGTACACCAGGCTCTCAGGGCTAATGGCTACTCCGACTACACAATCCGCAAAGCCATCACTCCAGTCATGAAGAAGGATCCTCTTGTGGAGCCACTCAAAACCATCACCTTACCCTACATTGCAGGGGTCACTAAAAAGATCTCCAAAATCCTGAATAAACACAAGATCCAGGTCCGATTCAACACAGTACACAAAATCCGTGATTTAGTTCCATCTGTAAAAGATGCTCTTCCAGACATACAGTACCCGGGCGTTTACAAACTAAAGTGCCTCTGTGGTAGTAGCTACATTGGAGAAACCAAAAGACATATCTCGGACCGCATCCGCGAACATAAAGCAGACTTGAAACACGGTAAGACGAACTCCTCTGCCGTGGCAGATCACTGTTACAATTCAGTGGGCTCACATGACATTGACTTCTCCAAGACGGAGGTTCTTTGCAAACCAACTGGCTACCATGAGAGATTCGTTCATGAGGCCATTCACATATGCAAGCACAGAGACAATTTCAACCGAGAAGATGGATTCAGGCTTAGTAACCACTGGAAAGATGTGTTAAATCATTTCTGTTCTTAATTAATTGTAATTTTACGATGACCTTCAGACCGCAGCTCTTTCGCCAGCATTGCCTCTTAATACCTCTCACACCACGGTTAATGGTATGGTTTACAACATGGAGTATACTAGGGCTTCGCAGCTGTCTCTCTCCCCCTCCTCTGTTCCGACCATGGACGAACTCGTCCGTCTGAACGGGGCCCGTAGCTATCCGTGGTACGGAAATTTGAGGGTAAGAATCCACCCATTTTTTCGCCATATAGCATTGTGATATATAACGACTTATGGTTGGTAGCTTAGCTGATTGGAGAATATAGAGTTTATTGATAACATGAAGGTAATTTATATTTTAGTTTTTATTGGTTCACTATATAGTACTGTGAATAGCTCAGATGTGTAGTCATTTCTGTGACCAGTCACTAGCAAATCAACCAGTTATTTCAATGCTAAATTCGCCTAGTTATTTCAATGCTAAATTCTCCTGTTTTGATTTGTACTAAGTGCCTCGGTGAATGTGTATGCTCTGACTTCAACGTAACTATTTCTGTAGCAGTTACAAGCGAATGCCTTAATTTAGCTATTTCAATGCTAAATTCTATGCTAATTCCTTTTAACAATGGGTGCCTCTGCGGATGTGTATGCTTTAACTTTTAACATAGCTATTTCTGTGACCAGTCACAAGCTAATCATTCAGCCTTTTCAATGCTAAATTTTATGCTAATTCCTTCGTCAAGGCTCTTTGTTCCTCTCACACAGCTTAAAAGCCGTGATCTGAACGTGGCTCTCTCACTCCAGCGCTGTCCTACCAGACAGTCTCGCTCCCTTCACCTGATGAAGGCCGCTTGTGTTGTGGCCGAAACGTCGTGAGAATATTATTGTGTTATTTTATTTTATCAATTTATTATTTTATTCTCATTCTACGTGACTTTACCGAAAGAACCAAAGAAGATGAATCATTGCAGTCACGAAAGCTTTAAATCGAAATACATTTATTTACATTTATTTGATACCTATGTTAAATTTTTTTTAGTAAATTTATTTAAATTACATTTATTTTATACCTACGTTAAATTAAATGCTTTAATAAATAAAATGTATTTAAATTAAATGTATCTTATTTCATACCTACACATGTACAGTCATTTTAACTGCTCTGACTGCTTCAAGCTAAGTGCGGCCTGGAATCGTATTATTAAGTAATACATTTTACAATTACAATTCCTTATAGAGGAACCCCATACTAATGAACTGACTACGTATCTATATATTATTAAAAGACCGCACGCAGATATCACAAAAGCGGACCCCGTTGTCAACGATATAATTTGATGTACGTACACCAGTTGCTGTACGTACATCATTAAAATTACACCGATTGCAATACGTCACCAAAGACGACACAATTTTAATTTGACCCCCGGGTCTGATCGCGTTAACTATGCAGGTGGCGGGTCGAGAGGTTACTTGCACGTGTGTGCAGCTTATTGAATATTGACGTGCGATGACTTGTGGAGAGGAAGAATGATGATGATGATGGCGATGCAAGTGTTGAAGTCTGACGTTGTTCTCTGAGTCGTGTAGCCTACCTCGTGCGACTTTGGGGATTGCGTAATGTCATTTTAGTTTCCTCTGTGGAACTTTTTATTTTGTTGATTCTAACGATTGAACTAACGTAGGGCGGGCTTGGGAGCGGCGTTGACGATGTGTTTTGGCGTTGCACCAACCAGCACCTTTGCATTCAGAAGTTGGAGGTGCTTTGATTGTTACAGCGAGAGGTGGAATCATCACCGCCATCGTCATGGGTTTAAGTGGGCACGGAGCCCGTCAAGGGAATGGGTAGGTAGAGGAATGGGGTTGGAGAGTATACACAACTTGCATTTCTAGTCATTTCAACAATTTATGGGCATGCGCATCATTAACAGTATCCTGATTGATGAGCAAAACAAAATCGCACTTTAATCATCAATCTATTGTCATAAATGAGTCCGAAATATCAATCAATAGTCATGCTCAAAACCGCATTCCTATTATAAAAATCATTGAACCGCCATTCATGATGACAATTCCAATGTGGTCATTATGATGCTCAGAATTACACTTATATTCTCAGAATCTATTACAACAGCAGTGTGCTCAAAATGCAAATTTACCAATTTCAACATGTACACAATCAATTCCAAGATTCTTATCAAAGTAAGTCCTATGTATCGTGGTGTTTTCATGCTTATACATTATTACGCGCCCCCCCCAAAAATATATATACAAAAGTGTATTTTTATAATGTTTGCATGGTGTACAGTCTGGAAATTACCCACATGGCAAATTTCAAGTTTGGTGCGTGTCGGGAAGTACGCTAAACATTTTGAACAGACACACAATCACAACTTTGCCTTTGATATATATGGAGATTAGTAATAAATTGTTAATTTAACTACTTTCAAGTTTACGGATTGGAAATAGGAATAGCACTGGCTCACCACGGGGCTTATCGCGTGGTATCTGGGCACTTTATTTGAATCGTAAACCCCACAGTTTGTGAGTACAATTCCTCGCAAGTTGCGTCCACAGATACAGAGACAGACAGACAAATAATAATGTTTATAGGTAAAACTAAGAAATGAATCTACATGTCGAGGAGAGAGGAGAGAGCCAAGAGGTCACCTCGGGAGACGGTGCGGCGCGTTAACCTTAGTCACGTGACTGAAGGAGTGTGGGCGTGTCGTGCGTGTGTGTATACTCTGCGTGTGTGTGTGTACCGTTTGTGTGTGTGTATACTGTGCGTGTGTGTGTACTGTGCGTGTGTGTGTGTGTATTGTGCGTGTGTGTACCGTGTGTGTGTACCGTGCGTGTGTACTGTGCGTGTGTGTGCACCGTGTGTGTGTACTGTGCGTGTGTACCGTGCGTGTGTGTGTGTACCGTGTGTGTGTGCACCGTGTGTGTGTGTACTGTGCGTGTGTGTGTAACGTGTGTGGCGGTAGTCTAGCGGTTAGTACGCTGCTCTACGAACATAACGACCCGAGTTTGATTCGCGCTCACAGCCAACACCCAGTGACGATTATTTGAACCGGTTCTGGGCCTCCCCTAGGTCGACTCAGCCTCAAATGAGTACCCGGTGTGGTGTGGAAACATCGCCACTTTGGGAGACAAAGGCGGTCGTGCACGGTGCTGGCCACCCATCCCCTCGTGTACCGTTCCGGCCTTCATAAGTGGTGCTGCTACTTGCTAACAGCACTTGCCCCAACAGTCTGTTAAGGCTACACGGGGGATCTTTGTCTTTGCATCACCACCCAGGAGTCACAGAGCTTTTGAGGCTCCGAGCCACGTGGGGATCCACAACAGCGTGAGGCGGTGCCACTCACAGGTGAGACTCGGGGATATGTGATTTCTAATCGATAGCCATCTGTCAGTTAACCCATCACAACTGCTGAGTCTGTCACGCGACTTCCTCCTTCCAGCGAGCCTTTGACACTTCACGTGGCCTCAAAGTGTACCTGGCCTGGATGCAGGCATGTCCGAGGATTCAGATGCCTTCTATGACCCCCTGTCACAGGTGTTAGCTAAAAGTGGCCCCTCGGGATAGAGTCATCATGTTGGGTGACTTCAATGCCCGAGTTGGTGATGATGCTGGAACCTGGTCTGGAGCGATTGGAAGGCATGGGCCAGATCAACTCAATAACAACGGTAGGAGGCTGTTAGACTTCTGTGCAGCCTGTGGGCTTGTCATTGCCAACACGCTGTTCTGGCATCTATGCATCCAGACAACATCATGGATTCACGCCGGGTCCAAGCAAGAACATCCGCTGGACTATATAGCCAGTGGACCAGCGAATGCAGGCCCATGTCCTTGACACCAGAACCTACAGTGCTGCTGACCTCACTGACCATTAGCTTTTCATATGTATGATCTGTGGGCTGGGTAAATCTGTGAGCAGGAGCGAGAGACAATTAAGCTCCCAAGCATTCACTACGTTATAAACAACATATTTGCACTCATAAGTCGCTTGCCTAATTGCCTCAGCAACTCGGTGTTTCATATCGAATCTCATCTCAAACAATCGAAGGGCGCCCCCTAGTGGCAGCTGCCCCTGTTGGTTCCACATAGACTCTAGACGCACGTTGTTGTTGGTTCCACATAGACTCTAGAGTCTAGACGCACGTTGTTGTTGGTTCCACATAGACTCTAGACGCACGTTGTTGTTGGTTCCACATAGACTCTAGAGTCTAGACGCACGTTGTTGTTGGTTCCACATAGACTCTAGACGCACGTTGTTGTTGGTTCCACATAGACTCTAGACGCATGTTGTTGTTGGTTCCACATAGACTCTAGACGCACGTTGTTGTTGGTTCCACATAGACTCTAGACCAGTGGTTCTTAACCTTGTTGGAGGTACCGAACCCCACCAGTTTCATATGCGCATTCACCGAACCCCTCTTTAGTGAAAAATAAAATGTGATTTTTTTCAAATTCAAGACATAGATATGTTTTTTTACTGGTACACAAAATGAGCCGTGCATGAACATTACCTTGTTCAAAGAATAAAACCAACACAATGCATAAACTCACAACAAATTACATACCTGGAAATCAATGTGACTTCTGCTGTTGCCTTTGAGAGATCAGTTCAGATATGCGTGGCTTCACCTTGGCAAGTGCCACTCTCATGTCATTTTCACAGCAAAGTCTGTTCCTTTTCTTCGTTTTTATGTCCAGCATCCTCGAAAAGGATTGCTCACAAAGATATGTTGTAACAAATGGTATAAAAAAATCCAGGGCTTTCTTAGCAATAACTGGATACTTGTTCATTTGTCGACACCAAAACGTTGAGAGCGTTGTTGTTCTGAAGAGTTGCTGTTGAACCTGGCTCTGCTGAATTTCAATGATTTCGTCGAGGAATTCATCATTGACATCTGCTGTTTCAACAGCAAACGTGAACGGCTGTCTCACCCATGCTGGATATGACTCTCTTGTAGGGAAATATCCGTCGAGAGACTTTGCAAGCTCATCTAAGTGCGTGGCAATTGTTTGCTTCAGTTCCGTGAATACAGAAATATCTCCGATTCCAGACACATCTTCGATCTTACTTGCACAGTCGTCCAGAAGCGGGAAGTTTGCGAAGTTATTGTTCTCTGTTCGTCGTTTCCATAACGGTAGCTTTTTTTGAAAAGCCTTCAGGTGTTCTTCCGCTTCCATGATATTGACTCCACCACCCTGCATCTGCTGATTGAGATGATTGAGAGCTGCGAATATATCAGCCATGTACGCTAAAATGAGAATGAACTCAGGATTTTTGAAGCAATCTGCATGGCAGTGTTGGTGCTCTTGCAAAAACAGGGCTAATTCCACACGCATGGCAAAAACACGATTCAGCACCTGTCCCCGGGATAACCACCGAATATTAGAATGGAGCAGAAGTACCTCAAATTCAGAGCCCATTTCTTTACACAGCTCACTGAAGATGCGGTGCCTCAGAGCACTTTTTCGCACATAGTTCACACATTCCACCACAGTTTTTAATACTTCTGCCATTTTTGGAGGTAAGGTTTTTGTTGCCAACGCATGCCTGTGCAGAATACAATGCGTCACAATGATGTGTGGTGCATCGGCCTTTACTAGCGCACCAAAACCAGACTTTCTTCCCAGCATGACTGGAGCTCCGTCCGTACAAACTGCAGAAACCATATCCCATGAAAGATTGTTGTCTCTGAAGAAGTCATCCACAAGCTTCTTCACATCGGCTGCCTTCGTTGTTGTTGTAAGAGGCTTACAAAATAAAAACTCTTCTTTTATCATGTCGTCTTTCACATAGCGTACAAAAACAGCAAGCTGGCTTAGATCAGAAACGTCTGTGGTTTCGTCGAGTTGAAGGCTGAATTTTGCCGGGCTTGAAATCAGATCCGCGACTACTTGAGCCAAGATGTCTTTACTCATGTCTTCTATTCTGTCACTGATGGTGTCATTTGAAAGGGGAATTTGGGATAATTTACCTTCGGCCGCTGTTCCGAGTATCAGATTCGCCATCTTTAATGCAGCTGGTTTCACAAGTGTTTCACCAATGGTGTGTGGCTTGCCCTGCTTTGCGATCAGGTAAGCAACTTCGTACGATGCTGTCAGGATTGGTTTGTTAACAGGTACAAATCCAAGAGCAGGCAGAGTGGCCCTTTCATCGAATCTGGCTCTCTTCACCCTGAATTCAGCAAGTGTTGTGTTCTTGTATTCCCCGTCTCCATGCAGCTTCAAGAAGTGTTCCTTTAGTTTTGCCGGTGCAAGACTAGAGTTGCTCAACTTGGCGTTGCAAATCATGCAGATAGGACGCTCACTCCCATCACGTTCCGTGATACATGAGAATCCATGTTGTACATATTCGTCCGACCACTTTCTTCTTTTGCCCGACATAGTATGGATAAAATATTAAAGAAATCACACGACATACGACAACAACAGTCACACGTTGACTACTGAGTACGCACTAAATTCCCCGCAGCGCTGATTGGCCAAGCAGTGTAGCATGATCATCTGCAGCCAGTGATGGCCAAGCGGGCCGTGTGTGTCATCACAAATTTACACAATAATTCAAGTGTGTCCGGACCTCCGTGGCGGGGGCTCTGCCGAACCCCTGAGATCGACTCACCGAACCCCTGGGGTTCGATCGAACCCAGGTTAAGAACCACTGCTCTAGACGCACGTTGTTGTTGGTTCCACATAGACTCTAGACACACGTTGTTGTTGGTTCCACATAGACTCTAGACGCACGTTGTTGTTGGTTCCACATAGACTCTAGACGCACGTTGTTGTTGGTTCCACATAGACTCTAGACGCACGTTGTTGTTGGTTCCACATAGACTCTAGACGCACGTTGTTGTTGGTTCCACATAGACTCTAGACGCACGTTGTTGTTGGTTCCACATAGACTCTAGACGCACGTTGTTGTTGGTTCCAAATGTGGAGGGGAGAAACCGAAGGACCCAGAGACAAATCCAGACGACCATGGGGAGAGCATCCAGACTCCAAATACACAGCAAAGCAATTTGCTTATTGATCCCCCTCCCCCCATCACTTCCGACTCAAGAGCTCTCTCAGCATCTGGTTGTAATCGTGCTGCATGCCAAGCAGCTCTCCAAGAGAGACGAACAGCGCCTTCTTGACACCACCACCAGCGCCAGCGTCAGTGTCAGTGTGGGCTGATTGACGTCGTTTGGACGCTGGCCGAGGAGCTGCTGAAGCAGGAGCAGCAGCTGCTGCTGCTGCTGCTCCGCATGCTCCAGGGCATGCCCCAGTGGCTGCTGCAGTATCTCCTGCTGCAGCTGCATCAGGAGATACTGCAGCATGTTGTCCAATCAATGCCACACGTTGTCCAATCAATGCCACATGTTGTCCAATCAATGCCACATATTGTCCAATCAATGCCACGTGTTGTCCAATCAATGCCACGTGTTGTCCAATCAATGCCACATGTCCAATCAATGCCACGTGTTGTCCAATCAATGCCACACGTCCAATCAATCCCACGTGTTGTCCAATCAATGCCACATGTCCAATCAATGCCACATGTTGTCCAATCAATGCCACATGTTGTCCAATCAATGCCACGTGTTGTCCAATCAATGCCACGTGTTGTCCAATCAATGCCACATGTTGTCCAATCAATGCTACATATTGTCCAATCAATGCCACATGTCCAATCAATGCCACATTGTCCAATCAATGCCACACGTCCAATCAATGCCACATGTTGTCCAGTCAATGCCACATGTCCAATCAATGCCACATGTTGTCCAATCAATGCCACACGTCCAATCAATGCCACATGTTGTCCAATCAATGCCACATGTTGTCCAATCAATGCCACATGTTGTCCAATCAATGCCACATTGTCCAATCAATGCCACATGTTGTCCAATCAATGCCACATGTCCAATCAATGCCACATGTTGTCCAATCAATGCCACGTGTTGTCCAATCAATGCCACGTGTTGTCCAATCAATGCCACATGTTGTCCAATCAATGCTACATATTGTCCAATCAATGCCATATGTTGTCCAATCAATGCCACACGTTGTCCAATCAATGCCACATGTCCAATCAATGCCACATGTTGTCCAATCAATGCCACATTGACCAATCAATGCCACATGTCCAATCAATGCCACATGATGTCCAATCAATGCCACATGATGTCCAATCAATGCCACATATTGTCCAATCAATGCCACATATTGTCCAATCAATGCCACATATTGTCCAATCAATGCCACATGTTGTCCAATCAATGCCACATTGTCCAATCAATGCCACACGTCCAATCAATGCCACATGTCCAATCAATGCCACATGTCCAATCAATGCCACATGTTGTCCAATCAATGCTACATATTGTCCAATCAATGCCACATGTCCAATCAATGCCACATGTCCAATCACTGCCACATGTCCAATCAATGCCACATATTGTCCAATCAATGCCACGTCCAATCAATGCCACACGTCCAATCAATGCCACACGTCCAATCAATGCCACATGTTGTCCAATCAATGCCACATGTCCAATCAATGCCACACGTTGCACACGAACTCAGATCCCGTGACGAGAGCCACTCGGCACCGAAAAGAGGAGAAGCCCTGGAGGAGACCTCCCGTCATCGTCAAAACTCCCTCCTCGTCGTCGTCGTCGCCAGCTCTGTCCTCTTCACGATGAGGTTGCTGCTGCTGCTGGTGTTGGCCGTCGCCCTGTTGCTCCGCGGCTCTGTGGGGTCGCGCGAGGCCACGGCGCCGCGCCTCTCCTACAGGAGCCGGAGAGGTGCGGAGTGTGCGCGTGTGTGTATGTATGTGTGGTGTGTGTATGTAGTGTGTGTGTGTATGTGTGGTGTGTGTATGTAGTGTATGTGTAGTGTGTGTATGTAGTGTGTGGTGTGTATGTGTGTGTATGTATGTGTGGTGTGTGTGTGGTGTGTATGTGTGTGTATGTAGTGTGTGTAATGTGTATGTGTGTAGTGTGTGTGTATGTGTGTTCGTGTGTGTGTGTAGTGTGTGTGTATGTGTGTGTATGCATGTGTGTATGTGTGGTGTGTAGTGTATGTGTGTGTGTATGTAATAGCTGCTCAGTCAGAGGAGGAGTTGGAGACGCTGCTGCTGGGACTGGAGCGTGCCACTAAGAGGTGGGGCCTTACCATCAGCCCCACCAAAACTAAGCACCTGCCTGGGTATTTTGTACCATCGGACACTCCACCCCCACAACTCCCAATCGGTGATGGGGCGGTTGTGGAGAGAGTGGAGAGTTTCCCATACCTGGGCAGTGTGCTTATGACTGGCTCCAGTTTAACAGCAGAGGTCTCACTCCGAATCAGTCGAGCGGCAATATCTTTTCATCGGTTGCGTAACGCTGTGTGGAAGCTACCTGGTCTGTCGCTCCGCACTAAGCTTCAGGTCTTCTCGGCCACGGTCATTCCCTCCCTTCTCTACGCTTGCGAAACGTGGACCCCCCTAATGGAACATCTTCGCCGGTTAGAAACATTTAGGCTGGCCTGCCTACGATCCATCCTGGGTTTAACCAGACTGGATTGTGTGAGGAGCTCACAAATCCTTGAAAGATCTGGGCAGGGTCCCATCGGTGAGCTCCTCCGGCAGGCAAGGCTGCGATGGCTGGGTCATGTAGCCCGCATGCCCAGCCACCGCATGCCGAAACAGCTTTTGTTTGGCCGGATTGAGGGGACTAAGCGGGCGCGGCACGGGCTAGAGAAGAGATGGAGTGATGTGGTACAGGAGGACGTGGAGCTGAGTGGACTTGCCGATGACTGGTACCAGCGGTGTCAAGATCGGCCTCTGTGGAGGAGGCTCGTGAAGGATGCTACTGGGCAGTTGGAGGCAGTCGCCCTCCAACAACAACGGAGGACGGAGGAGCGACGCTCAGAACAACGAGCGGAGCGCCGGGTGGCTAAAGCACAGCAGGTTGGCACAGTAGGGGGCACAGGTGGTGCATCAGCCAGTCATCTCAGTCAGTCGACCCGTGGCACCTGGGTCTGCCCCGTGATCTCCTGCCAGCGGGCGTTCGACACTTCACGTGGCCTCAGGGTGCACATAGCCTGGCACAAGCGTCGTGGTGACGTCACCGCCACTTAGTGGCGAATGGCGGTTGTTGTATGTATGTATGCCTGGGTATTTTGTACCATCGGACACTCCACCCCCACAACTCCAAATCGGTGATGGGGTGGTTGTGGAGAGAGTGGAGAGTTTCCCATATCTGGGCAGTGTGCTTATGACTGGCTCCAGTTTAACAGCAGAGGTCTCACTCCGAATCAGTCGAGCGGCAATATCTTTTCATCGGTTGCGTAACGCTGTGTGGAAGCTACCTGGTCTGTCGCTCCGCACTAAGCTTCAGGTCTTCTCGGCCACGGTCATTCCCTCCCTTCTCTACGCTTGCGAAACGTGGACCCCCCTAATGGAACATCTTCGCCGGTTAGAAACATTTAGGCTGGCCTGCCTACGATCCATCCTGGGTTTAACCAGACTGGATTGTGTGAGGAGCTCACAAATCCTTGAAAGATCTGGGCAGGGTCCCATCGGTGAGCTCCTCCGGCAGGCAAGGCTGCGATGGCTGGGTCATGTAGCCCGCATGCCCAGCCACCGCATGCCGAAACAGCTTTTGTTTGGCCGGATTGAGGGGACTAAGCGGGCGCGGCACGGGCTAGAGAAGAGATGGAGTGATGTGGTACAGGAGGACGTGGAGCTGAGTGGACTTGCCGATGACTGGTACCAGCGGTGTCAAGATCGGCCTCTGTGGAGGAGGCTCGTGAAGGATGCTACTGGGCAGTTGGAGGCAGTCGCCCTCCAACAACAACGGAGGACGGAGGAGCGACGCTCAGAACAACGAGCGGAGCGCCGGGTGGCTAAAGCACAGCAGGTTGGCACAGTAGGGGGCACAGGTGGTGCATCAGCCAGTCATCTCAGTCAGTCGACCCGTGGCACCTGGGTCTGCCCCGTGATCTCCTGCCAGCGGGCGTTCGACACTTCACGTGGCCTCAGGGTGCACATAGCCTGGCACAAGCGTCGTGGTGACGTCACCGCCACTTAGTGGCGAATGGCGGTTGTTGTATGTATGTATGCCTGGGTATTTTGTACCATCGGACACTCCACCCCCACAACTCCAAATCGGTGATGGGGTGGTTGTGGAGAGAGTGGAGAGTTTCCCATACCTGGGCAGTGTGCTTATGACTGGCTCCAGTTTAACAGCAGAGGTCTCACTCCGAATCAGTCGAGCGGCAATATCTTTTCATCGGTTGCGTAACGCTGTGTGGAAGCTACCTGGTCTGTCGCTCCGCACTAAGCTTCAGGTCTTCTCGGCCACGGTCATTCCCTCCCTTCTCCACGCTTGCGAAACGTGGACCCCCCTAATGGAACATCTTCGCCGGTTAGAAACATTTAGGCTGGCCTGCCTACGATCCATCCTGGGTTTAACCAGACTGGATTGTGTGAGGAGCTCACAAATCCTTGAAAGATCTGGGCAGGGTTTCCATCGGTGAGCTCCTCCGGCAGGCAAGGCTGCGATGGCTGGGTCATGTAGCCCGCATGCCCAGCCACCGCATGCCGAAACAGCTTTTGTTTGGCCGGATTGAGGGGGCTAAGCGGCCGCGGCACGGGCTAGAGAAGAGATGGAGTGATGTGGTACAGGAGGACGTGGAGCTGAGTGGACTTGCCAATGACTGGTACCAGCGGTGTCAAGATCGGCCTCTGTGGAGGAGGCTCGTGAAGGATGGTACTGGGCAGTTGGAGGCAGTCGCCCTCCAACAACAACGGAGGACGGAGGGGCGACGCTCAGAACAACGAGCGGAGCGCCGGGTGGCTAAAGCACAGCAGGTTGGCACAGTAGGGGGCACAGGTGGTGCATCAGCCAGTCATCTCAGTCAGTCGACCCGTGGCACCTGGGTCTGTCCCGTGACCTCCTGCCAGCGGGCGTTCGACACTTCACGTGGCCTCAGGGTGCACATAGCCTGGCACAAGCGTCATGGTGACGTCACCGCCACTTAGTGGCGAATGGCTGTTGTTGTATGTATGTATGCCTGGTTATTTTGTACCATCGGACACTCCACCCCCACAACTCCCAAACGGTGATGGGGCAGTTGTGGAGAGAGTGGAGAGTTTCCCATACCTGGGCAGTGTGCTTATGACTGGCTCCGGTTTAACAGCAGAGGTTTCACTCCGAATCAGTCGAGCGGCAATATATTTTCATCGGTTGCATAACGCTGTGTGGAAGCTACCTGGTTTGTCGCTCCGCACTAAGCTTCAGGTCTTCTCGGCCACGGTCATTCCCTCCCTTCTCTACGCTTGCGAAACGTGGACCCCCCTAATGGAACATCTTCGCCGGTTAGAAACATTTAGGCTGGCCTGCCTACGATCCATCCTGGGTTTAACCAGACTGGATTGTGTGAGGAGCTCACAAATCCTTGAAAGATCTGGGCAGGGTCCCATCGGTGAGCTCCTCCGGCAGGCAAGGCTGTGATGGCTGGGTCATGTAGCCCGCATGCCCAGCCACCGCATGCCGAAACAGCTTTTGTTTGGCCGGATCGAGGGGGCTAAGCGGGCGCGGCACGGGCTAGAGAAGAGATGGAGTGATGTGGTACAGGAGGACGTGGAGCTGAGTGGACTTGCCGATGACTGGTACCAGCGGTGTCAAGATCGGCCTCTGTGGAGGAGGCTCGTGAAGGATGCTACTGGGCAGTTGGAGACAGTCGCCCTCCAACAACAACGGAGGGCGGAGGAGCGACGCTCAGAACAACGAGCGGAGCGCCGGGTGGCTAAAGCACAGCAGGTTGGCACAGTAGGGGGCACAGGTGGTGCATCAGCCAGTCATCTCAGTCGACCCGTGGCACCTGGGTCTGCCCCGTGACCTCCTGCCAGCGGGCGTTCGACACTTCACGTGGCCTCAGGGTGCACATAGCCTGGCACAAGCGTCGTGGTGACGTCACCGCCACTTAGTGGCGAATGGCGGTTGTTGTTGTATGTATGTATGCCTGGTTATTTTGTACCATCGGACACTCCACCCCCACAACTCCCAAACGGTGATGGGGCAGTTGTGGAGAGAGTGGAGAGTTTCCCATACCTGGGCAGTGTGCTTATGACTGGCTCCGGTTTAACAGCAGAGGTTTCACTCCGAATCAGTCGAGCGGCAATATATTTTCATCGGTTGCGTAACGCTGTGTGGAAGCTACCTGGTTTGTCGCTCCGCACTAAGCTTCAGGTCTTCTTGGCCACGGTCATTCCCTCCCTTCTCTACGCTTGCGAAACGTGGACCCCCCTAATGGAACATCTTCGCCGGTTAGAAACATTTAGGCTGGCCTGCCTACGATCCATCCTGGGTTTAACCAGACTGGATTGTGTGAGGAGCTCACAAATCCTTGAAAGATCTGGGCAGGGTCCCATCGGTGAGCTCCTCCGGCAGGCAAGGCTGCGATGGCTGGGTCATGTAGCCCGCATGCCCAGCCACCGCATGCCAAAACAGCTTTTGTTTGGCCGGATCGAGGGGGCTAAGCGGGCGCGGCACGGGCTAGAGAAGAGATGGAGTGATGTGGTACAGGAGGACGTGGAGCTGAGTGGACTTGCCGATGACTGGTACCAGCGGTGTCCAGATCGGCCTCTGTGGAGGAGGCTCGTGAAGGATGCTACTGGGCAGTTGGAGACAGTCGCCCTCCAACAACAACGGAGGGCGGAGGAGCGACGCTCAGATCAACGAGCGGAGCGCCGGGTGGCTAAAGCACAGCAGGTTGGCACAGTAGGGGGCACAGGTGGTGCATCAGCCAGTCATCTCAGTCAGTCGACCCGTGGCACCTGGGTCTGCCCCGTGACCTCCTGCCAGCGGGCGTTCAACACTTCACGTGGCCTCAGGGTGCACATAGCCTGGCACAAGCGTCGTGGTGACGTCACCGTCACTTAGTGGTGAATGGCGGTTGTTGTTGTTGTCCCCTCTCATGCCTCTTCATCTTGCACCGCGACAATCCACGTGGGTCTGTCTCCCAGCCCCCCCACCAGGTTCCGAGAGCTGCTGATGCCTGAGGCTTTTTTGGGCATACTGAAGAAGCTTCGGTGTTGATATACGAGGCCTGGAGCCAAATCAAGAAAGTTGTTTTTAATTCTTAATGTTCAACGTTAATGCCTGGTGACTGGAATCACCGTAAACAAATAATTTATTTAGTTTATTTAGTTCACTGTTCATGTATGAAGCTCGTACACCCAAAGGGCAGTGACGTTGATATTTATAATTAGGTTTTAATATTTTGGGGCTATTGTAGAGTGAGACTTTAGGAATCGCAGGTCAGTGTAGATGCGGCGATATGCCGGGAAGGGGATCTTTAATCCATCGGTGACCATGTGGGACTATAACCTACTGGTTGCATCACTTGCGGGTGACCAATCGCCCCAACCGTGTGACCCAACGCCATGCGGCGGGTGACCTACGGCTGCCCCACATGTTGCCCATCGCCCCCCTCAACGTTCCCATGGTCGTGTGGGTGACCCATCGTCCCCGCCCCCCCCACCGTGTGATCGCGTGTGCCCTGGCGCGGTGGTGTAGTAGTCAGCGCTACGCTGCGCTACGAACCTGGCGACCCAGGGTTCGATTCCCACTCACTGCCAACGCCCAGTGACGATTATCTGAACCGGTCCCGGTCCTCCCCGAGGTCGACTCGGCCTGACATGAGCACCTGGTGTAGCGCTGTGTAGTCAACATCGCCACCGGGGAGACAAAGGTGGTCGGGCGTGGTTGCTGGCCCACCCACCCCTTCGCGTACCGTTACCGGCCTTCACAGGTGCTGCTCGCTACCAGCACTTGCCCCCCCTCCTCCCGCAGTCTGTCATGGCTACACGGTGGGGGGAGGGGGGTCTTTGTCTTTGCCCTGCCCCGGCTGCCGTGACCAGATCTGTCGGCGGGGAAGGCGCCGCTCTCGTGCCCGCCGGGCTGCTCCGTCTGCTCGGCCGCCAATGGTTGCCTGCAGTGCGCCCCGCGCCTCTTCCTGCACCTGCAGCGCCTGGGCATGCGGCAGCTGGGCCGGTGCCTCCTCGCCTGCCCCGCCGGCCACTACGGCAAGGGCGGCGGCGTCATCGGACCCCGCTGCTTGCGTGAGCTGCGCCCCCTCCCCAACGCCCTCCTCGAGATGCGCGTCCCCATTGCATGCAGTGTGCCACAATTGACCTGGGATTTCACTGAACTCGCACGTCCCTCGCTGCACCGCCAATGTCCGGCACCGATCTCCACGAGCTTCGTGTATGCGGCAGCCCTGCCGACGCTAACCCAACCGCTCGTCTCTGGTGGCCCGTGCTGACCCAAAGCCCCTCGCCAGACTGTGAGCTCCTGACCTTCAGCCGACACGACCTTGCGGTCCCCCGCTTGCACTCACTTGAACTGAACTTCACCCACTAGCTCCTCGGTGCCCGCCGGCTGTTGTTCGCCGACTTAGACGAGCGCCCCGTACTCGTCGGGCTGCCGTGCAGGCCTTGATGGGTGCTCGCCGACACACCCGCTCGCCGTGCCGACCTTTACCGGGCGCTCGCTAGCACTCGGCCCGCTGTCCCCCGCAGGCTGCCAGGTCCCGCACTGCGACAGCTGCTCCGGACGATCGTCGTGCGAGCGCTGCTCGCGGGGGCACTTCCAGCACCGTGGCCGCTGCGTGACCGGCTGTCCCAGCGGACACGAGGGGAACAGCCTCACGCAGGGCTGTCTCCCCGCAGGTACGCTGGGCGGGTGGGGGGGAGGTGGGGACTATGGACATCGCGGGGTCATTGTGACCAGAGGGACGCGCAACCGCTGCTGATCGTCATGGCTGGCTAAGTACGCGATCTAACCCAAACACACCTTTATTGTGAATGATATTCGTCGCGAAAGCCGAAGTGTTTAAACAAAAATAAAGTTCAACTCGCGTACATGCAACCGTACGGAATGACGAGAGAGAGGGAGAGAGAGGACATGGGGGACGCAATGGATGTGGACCCGCCTGCCGACTCGTACGGATCACGACACGGGGACCCAACCACTGCAGTTACAAACCGAGCCATTGGGATATGGTTAGTCGGGGTGGTGGTGGGGGGGGGAGGTTTGAACACACAGCCACAGCCAGGTCTGCCCACCGCTATACGGGAGACACGCCGGGGGGTGAAGGGAGTTGGGGACAACCGCAAATGTCCGAGTTCACCCTTCGCGGAATATCGTGGATAATAAAACAAAGACTCCTGTCTGTTTGACCACGTTAACAACAGCATAAACATCGCCACCACCAGGGCAATGGTTCACCACGTAGCCACATTATAGGCCGTTGGGTACAAGTGCGGTTCAGCCAAGATCTATGAATGCCGGTGAGGCGTTATGGTGGGTGCAATGCCCGGCCAGTGACCTTTGGCTCGCCAGCTCCGATGTCCGCATCCCGTGCCAGGTTGTAATTTTAAGGCCGAGTTGACCCAAAGGAGGCCCGGAACTGTGAGATATCACTACCCAGAGAAGTTGGCCGTGACCTAGAGGTCAAAGTTGGTAGGGCATTGAGGTGGGGGACCAATACAGCACCCCTCCCTATTGCTATTACGAAAGATAAAGACAAAGATCCCCCGTGTAGCCTTAGCAGACTTGGGGCAAGTGCTGTTAGCGAGCACCTTTTTTGAAGGCCAGAACGCGGTGGGTGGTCAGCGCCCCATCCCAGGGGGCAATGTTCCACACTGCACCAGGTACTCATTTGAGGCCGAGTCGACCTAGGAGAGGCCCTGGACGGGTTCAGATAATCGTCAGTGGTTTTGGCCGTGAACGGGCATCGTAATCTGGCCGCTGGTTCCTGGCGCAGCATCGTGCTAACCGCTCCACCACCGCCACCGGTGGTGGCGTCGTCAACTGCAACAAACGCCTCGAGTCTTCACGGCTACAGCTGCTTCGTGGAGTTTGCTCTTGTTGCCTGCGTTGCCGTCATCCTTGCCGTGTCCCCACACGTGGGCCGGCAGCGTCCGTAAATAAAATCGTAAAGGGGCAAGGGTCGGTTTCCGCCGTGTGGAAAAAAAAGGTTGACGTTCGGCTCAAAGCATTAAGATTCTCTTGGAACAAAGTTTTTTCCATAAGCAATCCCTGGGCTGGTTTCTAACTTGACCAGAGTCTCATGCAGCAGTGTATGGCCTGTCTTTAAAAACAGAACTTACACTGGTCCAAAGTTTGTCGCCTAAACTGCAAACTCTACTGGAAAATGTTGGTCCAGAATGCACATAGACTGTGGGAGTGGAATGCTGTTGTAATTTCATGTTGAGAGACTCTTGCTTGTTCATGATTTCATTACTGAACGGAGCACTTGGGTGGGGGGCACTGGTGGGGCCACTGGTGGGGCACAAGGAGGGGGGGCATGAGGGGGACATGAGTAACCCTGAAATGATACACGCTATATTTACATTCAGTAGCTGTGGAGGTGGTCTCTGTGCGTGGTCGAAATTGTTTTTGAGTGTACCGTATAGGATTGCTGCCTTGGTGTTGGTGAAATTCGCAATTGTTTGTTGTGCTGATGATGAACTTGGTTGTTGTTATAATCGTGGTCATGCCACTGCTGACGCTGATGCTGATGGATGCTTCTGAGGTTAATGGGAATGATGCCGGTGGTGGTGGTCGTCTTGGTGGTTTGGTGAGGATGATAATTCTGCTGCTGCTGCTGCTGGCGAGACTGATGTTTGAACCCCCAGGGGACTGCGAGGTGTCCACGTGGGGGCCATGGTCCACGTGTGAAAGGGGGGGGGAGGATGTGCAGCTTCATGTGGGGGGCCCAGGAGAGGAGGCGCAGTGTGAAGAAGAGTGCCCCCACTGCCCCCCATGGGCAGCGCTGCCCGCCACTCCGGCAGGCTCGGCGCTGCCGCGTGCAGCCCCGGTTTGCCCCGGGGATGGTGAGGATCTTTGATCTATCATCATCGTCATCCTTGTCATCGTAATCGATGACGCTGCCCGCATTGGATGCAATTGTAATCGTTGATACGATCGGTAGATTCCCATCGTTGTCACCATCGTTGCGTTTCCATTCATCACAGCTGATATTACGTGACCGGTGCATTAACACATGTGTCCTCAACGGCGCTTCGTGAACAATAATCGTCAATGCAATTATACATTGCGACAGCATGCTGTATTGGGTTGTGTATCGTTCTGCTTGCGAAATTGCAATTATATTTAGCGTTTATCACGAAAACGTTGGCCAACATTGATACATTTTTTTACGTGTAATCCGAGTGCAACGTTACCGCATCGGTTCCATCAATAACTTTCACACATCCACATTAATATCAACCACACCGTGCACTCTCATCATTCGGGGTTGTCATTAGAGATGTCCGAATTCAACCACGCCTCGACATGCGCTTCGCCGCGTGTTTAAGTTGCAAGCTGATGAAGTTCAACCAGGCGAGCGCTCGGGACACCGGGCGAGGTGACCTACGGCCCCGAAACGAAGACGGTGAAAACCAAGCAGAGAAATTATGTAAAAATAGCAAACGGAAACTAAAATAAGGCCTACGAGCCATAGAAAGTATTGCTCGAACATAAATCGACGTTAAATCGAAGCTAAATATTTAAATCCCCTGCAGCTCTGAACAGATTCAGCACCGAGACTAACCCCCTGATACAAGTTACAAAATTACGTCTTGTAAAAACGAACATAAATCGACGTTAAATCGAAGATAAATATTAATATTCCCTGCAGCTCCGACAAATTCAGCACTGAGACGAACCCCCTGATACAAGTTACAAAATTACGTCTTGTAAAAACGAACAAATTGACATTAAATCGAAGCTAAATATTAAATCCCCTGCAGCTCTGAACAGATTCAGCACCGAGATTAACCCCCTGATACAAGTTACAAAATTTCGTCTTGTAAAAACGAACAAATCGACGTTAAATCGAAGCTAAATATTAATATCCCCTGCAGCTCTGAACAGATTCAGCACTGAGACTAACCCCCTGATACAAGTTACAAAATAACGTCTCGTAAAAACAAATATAGGCTCCACCCATAGCGCTCTCACGCGAACAAACAGATTCTGTTGAGGATTTGCATCGCGCCCCTTTCAAGGGCATGTGCCATGAGTATCGGTGTGTAAACCAACACGTGCACAAAGACGCGTCAGTGATGTCAATACGTCAAATGCCGTCGTGCCGTGTGCACGTTGCAGAGCTGGGTCTGCTGAGGCAGAACGTTTGGAGCAGAAGAGGAGGCGACCGTTTCACGGTGACGAGGACATTCGAGGTCGAGCCCTGACATCAACCCGCGACTGTGCGTCACCAACAGCCACAACAACAACCACCACCACCTGCACCACCACCTGCACCACCGCAATGACCAGCAACGCCAAACTGACGAGCGGCAGCAGTATACCTACAACAACAACAACCGCCACCACCTGCACCACCACCACAATGACCAGCAACGCCAAACTGACGAGCGGCAGCAGTATATCAACAACAACAACCACCATTCGCCGCTAAGTGGCAGTGATGTCACGACGACGCTTGTGCCAGGCTGGGCTGTACAGTGAGGGAAAAAAAGTATTTGATCCCCTGCTGATTTTGTACGTTTGCCCACTGACAAAGAAATGATCAGTCTATCATTTTAATGGTAGGTTTATTTGAACAGTGAGAGACAGAATAACAACAAAATCCAGAAAAACGCATGTCAAAAATGATATAAATTGATTTGCATTTTAATAAGGGAAATAAGTATTTGACCCCTCTGCAAACATGACTTAGTACTTGGTGACAAAACCCTTGTTGGCAATCGCAGAGGTCAGACGTTTCTTGTAGTTGGCCACCAGGTTTGCACACATCTCAGGAGGGATTTTGTCCCACTCCTTTTTGCAGATATTCTCCATGTCATTAAGGTTTTGAGGCTGATGTTTGGCAACTCGAACCTTCAGCTCCCTCCATAGATTTTCTATGGGATTAAGGTCTGGAGACTGGCTAGGCCACTCCCGGACCTTAATGTGTTTTCTTGGGGACTATGGTCCCAGCTGCCTTGAGATCATTGATAAGATCCTCCCGTGTAGTTCTGGGCTGATTCCTCACTGTTCTCATGGATCATTGCAACTCCACGAGGTGAGATCTTACATGGAGCCCCAGGCCGAGGGCGATTGACATTTATGTTGTGTTTCTTCCATTTGCGACTAATCGCACCAACTGTTGTCACCTTCTCACCAAGCTGCTTGGCAATGGTCTTGTAGCCCATTCCAGCCTTGTGTAGGTCTACAATCTTGTCCCTGACATCCTTGGAGAGCGCTTTGGTCTTGGCCATGGTGGAGAGTTTGGAATCTGATTGATTGCTTCTGTGGACAGGTGTCTTTTATACAGGTAACAAGCTGAGATTCGGAGCACTCCCTTTAAGAGTGTGCTCCTAATCTCGTTACTGGTAACATTCATGGTGTGAGACGTATTCCCTAAGGATTTTTAAGACGGGGAGATATTTATATGGGGAGCTGGGGGGGGGGGGGGGGGCAATCGTGACGCTAGCACGTTGATGTTAGAGGTTTGATATATATTTGTGTGTACACTTATTTGTTAATGGTTTCATAATAATTAAATTGTTATTGGCAATTTACAGTGTTAATATTGTTAAACTCACCTTTTGCCCATCCAAGGACAGGTGTATTGCAGTAAATCTGAAACATTCAAGCGAAAGGCAGATCGCGGCGTCTTATTAATTGCATCAATTCGTGTGCAATTTGTGAGGCCGCGGTGACACAGACCTGTTTCACGTCAAGGTTATAATCCCTTGTTTATCGTGACGACCTTTTTACTTTGATGTCTCAACAACAGTGTTACGCAGATCGCGTGACGTGATGAGGGTTCTGCCTTTGTAGTGAGGGTTGTAAGTTGACGCTGAGGAGGGATGAGGCGTCTCCCCCCCCACCCCCCATGTGGAGTGACTTCACCTGCTCGTGACTTTACCTATCCACGTGACTTTAATGAGAGACCCAACAAAGTCGTCGATGCCACCGTCGTCACCAAAGTTTTAAATCGACATTTATCGTCGGTATGTTTGGCTGCCACAATTGAGGCCTATATGCTTATTGGTTGCTTACAGTTCGGGATGAACTTTCATCTTAAGGCCTCGATCTGCTCGGCAATGTATCGTCACATTCCCGAACACAGCACGAGGTTGAGTTTCCTTACTGCGCCAACTAATCGCTCGGATGTGGACAAAGCAGTCGCAGGTGGTGACTATGACGAAGTAGCGTGATTTTTGAGAGCAATTCAATTTCAAGATTGATCTCCGGTATGTGTGTGTGTGTGTGGGACCCGAGTTTATGTTTGAGTCTCTAAGGCAGGGGTGGGGAACGTTCGGCCCGTGGGCCGTATGAGGCCCGCAAAATCATTTGGGTCTGGCCCTGCCAAGGCAACCCCGGTCGGGACTCGAAATTAAATAAATCTAGGAGCAAACCTGGAAAAGCAGTTGCGAGTAGCAGCAACATCAATACCAACTAACATCATCACACGCCTCACCAAAGAGAAGCAGTTCCAGCCATAGCATTAGGGGCGAGTTAATAAAATGTTTGACCAAATATAACGGGCAAATTTGTAAGTGGATGATTTTGTATGGCCCGCGAATGATGTTATATAAATATCCAAATGGCCCTTGGCAGAAAAAAGGTTCCCCACCCCTGCTCTAAGGCTTCCAGTGATTTATTTTCAACCGACATTGCTTCAAGGAAGGCAAGAGGGCAGCTTTACAAGAGGCACTTAGCATAACAAGCTGCAACCATAACCTGCTATACCAGCTGGGTTGTGGCGAGTGTTGTCATGGTGTCATTGTGCATGGTACGATACCAGTTCTCGCTATTAGGTACGACGATTGTCGCGATATATGAACGTTCCGTCACGGGAGACTATCAGAAACCACAGACTCGGTATTCATATCCGTTATTAACCTATTAATGTTCGGTTTTGCACGACTGCTACAGACGTCAAAAAAACTTTACCATCAAAATATACGAAATGTATAAACACTTGAACACGTGGTAGTAGTAGGAAGCTTTTGCGACCAATTTTATCCATGAGGGGGTTTTTTGGGGGGGTTAGATCACTTAAATATGTCGTTAAACCCGCCACCACCCGACAGCCAATGAGGAAGGTTTGTCACGTGAACAAGACGTGCCAATTCGTTACGAGTGCAGCACGACACCGGTTCTGTGTTGGGGAGCCAAATCTGGCTGTCGCCTGACGATGCCGGCTGTAATTACTGGTGAAACAGCGTCCTCAAATAGTAAATGTTATGGATTTACCCTCAAACACACCGGTGTGCTGTACTATTAAAGAATTGGCCACGTTCTAATTACCCTCAAACACACCGGTGTGCTTTACTAGTAAAGAATTGGCCACGTTCTAATTACCCTCAAACACACTGGTGTGCTGTACTAGTAAAGAATTGGCCACGTTCTAATCACACTCAAACACACCGGTGTGCTGTACTAGTAAAGAATTGGCCACGTTCTATTTACCCTCAAACACACCGGTGTGCTGTACTAGTGTTGAGGTGCAACTGACGACATGGTTCTTTAGTAGGAGCTGATGTCAAGGTTTATTAAGTGCTACTGCCGGTAACTTATTAAAGGCTTATGCCCAACAGGTAACAACCCTAACATCTCCCCAGGGGAAAGGGTACTGGGATGTCCCTAGCTCCACCCAGGCTATACGTGATCTCCCCCCCCAGCACCGACCGAGAGATCACCCAACTCGGTCAGCCGGGTGAAGTATCACACTCGCCTGGTGCTGATTCCCCCTACCCTGGATCCCGACTCCCCAACTCTCTCTGTTCCTGGCCCTTCGCGACGACCCCCTCTACGTCACGCGTTCCCCCTTATATATCCCCCGTAACTTCTGACGTCATCCCTTTTCACCCCCCCCCCCCCCCGTGAAAAAAACCCAGCCGAACCGTCTGCAACAATTATGCGAGAGGAGTCCATTTGGCGGGAAGCCACCCTTACCAGAAACCCCAAGGACGCATGCGTATAGAGACAACCCCGGCTGCTAGCAGAACACAACACTAGGGCAGCACGGGATCAGAAAAGTCTGGACAGTCACCACCCGGCAACGTAAGTGGCGACAAGGCAGGGGATCGAAGTAGACGACTCCGCGGGCCGTCAGTGTATGCGCACGCCCCATGAGCGCGTGCCCGCCGCCGGCGGCCTGCTCCCCGTGTGGTGTCGGCCGCCTGAGGCGACGGTGCGCCGGCCAAAGCCGAGCCCGCCGGCACGTGGCTGAGCTAAGGTGTCACCGGCGGCACCACTGGCAGGGGCTCCGCTGGCGCCTCTAACGGCAGCCCACTGCTCCCTGTGGCGTCGGTGTCCGGACCGGGCGGTGGCCTGGAGGGAGGCAGGGTCGCCGCCGGGACACCCCCCGGACGGCCCGCTGTTGGCGGCGTCACTGTCGGTGGCTCTGCGGGCATACACAAGGGCAGGGCATCGCTCGCATTTCCATGACCCCTGCGGCCCGGCTCGTCGGACGCAGCAATCGCCGACCGCTCCAAAAATGGGGATGAATCAGGGAGCCCCGGCGGCACCACCCGCTTGAGCTGCGACGGGTGCACGGTCCAGTGACGACGGCCCCACCGGATGCGGACACATTGCGGACAGCGGACCTCCACGACCTCGACAGGGCCCTGCCATGGGCGATGTAATTTAGGAGACGTACCCACCGGCACTTGGGGGCAGTGCAGCCACGCCAACTGGCCCTTTTCCCACGGGCGGCCGACAGCCTGGTGTTTGGGCAGACGCTCGGAGGCCGCCTATCGGCTGGCCGAATTATCTAACGCCGCCAACCGCGCCTCGCGCAGCCGATCGAGCGCAATCCTCATCTGGATGGGAACAGGCGAACCCTTTTTGGCAGGCCCGAGGTCCAGTTGGATGTGCATCAGGGGTTCGGGTTCTCTTCCATACATGAGGTAAAATGGTGAGAACCCCGTCGAGGCATGAGGAGCTAACCTGTACGTGGCCAGCACCCCCAGGATGAACAGGTCCCAGTCCAATTTGGACGTGCTCACATGATGACACAGCATGGACGTGAGCGTGCGGTTTAATCGCTCTACCATCCCGTCGGACTGGGGGTGGTAGGGCGAGGTGTGGACCTTCTTCGTCCCAAGGAGGTCACAGACCTTCTTGAGCAAACGGGAAGAAAAATTCCGCCCCTGATCCGCCAAGAGCTGTTCTGGCGCCCCTTTGTCAAGGACGTACCCCTGAACAACGCCTCAGTGATGGACGAGGCCGATTGGTCCACCAGAGGCCACGCCATAGGCCAACGTGTGAGATACTCCACGCCCACCAAGAGGTACCTATGGCCCCGATGGGATGCAGGGAATGGCCCCAGAATGTCGAGTGCCACGAGCTCATTGACACGAGAAACCCGGATGGACTGCAGCGGCGCCCGATCCTGACCAACAGGGGCCTTCCTCCGCGCACAGTCGTGGCAACCTTTCAAAATCAGAGCCACATCATCCTCCACACCCGGCCAATAGTAATTCCGTTTAAGGGTCAACAAGGTCGTATGGTAGCCGAAGTGCATAAGTTTTTCATGAATAACCCGGGTCAATTTTCCTCGTAAGCCAATGGGCACCACCACACAATAGCATTCCAACTGGGCATCCCAACACATGAGGAGGCCGTCATGTACTACGATCACCGGGGCCGCCGACGGAACCGAGCTACGGGCCTTTGACCCAACCCGGCGTCGCAGCCTCAGCAGAGAGGAATCCTCCATCTGCAACTTGGACCATACCTCCCGGGGGAGTCCCAGGCCAAAATCAACAGGCAATGCAATGCCACACCCGGAGGGGGTGCCGCTTCGGGCCGATGCGACCAACTGGGCCGCAGTGTTCACTGGGGCCTTACAGCGGCTGGAACCCAGGGCACAAGCGCACCCGCTGTCCGGGGGCAGCCTGGAAAGGCCGTCCGCATTCCCATGCCGAGTCCCCTTCCTGTGGATGACATCGAAGGGGTACTCCTGGAGCGCCTCGAGCCAGCGGGACAGCTGACCCGAGGGCTGGTCAATTCACAGGGAATACTGCAGGGCTGCATGGTCAGTCCGGACGGTGAACCGGCGACCATACAAATACGGCCGGTACAGCTGGACAAAAAAAACAAAAGCCAGCAGCTCCCTCCTGGTGACGCAGTACCGCTGCTCAGTGGGAGACAATAGGCCACCACCTGTTCCACCCCATCGATCACCTGGGCCAAGACGGCTCCAATGCCCGTGTCACTGGCGTCGGTGTCGAGAAGGGTTTAGAGAAATCGGGATACCCCAAGGGCGGCGCATCCGCCAGGGCCGTGCGAAGCGCCACAAAGGCGTTTTCCTCCTCCATCCCCCAGCGAAATTTTGTACCTTTGGCCGAGAGGGCGTGCAGTGGCTTCGCAATAGTCGCAAAATCGCGAACGAAACCGACGATAGTATGATGCGAAGCCGGTTCCGGCGTCGCGCCAACAATGGCGGCCGGTTCCTGCATCGCAGCGACAATGGCGGCTGGATCCGGCGGCGCATAAAAAATGGCGCCCGATTGCCGCGGCACACCCGGCAGCGCGTTGGCGGGAATTATGGTTTTGGCAGGATTCGCGATGTCGGCGATCCCGCGGTTTTGGCAAAAATCACCGCCCGCCGAGTGTACGCGGTCCCCCACCTCTGCCAAAGCGACGGCGAGCTGCGCCATCGTGAGCTGCAGCGTCTCCAGCCTGGCCGCGATGGCGCACCACTCGTCCGACGGCGGCGCGGCAGCTCCCCCGACCGCCGCCTCTTCTGGCCCCGACTGGACCATCTCCACGGGGAACATCACCGGGCCCCCGGTCTCCGGGATCATCGCCAGCTCGCCGACGTCCTTGTCGCCCTGGTGCACCCTAGGCGTAGTCTTTCGTTTCGCGCCGGATCTAGGCATTGCGGCGCGGAACGAAACCACTTCTGGCACCAGTTGTTGAGGTGCAATTGACGACACGGACACGGTTCTTTAGTAGTGGCTGATACCAAGTTTTATTAAGGGCTACTGCCAGTAACTTATTAAAGGCTTACGCCCAACAGGTGACAACCCTAATTTCTCCCCAGGGGAAAGGGTACCGGGAGGCCCCTAGCTCCACCCAGGCTATACGTGATCTCCCCCCCCCCAGCACCAACCGAGGGATCACCCAACTCGGTCGGCCGGGTGAAGTAGCACACTCGCCTGGCGCTGATTCCCCCTAACCTGGATCCCAACTCCACAACTCTCTCCGTTCCTGGCCCTTCGCGACAACCCCCTCTACATCACGGGTTCCCCCTTATATATCCCCCGTAACTTCTGACATCATCCCTTTTCACCCCCCTGAGTGACATGACGTCCTCCACTACTCCTCTACACTAGGAAAGAATTGGCAACGTCTATTTACCCTCAAACAAATCGGTGTGCTGTACTAGTAAAGAATTGGCCACGTCTATTTACTCTCAAACACATCGGTGTGCTGTACTAATAAAGAATTGGCCACGTTCTATTTACCCTCAAACGCACCGGTGTGCTGTACTAGTAAGGAATTGGCCACGTTCTATTTACCCTCAAACATACCGGTGTGCTGTACTAGTAAGGAATTGGCCACGTTCTATTTACATGACACCATACCAATTGGTTGGCGGGTTTAACGACACTTATATTGAAGTGATCTCACCCAGAAAATAAAACCGTATGGATATATAACTGTCTTGGTACGAAGCGTACCAAATGCCACTAGGTTTGTATTTAAATTCTAGTATGCATTATCTCCACAAGGGTGCACACACACATACATTGTACCCAGGTTCAATGAAATCTTATCGCAAAGAGAAACATACTCTTTGGTTCTTTTTGTAAAGTCACGTAGGTAATACAATAAAATAAATCACGACGTTTCGATTGCAACACAAGCAATCATCATCATCAGGTAGGAAAACCATGCATCGTTAGCCCAATTAGTTATTAGACGACAAACTGATTCATATTCTTAGTTTTTTCGGTAAAGTCACGTTGAAGAGAAACAACAAAATAACAAAATATATATAAAACAATAAAAAATTCTCACGACGTTTCGACCATAACTCAAACGGTCATCATCAGGTGTGTCGGTTTGCATAAATTATTTTTTAAAACGGCACATTTATTTATTTATAAAAAATAATTTATGCAAACCGACACACCTGATGATGACCGTTTGAGTTATGGTCGAAACGTCGTGAGAATTTTTTATTGTTTTATATATATTTTGTTATTTTGTTGTTTCTCTTCAACGTGACTTTACCGAAAAAACTAAGAATATGAATTACTGCAGTCACGAAAGCTTTAAATCAAAATTTAAACTGATTCATCTTCATCGCACTTGTGGTGGTCACGTGACTGATAGGCGTGACCAGGTTGTGATTCGCCGTGGACGTTGATTTATTGGAGACGTTATCGGAGCCATTGGTGATGATGGCTTCTGCCTTTTGGCAGTACAGGATTCGCTGCAAAGTGGCGACAATCTCTTTGTCCCGAATCGAGTAGATGATGGGGTTCATGGCGGAGTTGAGCTCCGCTATGAGCAAGAAGTACTTATCAAAGGCCAGGACATTGCAGTCCGAGCAGAACGAATCCAGCAGCAGAATCACCAGGCCTGGCGTCCAGCACACGATGAAGGCTCCTGAGAGGCGACGGCACGAGACACACGAGTCAGGCATTTTGATAGCAACGTGTGGAACAAGATCAGCGTTGTTCCCTGAAACCCGTGGAAGGTCAAGGCACAACCCTGCAATGGCTTGCTCCATGACTGCTGCAAGGAGGGCCCCTCCACTAGAGGAGAACTGTGGAGAGGCCCTTTAGAGGCTTCTTTTCCCACCTGCTTTTCCACCGTTGGCCAGACAAGGAACCACACTTTACCTCGCTACACCCAGACCTGCCGATCGACAAACTGTGGCTAGACCCCTACGTACTGCCGGGTGGACAGAGGCGGTGGGGGGGGGAGATAAAAAAAAAACTTTGCCCCGTTGTTTCAACCGCTGTGCTAGAATAGTCGTCGTACGAATGATAATTCACAGGCCTTCGTCAATCCTCTGCGTACTTCAACCTAGCCGGTGCAGTTTGGTGAAACGACTGGGGAGGTGCCGCACCTGGTGCCGATAACGACTCGCCACCGTTAGCCGTGGTTCGAAATCGAACAGCAGTCGCTGGGTTCATAGCGCCAGTACGCTAACCACTGGGCCACTGTTTCCCCTAAAGCTGTTCGGCATGCGATATGAGCCATGAATGTTGCCCACAACCAAAATCACCCAGAGAACATTCACCAAATCCGATCAGAAGCTGAGCAGAGTGTTGAGCCAAGACGGTGCTTGGTTAGGCGACTGTCACGCACGTCAGATTGATGTAGCCTGCCCCGGAGGCTACATGGTGGCCAGTGCAACAATCTCCATTGTTGTGCTACACTTTCTATGCTCCCACGTCTATTTACCCCACCTTTACACAACCCACACTACAAAATGACTCCCTACACATGCACCGGATCGACACAAGGGGCTGTACACATGCACACACGCTCGAAGACGAATGTGAATCGTGTTGTCGAATATGAGCACCTGCTGCCCAGACCCACAACACTTACCCAACATGATGGTGACCGTTATGAGCAAGCTCATGGTGGCCTTTTTCCTCTGGGTGGACCTGGAGGTATTCTGCGGCACGGGTATCGTGTTCCTCCACACGTGCACGAAGATGTGACTGTAGAGTCCCACCATGATCAGGAATGTGGAGAGATTGGAGCCGGCCCAGAAGATGACGTAGCTGGTGCTGTACAGGGGCGCCATGGTGGAGCACGTGCTGATGTTGCAGATGCAGTTCCAGCCCATGCTGGGAATGGCACCGGTGATGATGGACACGAGCCAGATGATCGCAATGACGACCGCGACGCGCCGCTCGCTCATCCGCGAATGCATCTGCATCCGGAACACCGTGATGTGCCGCTCTATGGCTATGGCCAGGAGGCTGGCAACGGAGGCCGTGAGGCTCGTGTTGATCAGCCCCTGGCGTAGCATCCAGGTCGGCAGCGACAGCTTGTGAGTGTTGGGTCCCGTGTTGAACATCAGGTAGACGTACGCCGCTCCCGCAAAGAAATCCGCCACGGCCAGGTTGGCCATGAGGAAGTAGATGGGGTGGTGGCGTTTCTTGTTGATGTATACGGCGAGCATGACGAGGACGTTGGCCAGCATGATGAAGAGGCACATGGTGATGCCGAGCACCATGACCAGCACGCTGGTGACAGACCACTCGTCGTACAGTGGCCTTTTGATGTTGTTGTAGAAGAAGGTGATCGTCTCATTGTGGTGGCAGCTGCCGTCCATCTCGTTCTCGCGTTTTGTTTCCCACGCCGACACCCACCTGCAAAGCGAAGATTCATTAAAGTTAAGAGAAACGTTACACTCTTGTCCCGAACCAAATGTTTTTAAATGGACCGATTTATATTAAAAAAAGGCGAATTGAGTATTGTTTTTTGCCGTGTAGTCAAGTTACAAGGTAATTTATGAGGCGGCTATATTGTGCTGTGATAGACGACTGTTGCCTGAAACATCGCCTGTTAGATGTTTTGTCCGTTTTTAAGGTCCACGGTGTTATTGTGACCCACTACAGCCTATACAGTATACAGTGTTTACACTACAGTATACACTACAGAATAATAGTATATATACATACTGTGTACACTACAGTATACACTACAGCCTATATATATACACGTGTACCAAGGCCGTGTGAGTCTGTGGGTCTCTGTGTGAGTGTGTTGGTCTATGTGTGAGTCTGTGGGGCTCTGTGAGTCTTTGTGTGAACCTGTGGATCCTTGTGTGAGTCGGTGGGTCTCTGTGTGAGTCTGTGGGTCTCTGTGTGAATGTGTGGGTCTCTTTGTGTGTGGGTCTCTGTACGAGTCTGTAGGTCTCTGTGTGAGTGTGTGATGTTTTTGTGTGAGTCTCTCTGTGTGAGTCTCTGTGTGAGTCTGTGGGTCTCTGTGTGAGTCTGTGGGTCTCTGTGTGAGTCTGTGGGTTCGTGTAAGTCTCTGTGTGAGTGTGCGGGTCTCTGTGTGAGTCTTTGTGTGAGTCTGTGGATCCATGTGTGCGTCTGTGGGTCTCTGTGTGAGTCTGTGGGTCTCTGTGTGAATGTGTGGGACTCTGTGTGTGTGGGTCTCTGTACGAGTGTGTTGGTCTCTGTGTGAGTGTGTGGTGTTTTTGTGTGAGTCTCCGGGTCTCTGTGTGAGTCTCTGTGTGAGTCTGTGGGTCTCTGTGTGAGTCTGTGGGTACTCTGTGTGAGTCTGTGGATCTCTATGTGAGTCTGTGGGTCTCTGTGTGAGTTTGTGGGTTCGTGTGAGTCTCTGTGTGAGTGTGCAAGTCTCTGTGTGAGTCTGTGGGTCTCTGTGTGAGCCTGTGGGTCTCTGTGTGAGTCTTTGGGTCTCTGTGTGAGTCTGTGGGTTCGTGTAAGTCTCTATGTGAGTGTGCGGGTCTCTGTTTGAGTCTGTGGATCCATGTGTGAGTCTGTGGGTATCTGTGTGAGTCTGTGGGTATCTGTGTGAATGTGTGGGTCTCTCTGTGTGTGGGTCTCTGTACGAGTCTGTAGGTCTCTGTGTGAGTGCGTGGTGTTTTTGTGTGAGTCTCCGGGTCTCTGTGTGAGTCTTTGGGTGTCTGTGTGAGTCTGTGGGTCTCTGTGTGAGTCTGTAGGTTTCTGTGTGAGTCTGTGGGTCTCTGTGTGAGGCTGTGGGTCTCTGTGTGAGTCTGTGGGTGTCTGTGTGAGTCTTTGGGTTATTGTGAGTCTGTGGGTCTCTGTGTGAGTCTGCGGGTCTCTGTGAGTCTGTGGGTCTCTGTGTGAGTCTGTAGATCCATGTATGAGTCTGTGGGTGTCTGTGTGAGTATGTGGGTCTATGTGTGAGTCTGTGGGTCTCTGTGTGAGTATCTGTGTGAGTCTGTGAATCCATGTTTGAGTCTGTGGGTGTCTGTGTGAGTCTGTGAATCCATGTTTGAGTCTGTGGGTGTCTGTATGAGTCTGTGTGAGTGTGGGTCTCTGTGTGAGTCTGTGGGTCTTTGTGTGAGTCTGTGGGTCTCTGTGTGAGGCTGTGGGTCTCTGTGTGAGTCTGTGGGTCTCTGTGTGAGTCTGCGGGTTCTTGTGAGTCTGTGGGTCTCTGTGTGAGTCTGTGGGTTCGTGTGAGTCTCTGTGAGTGTGTGGGTCTCTGTGTGAGTCTGTGGGTCTCTGTGTGAGTCTGTGGGTTCGTGTGAGTCTCTATGTGAGTGTGTGGTTCTCTGTGTGCGTCTGTGGGTCTCTGTGTGAGTCTGTAGATTCATGTTTGAGGCTGTGGGTCTCTGTGGAAGTCTGTGGGTCTCTGTGTGAGTCGGTGGGTCTCTGTGTGAGTGTGTGGGTCTATTTGTGAGTCTGTGGGTCTCTGTGAGAGTCTCTGTGTGAGTCTGTGGATCCATGTGTGAGTCAGTGGGTGTCTGTGTGAGTCTGTGGGTCTCTGTGTGAGTCTCCGGGTCTCTGTGTGAGTCTGTGGGTCTCTGTATGAGTCTGTGGGTTCGTGTGAGTCTCCGGGTCTCTGTGTGAGTCTGTGGGTCTCTGTGCGTCTCTGTGTGAGTCTGTGGGTCTATGTGTGAGTCTATGGGTCTCTGTGTGAGTGAGTCTGTGGGTCTTTGTGTGAGTCCATGGGTCTCTGTGTGAGTATGTGGGTCTCTGTGTGAGTCTCCGGGCCTCTGTGTGAGTCTGTGGGTCTCTGTGCGTCTCTGTGTGAGTCTGTGGGTCTATGTGTGAGTCTGTGGGTCTCTGTGTGAGTGAGTCTGTGGGTCTCTGTGTGAGTCCATGGGTCTCTGTGTGAGTGTGTGGGCCTCTGTGTGAGTCTCCGGGTCTCTGTGTGAGTCTCTGTGCGTCTCTGTGTGAGTCCGTGGGTCTTTGTGTGAGTGTGTGAGTGCATACTCTTTGGTTCTATTGGGTAAAGTCACGTAGGTGAAAATAAAATAACAAAAAATCACGACGTTTCGGCCACAACACAAGCAGCCTTCATCAGGTGAAGGGACGAGACTGTCTGGAGGACAGCGCTGGAGTGAGAGAAGCCACACTTAGATCACGACCTTTAAGCTGTGTGAGAAGAAAAACACAAAGCGCCTTGACAAAGGAATTAGCATATAATTTAGCATTGAAATGGCTCATTGAAATAGCTAAGTTAAAGTATACACATCGGCAGAGGTACCCCTTGACAAAGGAATTAGCATAGAATTTAGCATTGAAATAACTGAGTGATTAGCTTGTAACTGGTCACAGAAATAGCTATGTTAAAGTCAGAGCATATACATTCACCGAGGCACCTAGTACTCATCAAACAGGAGAATTTAGCGAAACACAACCACGCTCAGACAGCGGACCTTTAAACTGTGTGCGAGCAAACAAGGTGTTCTGACGAAGAAATTAGCATAAAAATTAGCATTTGATTGGCGGATTTTAGGAAAGAGGTGGTGTACGTGCCGGTGGACTTGCCGTTTGGCGCGGGGGGGGGGGGGAGTTTACCTATTGATGGTATACAAGCACGCACACACACACGTGGGTCGGTAGTGGGGGTGGGTAGGTGGGTCGGTGGTGGGGTTGGGTAGGTGGGTGGGTGGTGGGGGTGGGTGGGGGGGCCACTCCGCCTACCGCGTACTTCATAGACGCCGCGCACTCACACACGCTGACCAACCCACCCACCCCCACCCACCACCACGACCACCTAACCACAACCAACCCACCTACCCACCACCTACCCATCTACCCACCCCCACCACCCACCCACCTACCCACCCCCACCACCTACCCACCCACCCTCACCACCGACCCACTACACAGCACCCACCCACCTACCCCCACCACCGACGCACCCTCACCACCTACCCACCCACCCCCACCACCCACCCACTACACAGCACCCACCCACCTACCCACCCCCACCACCGACGCACCCCCACCACCTACCCACCCACCCCCACAACCGACCCACCTACCCACCCCCACCACCCACCCACCTACCCACCCCACTACCGACCCACCTACCCACCCCCCACCACCTAACCACCCACCTAACCCACCCACACCACCTACCCACCCCCACCACCGACCCACCACCGACCCACCCCCACCACCGACCCACCTACCCACCCACCTACCCACCTACCTACCCACCCACCTACCCACCTACCACCCCCACCACCCACCCACCTACCCACCCATCTACCCACCCCCACCACCTACCCACCCCACCACCTACTCACCCCCACCACCCACCCACCTACCCACCTACCCACCCCCACCACACACCCACCACCTACCCACCCCACCACCCACCCACCTACCCACCCCCACCACCTACCCACCCACCTACCCACCCCCACCACCCACCCACCTACCCACCCCCACCACCTACCCACCCCCACCACCTACCCACCCCCACCAGGCTGACCCCCCCATAGTCTTCGCTGTTACAAACTGCTTCACCACGCTGTCGCTAAACAACGCGCACTGCTACTTAAGAGGCTGTACAAAGCTACAACACCGTGCTGCTTTGTACACCACGCAGCCCCGAAACACCGCGCACTCAGAGAGGCTGACCACCCGAGTCCTCGCGATGCAGAGTCTCACGATCTGTATGTAGACTGCAGGAGGAGGAATCCGAGGAGCTATGAAGCTCTTTTCCACACACGTCCAGTAGGGGGGTCACAGGGGTCAGTAAGCGACTACAAACTTCAGCAAACTGATAACCGTGCTCTTACCAAAAGGCTCCACAAACGCCGCGCACTCGCTAATCGCACTCGCCCGATTAATTATTTTTTATTGCCCAGAGCATCATCCTCTGCATAGACGAAGCACACCTCTCACCCCTCCCCCAAACGCTCCCGAAGCAACACGAAAATTCCCACTTGCCGCTATCAGCTCTGGAATTCCCTCCCGTCCCCTCTTCTCCTCATCCCCACAAGTTCTTGATGACAACGACCTCGGCTCAATTCAAGACACATCGAACCCTAACTACATTCTAACTACATTTTGACATTTGCCGTTAGTTGCTGACCGCTCGTTTGACTTTTGTGCCTATGCTCAGCAACTGTTTAACAACAAAGTACCCGAAACTAACTCCTACGTATACACACACGTGTACACACACGCGTGTACACACACGTATACACACACACGCGTGTACACACACACGCGTGTACACACACACGTGTGTACACACACACGTGTACACACACGCACGCATGTACACACACACACGTGTACACACACGCGTGTACACACACGTGTACACACACAGGTGTACACACACGTGTAAACATACACGTGCGTGTACACACACACACGCGTGTACACACACACGTGTACACGCACACACGTAGACACACACACATAGACACACAACAACCGCCATTCGCCACTAAGTGGCGGTGACGTCACCACGACGCTTGTGCCAGGCCATGTGCACCTTGAGGCTGCAGTCACGGGAAGTGGGAAGGACGTCTTGGACGAGTGTGATCCTTCTACAGATGTCTCTGCATTTTTCGAAGCGATTTTTTTCTTCGGATATCTCGGGATTTTGTTTGACTCTCCAGATTTCTCAGGAGTTTCGCAGACTGTATCCAAGACATTTCAGATATAGTCTCTAGATTTACCAATATATTTTTTTACAAAGCTCTCCGATTTTCTGCAGATTTCTCTTTGCCGTACTATCTCCAGATTTCTCGATTAACAAACAAAAAAATATTCTCAAGAATTGCCAGTTACTTTTGCATCCAGATTTCACAGATTTTCGAAAGTTAATCCACAGCTGAAAAAAAACATGTAGCAGGAACGCTTAGTAAACGTCACAACGTTTATGCTCTCGTGGGGGCTGACGCCCCGCTCCCCGTGAGAGGGCGGGATGCCCCCCCCCCCAGCTGCTAAGCCCTTGTGTCAACACGGCGACCGCCCTCGAGTGGTTATTTATTAACTCGCTGGCAGCTGCAGAAACTCCGCAGCTGTACGGATACTCATTAGTTTGCGCTCTCGGGATAACCACCCAGTTTCAGTTTCATTTATTTGGTGTATAGCCCTGTGAGCCATTCGGCTCTTGAATCGGGTGCAACCGCAACAAACAAAAACGCGAACAAGAAAACATCTTAAAGTGACTTTGTGACTTTGTGGAAACAGAAAATCCAGGAAAAAATCCTGAAAAAGCACCGTACACCAACGCTGTGTGCAAAAATCCCATCAGTCTAACTCCGTACTACAACAAACATGGCCAAACCAAACCCACTAATTTATATCACCCACACACGGCAGTGTGCCAATCGCTGTTCCACCACTCTTCACACACACATGCACAACGCGTCGACCATCAATCTTGTACCAAGGTTTTATTCCCGGCGTGAATAGTGAACCCCTGTTTATGCCCCCCCCCCCCCCAGCGAACACTCCACGGATCTCGCCTAGCCTCTTATTTCCCACCCTTCGCGATGTGCGACTGTTCTCAGGCTAGGGCTAACGGCTAACAGAGGGCTGAATTGAAGCAATTGGCAGGACCCCGGGGGTCTCATCACTGCCCCGGGGTGGGAAAAAACGCGTAGCGACACGAGTCTTGCCTTACCGACAGCAAAACTAGTGGTCAATCGATTGGCCTCGTTGAGAGCTACTCGGGGAACTAAGTTTCGTAAAAAGTTGAAAAATTACATAAACACGTTAAATTCACTGCGGGCGCGGGCTCGCCTTGGCATAGAAGCTGAGGATCGATGGCTGACCGGAGGGCGGACTGAAAAATAATAATTATTGACCTGATTTTTTCGGGACCCCGGGGTCACGCCAAATGAAATTGACCAACTGAACGATCACTCACCTCGCACGGTGGAAGTTGGGGAGGACGCTGGGCAGCGAAGACTCTGCCTGGGCAATGGTTCGCAGCTGCACTCAACGGGCGTCAGGCGGACGCTGAGGGCGGCTGGGATTCAGCGCGGCTCCAGGTGAACTCTGAATTCAATTTGCTCTCTCCCTCCCCTCTTATCTTCTCAAAGCCTGTTAATCCCCGGGTGACATGATGTCATCTTGCACGTCCAATCGAGTTCTTTTTACGTGTCCCACCCATCACTACCTCTTCCTACCAACCCCCCAGTTGCTAAACCTCGATCCTCCACTCTGCTCACAGACATACACACATTCTTTGTGCTTTCAAGACAAAATACCAAGATCCCCCGTGTAGCCTGCAACAGACTGCCGGGGCAAGTGCTGTTAGAGAGCACCTATGAAGGTCAGTACGGCACACGAGCCGGTTGGGTGGCCAACACCACGCCCGGCCGCCTTTGTCTCCCCAGTGGTGATGTTTACGACACACCGCACCAGGTACTCATTTGAGGCTGAGTCTATCTAAGGGAGGACCCAGGATCGGTGCAGATAATTCGTCACTGATGTTGGCGGAATCGAACTCCGGTTGCCTGGGATCGTGGCTAAGTGCGCTAACCACTGCGCCATCACTCCCCCACATGTAAATAGACAGAGGTCCCCCGTGTAACATGTAACAGACTTTTGATTTAAAGCTTTCGTGACTGCAGTAATTCATATTCTTAGTTTTTTCGGTAAAGTCACGTTGAAGAGAAACAACAAAATAATAAAATATATATAAAACAATAAAAAATTCTCACGACGTTTCGACCATAACTCAAACGGTCATCTTCAGGTGTGTTGTGTGTTGGTTTGCATATTGTTTTATATATATTTTATAATTTTGTTGTTTCTCTTCAACGTGACTTTACCGAAAAAACTAAGAATATGTAACAGACTGTAGGGGCAAATGCTGTTAGCGAGTAGCAGCAGCAATGTCTATGAAGGAGACAAAGATCCCCCGTGTAGCCTGTAACATACTGTAGAGGCAAGTGCTGTTAGTGAGAAGCACCTATGAAGGTCGGAACAGCACACGAGGAGGGGGGGGGGGTAGGTGGACAGCCTTTGTTTCACACGCACACACACACCACCACTCTGTAACGTTTGCCGGTTTGAACATTTGGCTCCGCTTTTAATGCTCCTATTATTCTTCACAGAGTCTTTGAAGAAGAGCACACGCGTGTGTGGGTGTCTGTGCGTGTATCTGTGTGTGTGTCTGTGTGTGTGGGTGTCTGTGTGTGCCCTGTGTGTGTGTGTGCGTGTGTGTCTGTGTGTGGGGAGCGATAGTGTAGCGGTTAGCGCGCTGCGCTATGAACCTGGCGACCCGGGTTCAATTCCCGCTCACGGCCAACACCAGTGACGATTATCTGAACCGGTCCTGGGCCTCCCCTAGGTCGACTCAGCCTCAAATGAGTACCTGGTGTGGTGTGTAAACATCGCCACTAGGGAGACAAAGACGGTCGGGCGTGGTGCTGGCCACCCACCCCCTCGTGTACCGTTCCGGCCTTCATAGGTGCTCGCTAACAGCACTTGCCCCTACAGTCTGTTACAGGCTATATGGGGGATCTTTGTCTTTGTCTGTGTGTGTGTGTGGGGGGCCTTAGAAGAGCCACACCCTGTTGTTTGGCAGTCTGCTGCCCTGAGTAGAGAACTGTCCACCCCTCATGGTGGCAGGAGCCAGAACCGGTCCACCGGACCTCCTGAATGCAACAGAGATCCAGGCGGTACCGGTTCAGCTCCCGACAGAGGAATGGCAGCTCTTCTCCGCAGTGAGTGTTCGAACATTCCACGTGGCCATCCGTAGTGGCTTTTCCTTGTTTCTGGAGGAGCCCCGAGGATAGAGATTCAATCTCCTGGCTCCGCCAATTGGGGTTTGGCCAGGAGATGTCATAGACGCCTGTCCCCCCAGGGCCTCCGGCACAAGCTTATTAGTTACATATTTCAGTTTAACTCGTGGTTTAGTGGTAATTAATTGAAGGTGGAGGGGTTACCAGCCCCTCGCACCCGTCCAGAGCCCCCATTTAGCCACTGTGCTGGACACAGACGCCTTGAGGGGAGGAGCCAATCGGAATTGGCCCTCCCCCCACAGCACTGTCCACGACAGAGTTGCCCGTCCGGCACCGCGAGGAGATAGGGGGCGTGGGAGCGTGGCGGTGAGGTGTGGGAAGCTGTAAGCCCAAGGCTACTTTGGGCTCGCCTTCCCATCAACCGGAGGTGAGGAGTGGTGGTCGTGGTTATTTATGCCCCCACCAAAGACGAACATCCGTGGAGGGATGCAGGCAAAGCCGATGAGTCAGATGCCTTCTATGACCTCCTGTCACAGGTGCTGGCTAAAGCGGCACCTCGGGATAGTGTCATTATGTTGGGTGACTTCAATGCCCGAGTTGGCCATGATGCTGGCACCTGGGCTGGAGTGATTGGAGGGCATGGGCCAGATAAGCTCAATAACAATGGTAGGAGGCTGCTAGATTTTTGTGCAGCCCATGGGCTTGTAATTACCAACACGCTGTTCCGGCATCGGGGGCGTGGGAGCGTGGCGGTGAGGTGTGGGAAGCTGTAAGCCCAAGGCTACTTTGGGCTCGCCTTCCCATCAACCGGAGGTGAGGAGTGGTGGTCGTGGTTATTTATGCCCCCACCGAAGACGAACATCCGTGGAGGGATGCAGGCAAAGCCGATGAGTCAGATGCCTTCTATGACCTCCTGTCACAGGTGCTGGCTAAAGCGGCACCTCGGGATAGTGTCATTATGTTGGGTGACTTCAATGCCCGAGTTGGCCATGATGCTGGCACCTGGGCTGGAGTGATTGGAGGGCATGGGCCAGATAAGCTCAATAACAATGGTAGGAGGCTGCTAGATTTTTGTGCAGCCCATGGGCTTGTAATTACCAACACGCTGTTCCGGCATCGGCGCATCCACACAATGTCATGGATGCATGCCGGGTCCAAGCAAGAACATCTGCTGGACTACATAGTGATGGACCAGCGGATGCGAGCCCATGTCCTTGACACCAGGACCGACCGTGGAGCTGATCTGCCCTCTGACCATCGACTAGTCATCTGTCAGATGCGCCTACCATTCTTCCACTCCGGTGGTGGGTGTACACCCAGGACCCCATTCCAACCTAAAGTGGTATGGTCTCAGTTATCTGATGAAAGTTGCAAGCGAGAATTTCATCATCGCGTGTGGCTGGGATTGGCATTGTCCCCGAGTCTTCCTGATGTCGAGGGTAAATGGGCGACGTTTAGGACTGTGACTCATGCAGCTGCAATGGCTGCTTTGGGTACGCGTTCCAGACCTCCCAAGAGACCCTGGCTGACAGAAGAGGTGTTCAGGATGGTTGAGAAACAGCGACAAGCCCACTGTTATTGGCAACAGAATTCCACGTCAGAGAATGAGGAGGCTTACCGCAGCCTTCCCTCGGAGGTTCGGAGAGCCGTGAGGCGCTGCAAGGATGGGTGGTGGTCGCGGGTTGCTGAGGAGATGAAGTCTGCCTTAGTGGCCCGCGATCACAAATCTCTATTTAACTCCATCAAAAAAGTAACCTGCAGGGCCACACCTATTACCATCATTAGGGGAAAAACGGTGATCCAATCTTCGACCCCCAGGAACAGGTTTGTAGATTTTCTGAGCATTTCTGTGAGGTCCTGGGGGAGGGAAAATGTGGGGGCTACCGTCCCCCGCCATCACTGAATTGTCGGGGCCGTTGCCCACCGACTCCCCCATTCCACTCATACCGCTACCCCCCGGCTGCTCTGTCAGGTCCAGACTACCGACCCCTAATGCCTCGCCCCCCTGTACCTCTGTCTGGGATGTCGACCGCGTTTGCGTAGCTTAATTAGCGGCTCGTACGCTTTACGCTCGCGATGCGCTACCCTGTTCAACGGCGGCGTGTCGCGGTAAGCGCGCTCGCAAAGTAAAACCCTGTCCTGCACGGGAATAAACAAGCGCGGCGCGCCCCCGTGGGATTCCCTCCCACCCACGCTCCACGCACTTAAGCAAAAACAAACACGCCGCGATTACTTTGCTCCGATTTAACGGGCTGTTTACACAGCTGCGTATTCGCGCACACCAGGCGCTTGATTCGCTATTAGACAATCGTGCGAGTGCACGCCCGCCACCCCGCCACCCCGCCACCCCGTCAGACAGGCGCGCGAGCACAAAGCGCTACTGTAGGCTATTGCGCAGGTACGCGAGCACTGGGCACCACCGAAAATATTCGTGTAGGTACGCGCACGCTGAACAATACTGTAAACGATCGTACAGGTACGGACACTAGGCACATTCTACTCCCTTATTCGCTGCAAACAGCCGCGTATGCGCGCGAACACAAAACACTCTGTACACACTCATACCGGTATGCGAACACCAAACACTCCGTCTCCCTCCTCGCACTCACAGTGACCACGACACAGCTTTATCCTATTAGTGGTTTTATTCCCCGCGAGTATCGAACTAGACTGTGTGTGTCAGTACGGACCAGCAGGACAGGTCTAACCTATCTCGCTACTGCCAGATACTTAATGGACCTGTCTGCCCTCTATTTTCTCTCCGAATTTCGTCCCTTTGTCTTACCTCTCTCCCTCGTACTTACGGTCCGACCTCGCAGCGATGGAGGTCGCGGATAGATGATGCTGTAACCAGCATCTGGCTGTTCTCTGCCCCGTCTCACGGACGTGCGAGTAACAGTCAGGTGACGGCTCCGCGATCCCTCCCTCCTGTTGATCTCCAAATAAAAAAATGGCCCCGTGCTTCCCCAAAGCATCCCTTTTTATCCTCCTTTCAAAGCCCTCGCACCGCCCATCCGCGGTCCATCACGGGTCCAGCCGGTAATCCGCGGTGCATCATGGGTAGAGACGCTAGCCCGCGGTGCACCATGGGCAGAGACGCTTAACCCGCGCTGCCCCGCTCCCCACCTGGCTGCTGGTCCGCGTGTGTCTTGGGCATCTCCTCACTGCGGTTCTCAGCGAGTTCTCCGTGGTCATTTAATTCTAAGTTAAACCACGGCGCCGCAGTGCCATTTGGCCTGGGGGGGGTGGAGGGGGGGGGTGCCTGCCAATCCCCTGACCCTGAGAAACCGTGGAGCACCCCCACGAGGGGGCCTCTCGGGTAAAAACTCAGGGCAGGTGCTCCCCCCTCCCCATGAGGCCCTACTTGAGTGTGTGTTTAGGTGGGGGGGGGGGGGGGCAGGGGAAGTGCTGTGATGGGAGCCGGGTGGCTTCTCGGTCGCAGCAGCACAGCGACGGCCCCGGTTTCGACGGAGCGGCTTCTCTGTTGTGGCACCACAATGGCAATTGTCATCCCGGCCGAGGGGCGCCTGACAGCGAGGGACATCCGTTGCTTAATTACCGAGAACTTCCCCTTCTACCAGAACAATGACAAGAAGCGGGGAAACTCTGTCCGTCGCTGCCTCACGTTTGGAGACTGCTTCGTTAAAGTGCCCAGAAGGCCGGGCCGGCCGGGCAGAAGCAATCACTGGGTCGTGGACCCGGCGGCTGCGAACATCTTTGATGATGTCTCGTATCAGCGCAGGAGGAAGAGGTTCAAACGGTACGGTGTGGTGTGGGGAGGGTGAGTGGGCGAATGACTGGATGGGTAGATGGGTGGGTGGGTAGGTGAGTGAGTGGGTAGGTGAGTGGGTGGGTAGGTGAGTGGGTGGGTAGGTGAGTGGGCGAATGACTGGATGGGTAGATGAGTGGGTGGGTAGGTGAGTGGGTGGGTAGGTGAGTGAGTGGGTAGGTGAGTGAGTGGGTAGGTAGATGAGTGGATGGGTGAGTGAGTGGGTAGGTGAGTGAGTGGGTAGGTGAGTGGGTGGGTAGGTGAGTGGATGGGTAGGTGAGTGGGCGAATGACTGGATGGGTAGATGAGTGGGTGGGTAGGTGAGTGAGTGGGTAGGTGAGTGGGTGGGTAGGTGAGTGGGTAGGTGAGTAAGTGGGTAGGTGAGTGAGTAGGTAGGTGAGTGGGTAGGTGAGTGGATGGGTAGGTGAGTGAGTGGGCGAATGACTGGATGGGTAGATGAGTGGGTGGGTAGGTGAGTGGATGGGTAGGTGAGTGGGTGGGTAGGTGAGTGGGTGGGTAGGTGAGTGGGTGGGTAGGTGAGTGAGTGGGTAGGTGAGTGGGTAGGTAGGTGAGTGGGTAGGTGGGTGGGCAGGTGAGTGGGCGAATGACTGGATGTGTAGATGAGTGGGTGGGTAGGCGAGTGGGCAAACGACTGGATGGGTAGATGAGTGGGTGGGTAATTGAGTGAAAGGGTGGGTGAATCGGTCGGCGGGTGAGTGGGAGGGTGGGTGTGGATGTGTACTGTGATGCATCTGCCAATTGTCTCAGTCAACCCATGGCATCTGGGTCTGTCCCGTGACCTGTCAGCGAACTTGGCCTAAGCTCCGTGGTGATCTCACGGGCGGTGTTTGAATGGCTTCTCAGGCTGTGGAGGTGGTCGGGGCATTTAAACTGGAGCATGATGTGTTTATTTTGTTCCCCATAGAATGTGGAGATTTAACGTGGTAACAACTTCTTTAAACACCACCGAGGCGTCGTTATGCGTCTCTTTCAAACCGTGATAGTTTGCGAACGGTAGTTTCCCTTATCTCCATATACTGTATATAAAAGGCAAAGTTGTGAATGTGTGTGTCTGTTCAAAATGTTTAGCGTACTTCCCGACATGCAATACACTTGAAATTTGCCATGTGGGTACTTTCCAGACTGTACACCGTGCAAACATTATACAAAAACACTTTTGTGTTTTTTTACGGTGGGGGGGGGGGAGCTCAGTAATGTATAGATTTTTTGCATGGCAAGTGAGCTGTGACGTCAAATCTGTCACGTGACCCTCGCATGTGGAAGCGTAACGCATTGTAGTGTAGCGGTTAGCGTTGTCTGTGTGTGTGTCTGTGTGTCTGTGGGTGTGTGTCTGTGTGTGTGTCTGTGTGTGTGTCTCTGTGTGTGTGTCTGTGTGTGTGTCTGTCTGTGTGTGTGTGTGTGGGGGGGGGGGGGGAGCGGTAGTGCAGCGGTTAGCGTTGTCTGTGTGTGTCTGTGTGCCTGTGTTTGTGTCTGTGTGTTTGTGTCTGTGTGTCTGTGTGTGTGTCTGTGTGTGTCTGTGTGTGTGTGGAAGCGTAACGCATTGTAGTGTAGCGGTTAGCGCTACGCTGCGCTACGAACCTGGCGACCTGAGTTCGATTCCCGCTCACGGCCACCACCGGTGACGATTATTTCAACCGGTCCTGGGCCTCCCCTAGGTCGACTCAGCCTCAAACGAGTAAATGTTGTGGTGTGAACATCGGGAGACAAAGGCGGCCGGGCGTGGTGAATCCAAGTCCCGGGCGAAGCCGGGTAGTTAAAGCTCGTGCTGTTATATTCATAATCAGATGTTTTTTATTTCGACTCGAGGAAAATCGGTGAAATCGAAGCCAAACGATAGGCCCCAGTTGTGGGCCCTTCTTAACCTGGTAACAAAATATTATTCTTCGTGAGTGATGTCCTCACCTAAGCGTGTGAGACGAGACGGACGCACAAGACTCTAGTCTCCCTTTGCTGTACATCACTCAAAGAGCACCACAGCGCTCCCCCCCAGATCCACAACAGCGTTCGCCCCGCAAGACTCTGGCACCTTCTCCCTGCCTCAGCTGGACCAACAACAACGGCAACATTTGTGTCAACAACAGCAGCAACAGCTAACTTTGCGCCTTTATGATTACGTCTTCAGCACGGCAGCAGCAGCACGGAACAACTTCAGGGCATGACTCAGTCGCAACTCGCGTTTAAAATCGTCACGCAAGACGGCTCTCCGCGAGACGTCGCGGGCACACGGCGCGTTACTTTTTTCCCCGAATAAAACTCGGGACAACGTGAATGCGTGGAAACGAGAAACGATGTCGGAACGCAACGGGGCATCGCAAATCGTAAAGATTTTGCGAGAGCGAGAAAGAAAAGCTTCCTTCTAGACGTCGCCGCCGCGCGCCAACGAGGGCACCAGCGTGAGCAGAAGCGCCGTGGGCCAAGCGGCACCGGGGCAGCAAGACGCCTTGCTGGTGGCGGACGCCCGCCCCGCTGACGTCGTCACCGCTGACGTCGTCGCCGCTGCTGATGACGTCGTCGCCGCTGCAAAGGGGCAAGCGGAGAAACGAGACGTCAGTCGCCATCGCTACGATGAGAGCGATGTACGAGTACCGGGGGGGCCTCCTACAACCCTCCGCCTCCTCCTCCATTTCCACCACCACCAACAACACCAACACCACCAACACCACCACCAACATCACCACAAACACCACCACCAACACCACCAACATCATCACCAACACCACCAACATCACCACCAACACCACCAACACCACCAACATCACCACCAACACCACCACCAACACCACCAACACCACCACCAACACCACCACCAACACCACCAACACCACCAACACCACCAACACCAACACCACCAACACCACTAACACCACCACCGCCACCACCTCCTAGGGGATGGAAGATTTGTTGGAAGTTGTTGGTAGTTGAGACTGAAACCTCTTCCTCACTTGTTCACTCAGCCACTCACCCACCCACCCAATCACTCATTCAGAGAGACGATCCATCACATTACGGTTAAAACTATTTGGTAAATTAAAACGCCGACAGTCACATCATCGACGTCGGGTGGTCCACCGCTCACCGCTCTGCGGTGAGCGACCACCACCACCGCCACCACCCCCCACGTGTCAACAACGCTCTTTGCCAAAACAGCAAACCCCTGCCCAGAGTTGCGATGCTGAGAATCTTTTTATTGTCAAAGCGTTCTGTTATCTCCGTTTGACCGCAAATTGGTTGACTGCCCTCGATGTGTGCACCTCCGTGAGTCTATGGGAGCCTTTAACATTGAAGTCTATGGGAGCCTTTAACAGTGAAGTCTATGGGAGGCTTTAACATTGAAGTCTATGGGAGCCTGTAACATTGAAGTCTATGGAAGCCTTTCACATTGAAGTCTATGGGAGCCTGTAACATTGAAGTCTATGGGAGCCTGTAACATTGAAGTCTATGGGAGCCTTTAACAGTGAAGTCTATGGGAGCCTGTAACATTGAAGTATATGGGAGCCTTTAACATTGAAGTCTATGGGAGCCTTTAACAGTGAAGTCTATGGGAGCCTGTAACATTGAAGTCTATGGGAGCCTTTAACATTGAAGTCTATGGGAGCCTTTAACATTGAAGTCTATGGGAGCCTTTAACATTGAAGTCTATGGGAGCCTTTAACATTAAAGTCTATGGGAGCCTTTAACATTGAAGTCTATGTGAGCCTTTAACATTGAAGTCTATGGGAGCCTTTAACATTGAAGTCTATGGGAGCCTTTAACATTGAAGTCTATGGGAGCCTTTAACATTGAAGTCTATGGGAGCCTTTAACATTGAAGTCTATGGGAGCCTTTAACATTGAAGTCTATGGGAGTCTTTACCATTGAAGTCTATGGGAGCCTTTAACATTGAAGTCTATGGGAGCCGTTAACATTGAAGTCTATGGGAGCCTTTAACATTGAAGTCTATGGGAGCCTTTAACATTGAAGTCTATGGGAGCCTTTAACATTGAAGTCTATGGGAGCCTTTAACATTGAAGTCTATGGGAGCCTTTCACATTGAAGTCTATGAAAGCCTTTAACATTGAAGTCTATGGAAGCCTGTAACATTGAAGTCTATGGGAATCTTTAACATTGAAGTCTATGGGAGCCTTTAACATTGAAGTCTATGGGAGCCTTTAACATTGAAGTCAATGGGAGCCTTTAACATTGAATCCAAGCATGAATGGGGCAAGCATTTGGGAACCCGAGCAGCCAATGGAGATTCACGGAGTGGCCAGAAACCCAGTTTTTTTAAAACCCAGGACTTTCCGCGCCGCCGACCTCATTGGGCTGACCACGGCCATTTGCATCGTCAGGGTGGTGAGACGATCCAAGCCGCCGCCCTCCCGCGTACCTGGCGAGGTAGCTAACAGCTCGTCGTCGTCATCCTCGCCCTCGTCAGCACCGCCGTCACGGCCGCTACCGGCGTTGGGGGCCGATGGCGAGGACGTAGAGGCCTCCTTGCCATCGTCCTGGCCCTCCTCCTCGTCCTCCTCGTCCTCCTCCTCGTCCTCCTCGTCCTCCTCTTCGTCCTCCTCCTCGTCCGCCTCGTCCTCGTCCTCCTCCTCGTCCTCCTCCTCACCGCCCGGCGCCACTGTGGGGGTGGTTGTGGGGGTGATAGTGGTGGTAGTTAATGGTGGCGGTGGTGGCGGCGGCGGGTGTAGCGGTCTACGCCGCGCTACGCCGCGCTACGAACCCGGCGAACCCGAGTTCGATTCCCGCTCACGGCCACCAACACGCGGTGACGATTATCTGAACCGGTCTTGGGCCTCCCCTAGGTCGACTCGGCCTCAAACGAGCACCCGGCGCGGTGTGTGGCGAACATCGCCAGCACCGGGGAGACAAAGGCGGTCGGGCGTGGCGCCGGCCACCCACCCCCTCGTGCGCCGTGCCGGCCTTCACAGGCGCCGCTCGCTAACGGCCCTCGCCCCCGCGGCCTGTTGAGGCTACACGGCGGGGGATCTTCGTCTTCGACGGTGGCGGTTAACGGCTCGGCGCCGGATCGGAGAGGGATTCCGGCCGGCGGGTTTGTTGTCGGCGGCGACTTTGCTCACCTTCGACGGAGAGGTGCGCCCGCAGCTGGTCTGTGTTCAGGTTGTTGGTGGCGAAGCAGGTGTAAGTGTCCGAGTCCTCGCGCCGCAAGTCCACGATGTGAAGGGTGCCGTTCTCGAAGATCTGGAAGCGCTCGCCCTTAACTTTCAACCTCCGGTAGTTCCTGAACCTGGCAGGCGGGGGGCGTGAACCGTTGAGGTTTGACGGCGATGCCGTCGGGGGTTTTGAGATCCGGGGTCGGCGGCTTCGGGAGACGCGGAAGCGAACGTCCCGGGGGACGTTGGAGCGGCGAGGTTCACGCGGCCCTCCGCCGCGTTGAGTGCCCCTCTCTCGCTCTGAGCCACGTCCGCGTGGTGGCCATCGACAGTCGCCCTACCCCGCCCCCGCGTGCGCGAAATTATAAATGTTAGCCTATGGGAGCCTTTAACATTGAAGCCTATGGGAGCCTTTAACATTGAAGTCTATGGGAGCCTTTAATATTGAAGTCTATGGGAGCCTTTAACATTGAAGTCTATGGGAGCCTTTAACATTGAAGTCTATGGGAGTGTTCTATGTTGAACTTCTTTCGCTCCGTACGTGGCCAGCCATGCAAACCCGCTGGCGGCATTCACAAAACAGACTCAGCTCCCGTACCTCTGATTAGCACGGTTGGCCACGTAGGGTGCGAAAGAAGTTCAGGGCACGTACAGTCCTCGCGACAGGGAGCGTCGAAGCGCGATGACGGCGTGCCGAATGAACGAGGAGCCTCTTCGTTGTCAGGGCTGTCGTTTGCGACATGGCTGGGTAGCTTCTGAAAAACAGCTGCACGGCTCGGTGGGCATCAGGCGGTGAAATAAACAAAAAGAGTCTCCAGCGAGTGGAGAGCGAGAGGAGAGGCGGAGAGGGACGGACGCTCAGGCGCGGCGTTCGGTCTCACCACAGGATGGTGGCGGGTGGCCACACCGAGCACTCCATGTACACCGCCTCTCCCTCTCTCGCCCTGTACATCCTGTCTTGCTCCGACAGCATCGACGGGGGGTTGGCTGTGTGAGGCGGTGGTGGGGGGGGGGCAGAGACAGCAAGCGGGCAGAGGTCGCTCCCGAGGGTGGGGGGGGGGTCGCTCCGGGCCGAGCAAGTACTTGCAGTGCTGCACCTTAACAAACTGCGTACTCAACTGGGCCCTGTACGTGTGTGTGTGTGTGATGTCGCAACCGTGCACCTTTCCGTCGTGTGTCCGGAGGTTGCTGCTTTGCTGCATACACCTGATGTGAGCTTCTTTGGTACCGTACGTGGCCAGAGATGATAACCGCAGCTGCGGGCGAAAATACAGCAGAGTGTTAGTAGGGTCTCTGTGTGAGTAGTGTGTGGGTCTCTGTGTGAGTAGTGTGTGTGTCTCTCTGTGTGAGTAGACTGTGGGTCTCTCTGTGAGTAGTGTGTGGGTCTCTCTGTGAGTAGTCTGTGGGTCTCTATGTGAGTAGTGTCTGGGTCTCTATGTGAGTAGTGTGTGGGTCTCTGTGTGAGTAGTGTGTGGGTCTCTCTGTGTGAGTAGTGTGTGGGTCTCTCTGTGTGAGTAGTGTGTGGGTCTCTGTGTGAGTAGTGTGTGGGTCTCTGTGTGAGTAGTGTGAGGGTCTCTGTGTGTGAGTAGTGTGTGGGTCTCTGAGTGAGTAGTGTGTGAGTCTCTGTGTGAGTAGTCTGTGTGTCTCTGTGTGAGTAGTGTGTGGGTCTCTGTGTGAGTAGTCTGTGTGTCTCTGTGTGAGTAGTGTGTGAGTCTCTCTCTGAGTAGTGTGTGGGTCTCTCTGTGAGTAGTGTGTGGGTCTCTCTGTGAGTAGTGTGTGTGTCTCTGTGTGAGTAGTGTGTGGGTATCTCTGTGAGTAGTGTGTGGGTCTCTCTGTGAGTAGTGTGTGGGTCTCTCTGTGAGTAGTGTGTGTGTCTCTGTGTGAGTAGTGTGTGGGTATCTCTGTGAGTAGTGTGTGGGTCTCTCTGTGAGTAGTGTGTGGGTCTCTCTGTGAGTGAGTAGTCTGTGGGTCTCTGAGTGAGTAGTCTGTGGGTCTCTGTGTGAGTAGTGTGTGGGTCTCTGAGTGAGTAGTGTCTGGGTCTCTATGTGAGTAGTGTGAGGGTCTCTGTGTGAGTAGTGTGTGGGTCTCTGAGTGAGTAGTGTGTGGGTCTCTCTGTGAGTAGTGTGTGTGTCTCTGTGTGAGTAGTGTGTGGGTATCTCTGTGAGTAGTGGGTGGGTCTCTCTGTGAGTAGTGTATGGGTCTCTCTGTGAGTAGTCTGTGGGTCTCTGTGTGAGTAGTCTGTGTGTCTCTGTGTGAGACCCACAGATACCCACACACTACTCACAGAGAGACCCACACACTACTCACACAGATACCCACACACTACTCACACAGATACCCACACACTACTCACACAGAGACCCACACACTACTCACACAGATACCCACAAGTGTTTCGAGTACTCGGCCCCGCTTGAACGTCGAAGTGCTTCGTTGAAGCCATCATTTGCAGGAGCCGGGGCGCTTCTGAAAAAAAAAAGAGCCACGAAGCTCAGTGGGCATTGCCTGGTGAAGTCAAAAGAGTCGAGTTTAGTCGATGGCCTTTAGTGGGAGTAGCGTTGAGAGGGGGCATCGTCTCAAGTGGGGTAGCGGCGCTGTTTGCTACTCACGGTCAAGGGGCAGGGCGAAGGGGTTGTGACGGTCGCTCAGCACAACGACCAGCAAGGCCACTAAACGGGTGGTGGTGGGGAAAGCCTCCATTGGGGGGAGGTGGCAGATGGTCGGCCTGGCGGCTTCCTTCACTTGGCTAGGAGGGGTGAAGGGGAGGGAGTAGGAGGAGCAGTGGGAATGATATTTATTTAGACTGCAAGAGGAGGAATCCAAAGCGCTATGAAGCTCTTTTTTTCACAGATGTCCAACTGTGGCACTGGGTCAGAAACATGACGACAAACACAAAACAAAAACACGGCGTGAGTGCAGAGTTACAGGAAGAGTAAAACAAATCACTTTAAAAATATATATATACTAATAAAACTAACCAATGTTTAATCTTGCCACGCGAAGCACACCACCGTGCTACATAGCTCTTTTTAAGAAGAGACATTGGCCCATAAACGGTGGGCTGATATCAAGTGGACATTCAGGGCAAAATACTCTAAACGCGTGGCGTTTCTGAATGTGGAGGGGAAAAAACCGGAGGACTCTGGGAGAGAAATCCACACGGCCGCGGGGAGCGAGAAACGTCAACTCCAAAGATAGAGCAGGGAGTGTCAGGGTCGGTATCAAACCCCACGACCTCCTGTACACCAGGTGACAACCATGCCGGGTTAAAGACCTCCTCCTTCACAACGGGACAATTGGATGCATGCCTAAGGCTCCCTCACTGATGGACACGTTCCTCCTGTGTTGAGCAAAATGTTTAGGTTCTCATCGTTTCGCAGAGGCTGCATTTTTTGCCACCGCAGAAAACGAACGTTGGGGGAAACGCCTCCTCGCATCGGACTCTTTGTTTTTTTTGCTAAAGTCACGTAGGTAAAAAAAAATCTATACAATAAATAAATGAAAAAAACAACTCAATTAAAATCACGACGTTTCGGAGGCAGCAGCACAAGCTTCCGTCTTGAGGTGGAAACCGTCACGGCAAAATTACTGCATCAGGTGAAGAGAACTCTAAGACACCCGAGATTGTATACAGGTTAAGGGGGGGGGGATAAGAAGGGCCGTGGGGGGGGGGGGCTAAGTTAAGCCGCCTTCTGTTATGCTGCAGGGGGTTGGGGGGGACGGAGAGATGGCCGTGTGCAGGTTGAAGAGCGTTACACACGTGAACCGGAGGCAGGAGGCAGTAGTTAAGCTGACAAACTGGTTGTCTTGCAGAGCATACTGCTGTAAACTATAAGGCTGCTAAAGTTTAACTTGGGTTTAACTTTATTTTTTTTACCTCCGCGGCTTTACCGAAAAAAATCCAAAGAGTATGAATCCTTGCACATCGCGAAAGCTTCAAATCTAGCGCCTCACATCGTGTTAGTTTGGCACCGATGTTCGTGCTGATTGTTTTAAACTAGATCAATAAAACAACATTGATTACAGCCCCAGCTCAGGTTTTTTTCCCATCAATGAAACAGCCCCTGAAGTGAGAGCACCTCCCAGGGTATAAACCAACACTGCCGCACGTCTGTCCAAGAGCTGTGTAAAAAAACAATTGAGTTGAAAAAAATGTCAAGCCGACAGGGAAAGGGGCTCCTGGCAACTGTGACCGCCAGCCAGGTCGATGTGTTGGTAATGAGAATGTGCAATTTTTTTGTCCTTGGAAACACGGACTATGAATAAAACGAGATATTCTTAACTCTTTCGGTAAAGTCACGTTGAAGGGAAACAATAAAATAATAAAATATATATAAAACAATAAAAATTCTCACGACGTTTCGACCATAACACAAACGGTCGTCATCAGGTCGAAACGTCGTGAGAATTTTCAATTGTTTTATATATTTTTTATTTTATTGTTTCCCTTCAACGTGACTTTACCGAAAGAGCTAAGAATATGAATTACTGCAGTCACGAAAGCTTCACATCAAGATTCAAAACGAGATACTCGCAGAGTTTACGCTTCTGAATGTGCACTTGTTCAAGCGATTCACTCGGGTCTAAGAGGCAGACGCACGGTAAATTATTGGGTGGCACTTTGTAAGCTCATAAGGTAGACAAATCGAGCTTGAACACGACGCGCTCGAGTGAAGTCTTTGAGCGACGCATAGTTCATAGTTCATTTATTTGGTATAGCCCTGTGAGCCATTCGGCTCTTGAATCGGGTGCAACCGCAACAAACAAAAAACACATGAACAAGAAAACATCTTAAAGTGATTATGTGACTGTGCAAACAGAAAATACAGGAAAAAATATCAAAATATTCCTGAAATAGCACCGTACACCAACGCTGTGTGCAAAAATCCCAGTGGGATGCAAGTCAAATAACAACCACAAGACAACTAAGATTAAAGCCATCAGTCTAACTCCGTACTACAATAAACAAAAACATGGCCAAAACAAAAAAAACTTTTCTAAATCACCAAAATAAAAGCCATAAATCCAATGTAACAGTGATCATAGGGACTGTGACCGAATTTTTAACAATAAACTACATAAAAAAATTATAACACCAAAATCTAGAGCCATAATTTAGGCCACTGAATAGCAGTGGCAGCTAGGGTTGTACAACTCCTCTAGAGCACATTGACACGCGTGCATTGCAAATAATTCAAGTTTAAAACACGCAGCAAAGATTCGTTACAAAAGCCGAGCGGCAGCCTTCACGCATCCTTTGGAAGCTTGCTAGCCCACAACATAACCTAGAGACCATCTTCCAGGTCTCTATGGAGGCCATCGCATGACAGCGGCATCTGTAGCCGGCCAAAGTGCCGCCTCGGTCGGCTGGGCAATCTAGCCGAGACCGGTGACACTCCCGGAATAGGCCTCAACACGGCACTCACCAGCGCAACGCTGCGTAGGTGTCTGGGGAGGGGGTCTTGAGCTATATCCTCCTTCGTGGTGAGGTTACAAACAAAACAATGTCCTCGTGTGGTCGTGGTGGAGGAGGAGATTCGACGTTCCGTGCCTCGAATCACGGGCAGGCGACTCGGCGGGGCTGTTATCACGTGAGGCCTTAGCAGGGCGCTTTTATAAACCGTAGTGCGGATAGGCGAATACGCAGTGCGAGCGAGGCTCAGATTCTGTAGAATTGATAAACACTGCCCATAGACTAAGCACTGCCCATAGACTCAACACTGCCCATAGACTCAGCACTGCCCATAGACTCAACACTGTCCATAGACTCAACACTGCCCATAGACTCAACACTGCACCATAGACTCAACACTGCACCATAATAGACTCAGCACTGCCCGTAGACTCAACACTGCCCGTAGACTCAACATTGCCCATAGACTCAACACTGCACCATATACTCAACACTGCACCATAGACTCAACACTGCCCGTAGACTCAACACTGCCCATAGACTCAACACTGCCCATAGACTCAACACTGCCCCATAGACTCACCACTGTGATCTCTACATTGGGTCAAACTTAACATCTCTTAATGTTCGACGGCTTGTGCACCAGATCTTATTTATTCACGATGTACTTACAAAAAATTCCGCAGACTACCTACTGGATCTCCTCTCTGTTTCAAAGAACAAATTTGACCTCAGGTCTTCGCTCATTTACCAGCTTCACATTCCCTATTGCCGTACAAAAACTGGAGGAAGGGCCTTTGCTATTCATGACCCCAGGGTCTGGAATGCTATTGCCAATAAACTGCAACTTGAATCACCACCTATGAGATCTTCACTCAAAACTGCTCTAGAGGAGTTGTACACCCCTAGCTGCCACTGCTATTTAGTGGCCTGAAATATGGCTCTAGATTTTGGTGTTATAATTTATTTATGTAGTTTATTGTAAAAAATTCGGTCACACTCCCTATGATCACTGTTACATTGCATTTATGGCTTTTATTTTGGTGATTTCGAAAAGTTTTTTTGGTTTAGGCCATGTTAATGTTTATTGTAGTACGGAGTTAGACTGATGGCCTTAATCTGAGTTATCTACATAATGACACGTTGCCGATATTAACTATGTTAACCTATTTGTATTTTTTATTTTTTAATTATATCTTAAAGCTATTTTATATTCGATATTTATTCAATTTTATATACTTCAGCCCCTTGGTGTTAGACTTTTAACCCTTATTATTATAGTAAGACTTGTTTAAAACTTATTTAAGATTTTAGATTCCTATATGTTGAATGTATGCACCATCCTGCCAAAGTAAATTCCGTGTCGGTGTGAACTTTCATAGCGAATAAAACCCTTTCTGATTCTGATTCTATTGTGGTTGTTGTTGTTGTTATTTGACTTGCATCCCACTGGGATTTTTGCACACAGAGTTGGTGTACGGTGCTATTTCAGGAATATTTTGATATTTTTTTCCTGTATTTTCTGTTTGCACAGTCACATAATCATTTTAAGATGTTTTCTTGTTCATGTTTTTTGTTTGTTGCGGTTGCACCCGATTCAAGAGCCGAATGGCTCACAGGGCTATACCAAATAAATGAACAAATGAACTAAAATGAACTAATATCGAAAGGTACATTAACATAATTTGTTCATACTCTAATTTATTTATTTACGGAGAAGCTCATTGTGGGAGGAGCGTGTCCCGTTCCCCGGAAGTGACGTCTTGTCACCTGCTGCCGCGTGACGTCACGAGATAACAGGAAGCTATCGCTTCCTGCACTGAAATCCGAGGTGAGAAATTCTCATTGTGGTTGTGGTTGTTGTGGTGGTGGTTGTGGTGGTTGTTGTTGTTTACCAAGGTAGAGCCTCGCTCTCTCTCGTAGGGATGTCAGTTGAGTAGCAGCGAGCCGGGGAATCGATGTCCAGGTTGGAACTTTACAACGCGGGGCCTAGCCACGCGGGGCCTTGCCTCCTGCCCTCGCCTGATTGCATTTACTTTAATTATCTCGCTTAAGTTTAATTTGTCTTCACCCGGCTCGCTACTTTGTAACTTTGTTTTATTGTAAATATTCACGCAGTTTTTATTTTCTTTTGTTACCAGGCCAAGCCCGCTTGAGCTGCTATACCGCTCTTGTTATCAGAAGCGACCTGCCCACAACAACACAAGGTGAGGCTTTGTCAACGTGTGTGAATGTTTTGACTTAAAACTTTGGTGACTGCAGGAATTAATATTCTTGGTTCTTTCGGTAAAGTCACGTAGATAGAAAATAAAATTAAAATAAATAAAAATAAATTGTAAATAAAGCAAAAAAACTCACGTTTTGATCGCAACACAAGTGGTCTTTATTTAATGTAATTGTATTATCTGTTATTGTTATTTTCTATCTACGTAACTTTACCGAAATCAACAAGAATACGTGTGTCAATGTCTATCGGTCAAAGACGCTAAACGGAGTGACGTGCAAACTCCAAATATACAGCAGGCGTCAGGGTCGGGATCGAACCCACGACTTCCTGTAGACCAGGTGAGGTAGTTAACATCTCACCACGGAGAGACACACGCAAACTCCAGTTAGCCTCGGTTATGTTCGTTGATCCTCAATTAATTACTTGGTGGAGTGAGAAAGCATTCATGCCAAGCAGATGAAGGTGGCCAGGCATGATTCTAGACACGCCACCGCCTGTTTACCCAGTGACAGCGTACAGTTTGTGTTTGCAGTAACGTCTATTAACTCTGTTGAACACGGAGGTTATAGCGTAACAATAGTTTACTTTTGTTTTCCTCTGGAACTCTTCATAAGAATGGAAACAGGAAGTTAACACAGCACACACATTCAGCTGAAGTCGGAACTGTTCATCCCAGCATTTAAGGACATCTTAGCCTAGATTTGCACCTCTAAGTTGCGATTGAACATTAATTTATGAATTTCTGCATAACACAAATAGTATTGTTTTCAACACCCTTTGCTATGTCAGCTGAATTTAGCTCTCATAAATATTCCTTTTGTAGCCAGACAGCTGAAATTGTGTGCTCGGAGTTTTTGGTGAACATTCATTTTGAAGATACGAGGGCTTCCAGGCATGTTTATGACCATTTGCCCTCTCATTGTGTGCCATAACAGCCCGTGTGATAAATTTGGAAAACGTTTTTACTACATCATGAATATATGAATATAGACGTGTAAGTCACATGTGACTATATATGCATTCCTCTGTGCCTCGATACTGACGTGTAGATGGTGTGGATATTATTTTTTTCTGTCTGCAGCTGACGCTTCCTCTGCAGAATTGGTCTGATGGAGCAAATGCACTCAGCGCAGCTCGGTATGACAAGTCAACAATGCGACCAGCGTGCATACAGCACGGATCGGACTGGAAATTTGACACGGCACCAGAGAACTCACACAGGAGAGAAACCCTTCAAGTGCAGTGTGTGTGGGAAGGCATTTTCACGGTCATCTGTTGTTAAAAAACACCAGAGAACACACACAGGAGAGAAACCCTTCAAGTGCACTGTGTGTGGGAAGGCATTTGCATGGCTATCAGTTTTTCAGACCCACCAGATAACTCACACAGGAGAGAAACCCTTCAAGTGCACTGTGTGTGGGAAGGCATTTGCACATTCATCAAATCTGCAAAGACACCAGAGAACACACACGGGAGTGAAACCCTTCAGGTGCAGTGTGTGTGGGAAGGCGTTTGCACAGTCATCAAGTCTGCAAAGACACCAGAGTACACACACGGGAGAGAAACCCTTCAAGTGCACTGTGTGTGGGAAGGCATTTTCACAGTCAACTGTTCTTAGAAATACACCAGAGAACACACAGGAGAGAAACCATTCAAGTGCACTGTGTGTGGGAAGGCATTTTCACTGTCATCTATTCTTAAAAAACACCAGAGAACACACACAGGAGAGAAACCCTTCAGGTGCATTTTGTGCGGGATGATGTTTGCACGGTCATCAAATCTTCAAGTACACGAGAGAACACACGGGAGAGAAACCCTTCAAGTGCACTCTGTGCGGCAAGGCGTTTTCACAGTCACATCTTAAAGTACACCAGAGAACACACACGGGAGAGAAACCCTTGAGGTGCGCTCTGTGTGGGATGATGTTTTCACAGTCATCACATCTTAAAGTACACCAGAGAACACACAGGAGAGAAACCCTTCAGGTGCACTCTGCAGGAAGGCGTTTGCACATTCATAAAATCTTCAAGTACACCAGAGAACACGGAAGCATCTGAAGATCCACAAGGAGTGGAGTCTGAAATCAGCTTGTGAAAGTCAAAAGTGCCGCAATAAGCCCATCCCTCATGAAACAAGAACCGAAAGAAAATCCCAGCTTGGACACTTTTAAAGGTATCGAGGTGACATATGAAGAGGTGATGGTGAAGAGGGAAGAGGTGATGGTGAAGAGCGAAAAAGTGAAGGTGAAATGTGAAGAAGTGAAGGTGAAGAGCGAAGAAGTGAAGGTGAAATGTGAAGATGAAGATTCAACTCCAAAATGGGACCTTCACATAAATGGAGGCAACGTGAAGCAGGAGGAGAATTCTGACTGTGAGGCAGAGCGAGGCAACTCCCGGCGGTTTGTGGAAGTGGAGGTGTGGGTGGACTTGCTTCTAGACAATACAAAGTCAAATGGAGACCCGGTAGATGTGTAAGCCAGAGACAATGTCGCTCCAATAGATGCACCTTTGTCACAATCCTTTAATGACAAGAATGTGAAGTTGAACACTCAGCTCCTAGGTTCAACCTGCAGAGTAAGAACGGCCAGTCTTTGTGGACCTGTGGGTTGGGTCAATCTCTCACCAGGAGCGAGAGACAATAAGCTCCCAAGCATTCACTATGTTATAATAATTGCTTTTATGCGTTGCTTGCTTAATCGCCTCAGCAACTCAGAGTTTTGTATCTCGTCTGAAGCACTCGAAGAGCATCCCCAAGTAGCAGCTGCCCCTGTGTGGCACAAGGTGGTGGCCCTGCACCGGCCTGCATGTGGACAAGAGCCTGTCAGTAGGGGGCGATGATTGATGCGTCATCTCAGTTGTGTAGTTTGTAGGCAATCTTGATTCGAAGCTTTCGTGACTGCAGGAATCCACACTCTTGAGTTATTTCGGTAAAGTCACCACGTGGGTAGAAACATAACAGATCACGGCGTTTAGATCGCAACACGAACAATCGTCATCAGGTGGGACAACCACAGCAAGAGAAACTGCTGAAGTAGTAGGCGCCTACTCCAGTTTCTTCTTCTTGCTGCTGTGCTTGTCCCACCTGATGACGATTGCTTGTGTTGCCATCGAAACGCCGTGACTTATTATTTGTAGCGTAATGTTTTGAATTTGCTACATTTTGACCCAGACGCCAGCATGCAACGGCCTACTCGTTTTGAATGACGCAACAATAGTACGTTGTACATACACGGTTAAGCAGACGGTGCGTATTTGTAAAATAACTTCTTGTTAATACGATGTAACGTGATGCAGTCAATTTCGCTGCAGTAATTCAATGTTGTTAATATGCCCGTCAATGATTTAGAATGAATACGTGTCTGATTGTGCGCGTGCGTGTCACATTTTGTCTGAGGGTCAAACATTGAATAAGTGATGTTAGGACAAAGTGTGTGTGTGTGTTTGGAAGTAACCTGTACAGATCACTCGGGTGAGACCCGTTCTTGTGATACAGGTCAAAGGGTATTTTTGTGTTTCACGAAGCGTCTGCCTCTGGAGAAACTCATTGTCTTTGAAATAGGGAGCACGCTCGGATCATTCATCAGTTACAAGGCATACCGCTTGAAAGTTACACGTATAGGAGGAGGTACATTCTCTACAACACGAATTGTACTTTTGTCTTACGTGTTGACGTAGATTTTGTCTAACTGGGACTAGAAATGCTCCTTGCTGATTCACGTCTGGATGTTCGTACCTATCGGTTGAAGCAAACCCCACTGCTGTTGTTGAGACGCTGGGCACCAATAAGGGTCCAACACATTGACGGCCTTCAGGCCAGGAAAGTCACAACATTTGCACACGAAGGACGCATTCACGCAAGTGCCCCATGCTCCGTTTTTGAAGTTTTAAAATGAAACATCTTTGAATTGTGTTGTGTTTTGAATTAGATGATTTTATTTCTTCATTAAAAGCTTGTATCAATTTACATCTGGAAGACTTCATTGAAAAGGACATTTCGTGTGAATTTCTCTCGTCATTAAGTAGACGGTCTTGCCGGGGGTTCGGTTCGATGCGGACACAAACAGTGTACACACACAGTGTACACACACACAGTGTACACACACACAGTGTACACACACACAGTGTACACACACAGTGTATACACACAGTGTACACACAGTGTACACACACTGTACATACAGTGTACACACAGTCTATACACACAGTGTACACACACAGAGTGTACACAAACAGTGTACACACAGTGTACACACTGTACACACACAGTGTACACACACACTGTATACACAGTGTACACACACACAGTGTACACACACAGTGTACATACACAGTGTACACACACACAGTGTACACACAGTGTACACACACACAGTGTACACAGTGTACACACAGTGTACACACACAGTGTATACACACAGGTAGACGCACACACAGGTAGACACACACACTGTACACACACACACAGTGTATACACACAGCGACACAGTGTACACACACAGTGTACACACACACACAGTGTATACACAATAATGTCCACGTTGTTGTTGCTGAGCTCACACACCCAAGGGAGGGAGCAATGGAAAATTAATCTAAATCAACTTAAACTCCAACTCTGTGACGTCACCACTCTTAATTACCTCATCGGCGTGAAACGCCAGGGTGAGGTGTGCCTAGCTAGTGACGTCATGTCACTAAGGTATTCATCCCTCCCCTGTCCACCGCGCTCTTGAGTGTGACGTCATCTCCGTTTGGAGATCATTGGAGATCGTCATCTCCAGTGGCAATGCTTATTTGGGCAAAGCTACGCCCGGTGACTGGTAGCTCATTAACATAATGTGTTCGTTAAAGCCGTCGCGAGTTTATTGCGACGGGTTCAGCGCCCACGCCCCCATCCCTCAACATATAGGCTGGCTTCATTAACATAATTTATTCAGGTAGAGAGCCGCTCGTGGGAGGGAAGTGACGTCATACTACTCCCTGCTGTCGCGAGGCAACAGGATGCTGCCGTGTGCGCGCTTGCACTGAAATCCGAGGTGAGAAATTCTCATCGTTGTGGTGGTGGTGGTTGTGGTGGTGGTTGTTGTTGTTGTTTACCAAGGTAGAGCCTCTCTCTCGTAGGGATGTCAGTTGAGTAGCAGCGAGCATTGGAATCGATGTCCAGGTTGGAACTTTACAACGCGGGGCCTAGCCACGCGGGGCCTTGCCTCCTGCCCTCGCCTGATTGCGTTTACTTTAATGATCTCGCTTAAGTTTAATTTGTCTTCACCCGGCTCGCCACTTTGTAACTTTGTTTTATTGTAAATATTCACGCAGTTTTTATTTTCTTTTGTTAGCAGGCCAAGCCCGCTTGAGCTGCTATACCGCTCTTGTTATCAGAAGCGACCTGCCCACAACAACACAAGGTGAGGCTTTGTCAACGTGTGTGAATGTTTTGACTTAAAACTTTGGTGACTGCAGGAATTAATATTCTTGGTTCTTGCGGTAAAGTCACGTAGATAGAAAGTTAAAAAAATAACAATACAAATAAATAAAATATTGTAAATAAAGCAAAAAAACTCACGTCGTTTTGATCGCAACACAAGTAGTCTTTATTTAATGTAATTGTATTATCTGTTATTGTTATTTTCTATCTACGTAACTTTACCGAAAGAAACAAGAATACGTGTGGCAATGTCTATCGGTCAAAGACACTCAGCGGAGAGATGCGCAAACTCCAAATATGCAGCAGGCGTCAGGGTCGGGATCGAACCCACGATTTCCTGTATACCAGGTGAGGTAGTTAACATCTCACCACGGAGAGAGACACGCAAACTCCAGTTAGCCTCGGATATGTTCGTTGATCCTCAATTAATTACTTGGTGGAGTGAGGAAGCATTCATGCCAAGCAGATGAAGGTGGCCAGGCATGATTCTAGACACGCCACCGCCTGTTTACCCAGTGACAGTGTACAGTTTGTGTTTGCAGTAACGTCTATTAACTCTGTTGAACACGGAGGTTATATCAAAACAATAGTTTACTTTTGTTTTCCTCTGGAACTCTTTATAAGAATGGAAACAGGAAGTTAACACAGCACACACGTGCAGCTGAAGTCGGAACTGTTCATCCCAGCATTTAAGGACATTGAGCCTGGATTCACACCTCTAAGTTGCGATTGAACGTTAATTTATGCATAACACAAACAGTATTGTTTTCAACACCCTTTGCTATGTCAGCTGAATTTAGCTCTCATAAATATTCCTTTTGTAGCCAGACAGCCGAAATTGTGTGCTCGGAGTTTTTGGTGAACATTCATTTTGAAGATACGAGGGCTTCCAGGCATGTTTTTAACCATTTGCCCTCTTATTGTGTGCCATAACAGCCCGTGTGATGAATTTGGGAAACGTTTTTACTACATCATGAATATATGAATAAGTATAGACGTGTAAGTCACATGTGACTATATATGCATTCCTCTGTGCCTCGATACTGTCGTGTAGATGGTGTGGATATTATTTTTTTCTGTCTGCAGCTGACGTTTCCTCTGACGCTTCCTCTGCAGAATTGGTCTGATGGAGCATATGCACTCAGCGCAGCTCGGTATGACAAGTCAACAATGTGACCAGCGTGCATACAGCACGGATCGGACTGGAAATTTGACACAGCACCAGAGAACACACACAGGAGAGAAACCCTTCAAGTGCAGTGTGTGTAACAAGGCATTTGCACGGTCATTTGCTCTTAAAATACACCAGAGAACACACACGGGAGAGAAACCCTTCAAGTGCACTGTGTGTGGGAAGGCGTTTGCACGTTCATCTACTCTTGTAATACACCAGAGAACACACACGGGAGAAAAACCCTTCATGTGCAGTGTGTGTGGGAAGGCGTTTCCACATTCATCTACTCTTGTAGAACACCAGAGAACACACACGGGAGAGAAACCCTTCAAGTGCAGTGTGTGCGTGAAGGCGTTTGCACAGTCATATGCTCTTGTAAAACACCAGAGAACACACACAGGAGAGAAACCCTTCAAGTGTACTCTGTGTGGGAAGCCGTTTGCAGATTCATCAAATCTTCAAGTACACCAGAAAACACAGAAGCATCAGAAAATCCACAAGGAGTGGAGTCTGAAATCAGCTTGTGAAAGTCAAAGTGCCGCAATGAGCCCATCCCTCATGAAACACGAACCGGAAGAAAATCCCAGCTTGGACACTTTTAAAGGTATCGAGGTGAAATTTGAAGAGGTGATGGTGAAATATGAAGAAGTGATGGTGAAATGCGAAGAGGTGAAGGTAAAATGTAAAGGTGAAGATTCAACTCCAAAATGGGACCTTCACAACGTGAAGCAGGAGGAGAATTCTGACTGTGAGGCAGAGCGAGGCAACTCCCAGCAGTTTGTGGAAGTGGAGGTGTGGGTGGACTTCCTCCGAGACAATACAAAGTCAAGTGGAGACCCGGTAGATGTGTAAGCTTGAGACGATGTCGCTCCAATAGATGCATCTTTGTCACAGGCCTTTAATGACAAGAATGTGAAGTTGAACACTCAATTCCTAGGTTCAACCTGCAGAGTAAGAGCGAGCGGCCAGTCTTTGTGGACCTGTGGATTTGGGAGATCTCTGCCCAGGAGTGAGAGCCAAGAAGCCTCCAAGCATTCACTATGTTATAATAATTGCATTTACTCGGTGCTTGTTTAATTGCCTCGGCAACTCGGAGTTTTGTATCTTGTCTGAAACACTCGAAGAGCATCCCCAAGTAGCAGCTGCCCCTGTGTGGCACAGGGTGATGGCCCTGCACCGGCCTGCATGTATTTTGTTTTCCGCCTGAGGATGACCGCTTGTGTTACGATCGAAACGTCGTGATATATTATTATTTTTTCTACCTACGTGACTTTACTGAAAGAATCAAAGAGTATGTGAAGAAGAGGCTGTCAGTAGGGGGCGATGATTGATGTTTCATCTCAGTTGTGTCATTTGTCTCTAATGTTTAGAATTCGCCAGCATGCAATGGCCTACTCGTTTTGAATGACACAATAGTATGTTTTACATCCACTGTTAAGCAGTTGATGCATATTTTTTTAAATAGCTTTTTAATCAGATGTTATCTGATGCAGTAGATTTCTCTGCAGTAATTAAATTTTGTTAAAATTCCTGTCAATAATTTAGAATGAACATCTTCTTTGGTTCTTTCGGTAAAGTCACATAGAATGAGAATAAAATAATAAAATAACAATAAAATTCTCACGACGTTTCGGCCACAACACAAGTGGCCTTCAGGTGAAAGGAACAAACCTGTCGGGACGACAGAGCTTCAATGAACGTTGTTAAGATTCGTAGCGTCTTTTAAGCTGGTTTAGAGAAGTGAGGCACCTTGACAAAGGGGTTTACATATAAAACAGGAGAATTTAGCATTGAAATAGCTGAGTGATTAGCTTGTGACTGGTCATAGAAATAGACTGGTCATAGAAATTGCTTTATTGTGTTATTTTATTAATTTATTATTTTATTCTCATTCTACGTGACTTAAGATGAATCCTTGCAGTCACGAAAGCTTTAAATCGAAATTTAGAATGAACACTTGTCTGATTTTGTGTGTACATGCATCACTTTATTTTTTATAAGGGTCAAACATTGAATAAGTGATGTTAGGACAAAGTGCGTGTGTTTTTGGAAGTAACCTGTACAGTTAACTCAGGTGAGACCCGTTGTTCTTGTGATACAGGTCAAAGGGTACTTTTGTGTTTCAGGAAGCATCTGGAGCAACTCATTGTCTTTGAAATAGGAAGCACACTCGGATCATTCATCAGTTACAAGGCATACCACCTTAAAGTTACACGTAGAGGAGATACATTCTCTACAACACGAATTATAATTTTGTCTTACGTGTTGACGTAGATTTTGTCGAACTTGGACTATAAATGCTCCTTGCTGATTAACGTCTGGATGTTCACGACCATGGCTTGAAGCAAGCCCCACTGCTGTTGAGACATTGTCCACCAAAACCGGTCCACAGTTGGCTTGCACTGAAGCAATGCTGCAGTAATTATGGACTCGCACGAAGGCCGTGGGATTTATATTTCGTGTTCAACATTCCTTTGTTTAGTGGAGATACCGATTAAATTAAAGACATCTTGTCTGCTGATCTTGTTCATATCTGTGTACATCGATATCCCACATTGCTTGCACGTACACACCACACGCAATTAGATCAATAAAAATAAGAACGACTTCCGGGCATTGCGAAGATCGAGGAATCTCTTTCAATGGAGCGAGTTCAGTGTGTTCGATTCAACATCTCTCTGTCTCTGTCCGTCTGTGTCATCTGTTTGCCTCTGTGTTTCTTTCTGCCTGTGTCTCTCTGTCGTCTCTGTGTTCCTCTTGTCTGTGTCTGTCCGCCTGTCTTGTCTGTGTGTGTGTCTCTCTATCAGCGTCTATCCAACCGTATTCAACGACTGTCAGTAGCAACACGCGCCCGGTCAACTTCCACGGCCCGCGACTCAAACTTGTTTATCTGTAACTTTCGCACCGTACGTAGCCAACCGTGTTAATCCATGGGACTCTGTGTGTGTATATAACTTATTTCGCACCATACCTAGCCGTGTTAATCTATGGGTCTCTGTGTGAGTCTGTGTGTGTGTATCTGTGCGAGTCTCTTGTGTTTGTATCTGTGTGAGTGTGTGTGTATCTGTGTGAGTCTCTGTGTGTGTATCTGTGTGAGTCTCTGTGTGTGTGTATCTGTGTGAGTCTCTGTGTGTGTATCTGTGTGTATCTGTGTGTGTATCTGTGTGAGTCTCTGTGTGTGTATCTGTGTGAGTCTCTCTGTGTGTATCTGGAACTTATTTCGCACCGTACGTAACCGAACCTGCCCAGGAGGAGCGGCTGGTATCTGTGGAGCTGTGGGCTGGGTAAATCTGTGAGCAGGAGCGAGAGACAAGCTCCCAAGCATTCACTACGTTATAAACATATTTGCACTCATAAGTCGCTTGCCTAATTACACTCAGCAACTCAGTGTTTCGTATCGAACCTCATCTCAAATAATCGAAGGGCGCCCCCTAGTGGCAGCTGCCCCTGTGTGGCACAAGGTGGCCCTGCACCGGCCTGCACGTGGACATGAGTCTGTCGGTAGGGGGCGATCATTGACGCGTAATCTCCCTTGTGGAGTTTCTGGATAGTGTTACTGGAATTGCCACAATTTTGACCGTGACACCAACATGCAATGTGCGTTGTGAGTGACACAGTGGTTTGTTTGACATCCGCTGTTAAGCAGACTGCACATATTGTGGTGAATGTTACTGGGGTAGCCAGATATGCCTGTCGGATTTGAACCTCGGCAACGAATAGAGAATGCGCTACCATATTCCTGGTTCTTTCGGTAAAGTCACAGATAGAACAATAAAAGATACAAAGAATAAGTAAACATTTTAATAATAAAATAATAACAAATTAAAATAATAAATTGAAAATAAATTGATGAAAAGATGCCATGGGTCGACTGAGATGACTGGTGAATGCACCACCTGTGCCCCCCACTATACACACAGTGTACACACACACAGTGTACACACACACATTGTGTACACAGTGTACACACACACAGTGTACACACACACAGTGTACGCACACACAGTACACACACAGTGTATACACACAGTGTACACACAGTGTACACACACACATTGTGTACACACACAGTGTAAACACACACAGTGTACACACACACAGTGTACACACACAGTGTACACACACACAGTGTACACACACACACAGTGTACACACACACAGTGTATACACACACACAGTGTACACACACATAGTGTACACACAATAATGTCCACGTTGTTGTAGCTGAGCTCACACACCCAAGGGAGGGGGCAATGGAAAATGAATCTAAATCAACTTAAACTCCAACCCCGCTCTGTGACGTCACAACTCTTCATTACCTCATCGGCGTTAAACGCCAGGGTGAGGTGTATCTCGCTAGTGACGTCATGTCACCAAGGTATTCACCCCACCCCCGTCCACCGCGCTCTTGAGGATGACGTCCCCTCCGCTCAGGTCACTGCCAATATCTGTCCAGTGGCAATCCTAATTTGGGCAAAGCTACACCCAGTGACTGGTGGCTCATTAACATAATGTGTTCGTTAAAGCCGTCGCGATTTTATTGCGACGGGTTCAGCGCCCACGCTCCCATCCCTCGACATATGGGCCGGCCTCATTAACATAATTTATTCAGTTACTGAGCCGCTCGTTGTGGGAGAGGCGTGTCTCTTACCCTGAAAATGACGTCATGTTACCTGCTTACCCGCGTAACGTCGCGAGGTAACAGGAAGCTGCCGATCCGCGCTTGCACTGAAATCCGAGGTGAGAAATTCTCATGGTGGTGGTTGTGGTGGTTGTTGTTGTTGTTTACCAAGGTAGATCCTCGCTCTCTCTCGTAGGGATGTCAGTTGAATAGCAGCGAGCATGGGAATCGATGTCCAGGTTGGAACTTTACAACGCGGGGCCTAGCCACGCGGGGCCTTGCCTCCTGCCCTCGCCTGATTGCATTCACTTTAATTATCTCGCTTAAGTTTAATTTGTCTTCACCCGGCTCGCCACTTTGTAACTTTGTTTTATTGTAAATATTCACGCAGTTTTATTTTTTTTGTTAGCAGGCCAAGCCCGCTTGAGCCGCAATATCACTCTTGTTATCAGAAGCGACCTGCCCACAACAACACAAGGTGAGGCTTTGTCAACGTGTGTGAATGTTTCGACTTAAAACTTTGGTGACTGCAGGAATTAATAGTCTTGGTTCTTTCGGTAAAGTCACGTAGATAGAAAATTAAATAACAGAAAAAAATTAAAAAAATGTTTTTTTTTAAATAAAGCAAAAAACCCACGACGTTTCGATCGCAACACAAGTGGTCTTTATCTTATTAAATTTAATCTGTTATTTTTATTTTCTATCTACGTGACTTTACTGAAAGAACCAACAATACGTGTGTCAATGTATCTATCGATCAAAGATGCTAAGCGTGTGCCGCTGTTGACTCTGAATGTGTGGAGGGGAACACCTTCACCACGGGGAGAGAGAGACACGGATAGCCTCGGCTATGTTGATTGATCCTCGATTCATTACTTGGTGGAGTGAGGAAGAATTAATGCTGAGCAGATGAAGGTGGCCAGGCATGGTGCTGGTCACACCACCACCTGTTTACCCATGGCAGTGTGTGACAGTGTGAAGTTTGTGTTTGCAGTAAAGTCTATTCACTCTGTTGAACACGGAGGTTATATCAAAACAATAGTTTATTTTTGTTTTCCTCTGGAACTCTTCATAAGAATGGAAACAGGAGGTGAACACAGCACACACATACAGCTGAAGTCGGAACTGTTCATCCCAGCATTCAAGGAAATCTGAGCCTGGATTCACACCTCTAAGTTGCGATTGAACATTAATTTCTGCATATCACAAATAGTATTGTTTTCAACACCCTTTGCTATGTCAGCTGAATTTTGCTTTCATAAATATTCCTTTTGTAGTCAGACAGCCGAAATTGTGTGCTTAGAGTTTTGGGTTAACATTCATCTTGAAGATATGAAGCCTTCCAGGCATATTAATGACATCTGCCCTCTCATTGTGTGCCCTAACAGCCCGTGGAGAGAAACCCTTCAGGTGCACTCTGTGCGTGAAGGCGTTTGCACGTTCATCAAATCTGATGAATTTGGGAAACTTTTTCACATCATGAATATATTAATAAGTATAGACGTGTAAGTCACGTGTGCATTCCTCTGTGCCTGACGTGTAGATGGTGTGGATATTATTTTTTTCTGTCTGCAGCTGACGCTTCCTCTGCAGAATTGGTCTGATGGAGCAAAGGCACTCAGTGGAGCTCGGTACGACAAGTGAACAATGCGACCAGCGTGCATACAGCACGGACTGGAAATTTGACACGGCACCAGAGAACTCGCACAGGAGAGAAACCCTTCAAATGTACTGTGTGTAACAAGGCATTTGCATGGCCATCAGTTCTTCAGACCCACCAGAGAACACACACGGGAGAGAAACCCTTCAGGTGCACGATGTGCGGGATGGCGTTTGCACAGTCATGTAATCTTGTAAAACACCAGAGAACACACACGGGAGAGAAACCCTTCAAGTGCAGTGTGTGTGGGAAGGCATTTTCACATTTATCTATTCTTAAAAAACACCAGAGAACACACACAGGAGAGAAACCCTTCAAGTGCAGTGCGTGTGGGAAGACATTTTCAGATTTATCTACTCTTAAAACACACCAGAGAACACACACGGGAGAGAAACCCTTCAAGTGCAGTGTGTGTGGGAAGGCATTTTCACAGTCATCTGATCTTGTAAAACACCAGAGAACACACACGGGAGAGAAACCCTTCAGGTGCACGATGTGCGGGATGGCGTTTGCACAGTCATGTAATCTTGTAACACACCAGAGAACACACACGGGAGAGAAACCCTTCAATTGCACTGTGTGTGGGAAGACATTTTCATATTCATCTCATCTTCAAAGACACCAGAGAACACACACGGGAGAGAAACCCTTCAAGTGCAGTGTGTGTGGGAAGACATTTGCAGATTCATTTGCTCTTAAAACACACCAGAGAACACACACGGGAGAGAAACCCTTCCAGTGCAGTGTGTGTGGGAAGGCATTTTCACATTTATCTACTCTTAAAAAACACCAGAGAACACACACAGGAGAGAAACCCTTCAAGTGCAGTGTGTGTGGGAAGACATTTTCAGATTTATCTACTCTTAAAAAACACCAGAGAACACACACAGGAGAGAAACCCTTCAAGTGCAGTGTGTGCGTGAAGGCATTTGCACAGTCATCTGATCTTGTAAAACACCAGAGAACACACAGGAGAGAAACCCTTCAGGTGCAGGATGGCGTTTGCACAGTCATGTAATCTTGTAACACACCAGAGAACACACACAGGAGAGAAACCCTTCAGTTGCACTGTGTGTGGGAAGACATTTTCATATTCATCTCATCTTCAAAGACACCAGAGAACACACGGGAGAGAAACCCTTCAAGTGCAGTGTGTGTGGGAAGACATTTGCAGATTCATTTGCTCTTAAAACACACCAGAGAACACACACGGGAGAGAAACCCTTCAAGTGCAGTGTGTGGGAAGGCATTTTCACATTTATCTACTCTTAAAAAACACCAGAGAACACACAGGAGAGAAACCCTTCAAGTGCAGTGTGTGTGGGAAGACATTTTCAGATTTATCTAATCTTAAAAAAGACCAGAGATCACACACAGGAGAGAAACCCTTCAAGTGCAGTGTGTGCGTGAAGGCATTTGCACAGTCATCTGATCTTGTAACACACCAGAGAACACACACAGGAGAAAAACCCTTCAGGTGCACGATGTGCGGGATGGCGTTTGCACAGTCATCTACTCTTGTAACACACCAGAGAACACACAGAGGAGAGAAACCCTTCAATTGCACTGTGTGTGGGAAGACATTTTCAGATTCATCTACTCTTAAAACACACCAGAGAACACACACGGGAGAGAAACCCTTCAGGTGCAGTGTGTGGGAAGACATTTTCACATTCATCTACTCTTAAAAAGCACCAGAGAACACACACGGGAGAGAAACCCTTCAGGTGCAGTGTGTGTCGGAAGACATTTTCAGGTTCATTTGCTCTTAAAACACACCAGAGAACACACACAGGAGAGAAACCCTTCAAGTGCAGTGTGTGTGGAAAGGCATTTTCAGATTCATCTCATCTTCAAAGACACCAGAGAACACACAAGGGAGAGAAACCCTTCAAGTGCAGTGTGTGTGGGAAGACATTTTCAGATTCATTTGCTCGTAAAACACACCAGAGAACACACACAGGAGAGAAACCCTTCAAGTGCAGTGTGTGTGGAAAGGCATTTTCAGATTCATCTGCTCTTAAAACACACCAGAGAACACACACGGGAGAGAAACCCTTCAAGTGCACTGTGTGTGGGAAGGCATTTGCACAGTCATCTGCTCTTAAAAAACACCAGAGGACACACACGGGAGAGAAACCCTTCAAGTGCACTGTGTGTGGGAAGACATTTTCAGATTCATCTGCTCTTAAAACACCAGAGAACACACACGGGAGAGAAACCCTTCAAGTGCACTGTATGTGGGAAGGCATCTGTACAGTCATTTGCTCTTAAAATACACCAGAGAACACACACGGGAGAGAAACCCTTCAGGTGCAGTGTGTGTGGGAAGGCATTTTCACAGTCATCTGCTCTTAAAACACACCAGAGAACACAGAAGCATCAGAAGATCCGCAAGGAGTGCAGTCTAAAATCAGTTTGTGAAAGTCAAAGTGCCGCAATGAGCCCATCCCTCATGAAACACGAACCGGAAGAAAATCCCAACTTGGACACTTTTAAAGGTATCGAGATGAAATATGAAGAGGTGATGGTGAAATGTGAAGAAGTGATGGTGAAGAGGGAAGAAGTGAAGGTAAAATGTGAAGATGAAGATTCAACTCCAAAATGGGACCTTCACATCGATGGAGGCAACGTAAAGCAGGAGGAGAATTCTCACTGTGAGGCAGAGCGATGCAACTCTCAGCAGTTTGTGGAAGTGGAGGTGTGGGTGGACTTCCTCCGAGACAATACAAAGTCAAGTGAAGACTCGATAGATGTGTAAGCTTGAGATGATGTCGCTCCAATAGATGCACCTTTGTCACAGGCCTTTAATGACAAGAACATGAAGTTGAACACTTTGTGGGCCCATGGGTTGGGTAGATCTGTAACCAGGAGCGAGAGACAATAAGCTCCCAAGCATTCACTATGTTATAACAATTGCATTTACACGTTGCTTGCTTTATCGCCTCAGCAACTCATAGTTTCGTGTCGTACCTCGTCTGAAACACTCGAAGAGCATCCCCAAGTAGCAGCTGCCCCTGTGTGGCACAAGGTGGTGGTCCTGCACCGGCCTGCATGTGGACAAGAGCCTGTCAGTAGGGGGCGATGATTGATGCGTCATCTCAGTTGTGTTGTTTGTAGGTAATCTTGATTCGAAGCTGTCGTGACTGCAGGAATCCACACACTTGAGTTCTTTTGGTAAAGTCACCACGTGGGTAGAAACATAACAGATCACGGCGTTTAGATCGCAACACAAGCAATCGTCATCAGGTGGGACAACCACAGCAAGAGAAACTGCTGAAGTAGTAGGCACCTACTCCAGCAGTTTCCTCTTATTGCTGCTGTGCTTGTCCCACCTGATGACGATTGCTTGTGTTGCCATCGAAGTGCCGTGATCTATTATTCGTAGCGTAATGTTTAGAATTTGCTACATTTTGACCCAGACGCCAGCATGCAACGGCCTACTCGTTTTGAATGACGCAACAATAGTACGGTGTACATACACTGTTAAGCAGACGGTGCGTATTTGTAAATAACTTCTTGGTAATACGATGTAACGTGATGCAGTCAATTTCGCTGCAGTAATTCGATGTTAATATGCCCGTCAATGATTTAGAATGAATACTTGTCTGATTGTGCGCGTGCATGTATCATTTTGTCTGAGGGTCAAACATTGAATATGTGATGTTAGGACAAAGTGCATGTGTGTGTGTTTTGGAAGTAACCTATACAGAGAACTCGGGTGAGACCCGTTGTTCTTGTGATACAGGTCAAAGGGTACATTTCAGTTCTTGATTGATTGTTCACGCTTACAGTGGCTTTCAGACAGCATACATTATAAAAAATTTCGTCTCCCCCCTCCTCTTTTCAAAAAAAATAGATGGACTAGTCCTGGGCAAACTGCCAATCGCTGCGCGTGACGCCAACGTTTTTTAAATAAATAAATAAATGTGCCGTTTAAAAATAAATTTATGCAAACCAACACACCTGATGATGACCGTTTGAGTTATGGTCGAAACGTCGTGAGAATTTTTTATTGTTTTATATATATTTTGTTGTTTCTCTTCAACGTGACTTTACCGAAAAAACTAAGAATATAATTCATTCAGTTAGAGAGTCGCTCGTGGGAGGGAAGTGACGTCATACTACTTCCTGCTGTCGCGAGGTAACAGGAAGCTGCCGTGTGCGCGCTTGCACTGAAATCCGAGGTGAGAAATTCTCATCGTTGTGGTGGTGGTGGTCGTTGTGGTGGTGGTTGTTGTTGTTGTTTACCAAGGTAGAGCCTCTCTCTCTCTTGTAGGGATGTCAATTGAGTAGCAGCAAGCATGGGAATCGATGTCCAGGTTGGAACTTTACAACGCGGGGCCAAGCCACGCGGGGCCTTGCCTTCTGCCCTCGCCTGATTGCGTTCACTTTAATGATCTCGCTTAAGTTTAATTTGTCTTCACCCGGCTCGCCACTTTGTAACTTTGTTTTATTGTAAATATTCACGCAGTTTTATTTTCTTTTGTTAGCAGGCCAATTCCCGCTTGAGCTGCTATACCGCTCTTGTTATCAGAAGCGACCTGCCCACAACAGCACAAGGTGAGGCTTTGTCAACGTGTGTGAATGTTTTGACTTAAAACTTTGGTGACTGCAGGAATTAATATTCTTGGTTCTTTCGGTAAAGTCACGTAGATAGGAAATAAAAACAATAACATAATAAACATACAAAATATTAAATAAAGCAACAAAAAAACCCACGTTTTGATCGCAACACAAGTGGTCTTTATTTAATGTAATTGTATTATCTGTTATTGTTATTTTCTATCTACGTAACTTTACCGAAAGGAACAAGAATACGTGTATCAATGTCTATCGGTCAAAGACGCTAAACGGAGTGACGCGCAAACTCCAAATATACAGCAGGCGTCAGGGTCGGGATCGAACCCACGACTTCCTGTATACCAGGTGAGGTAGTTAACATCTCACCACGGAGAGAGACACGCAAACTCCAGTTAGCCTCGGCTGTGTTCGTTGATCCTCAATTAATTACTTGGTGGAGTGAGGAAGCATTCATGCCAAGCAGATGAAGGTGGCCAGGCATGATTCTAGACACGCCACCGCCTGTTTACCCAGTGACAGTGTACAGTTTGTGTTTGCAGTAACGTCTATTAACTCTGTTGAACACGGACGTCATAGCACAACAATAGTTTACTTTTGTTTTCCTCTGGAACTCTTTATAAGAATGGAAACTGGAGGTGAACACAGCACACACATTCAGCTGAAGTCGGAACTGTTCATCCCAGCATTTAAGGACATCTGAGCCTGGATTCACACCTCTAAGTTGCGATTGAACATTAATTTATGCATAACACAAATGGTATTGTTTTCAACACCCTTTGCTATGTCAGCTGAATTTAGCTCCCATAAATATTCCTTTTGTAGCCAGACAGCCGAAATTGTGTGCTCGGAGTTTTGGGTGAACATTCATTTTGAAGATACGAGGGCTTCCAGGCACGTTTATGACCATTTGCCCTCTCATTGTGTGCCATAACAGCCCTGTGATGAATTTGGGAAACTTTTTCACTGCATCATGAATATATGAATAAGTATAGACGTGTAAGTCACATGTGACTATATATGCATTCATCTGTGCCTCGATACTGACGTGTAGATGGTGTGGATATTATTTTTTTCTGTCTGCAGCTGACGCTTCCTCTGACGCTTCCTCCGCAGAATTGGTCTGATGGAGCAAATGCACTCAGCGCAGCTCGGTATGACAAGTCAACAATGCGACCAGCGTGCATACAGCACGGATCGGACTGGAAATTTGACACGGCACCAGAGAACTCGCACAGGAGAGAAACCCTTCAAGTGCACTGTGTGTGGGAAGGCGTTTTCACAGTCATCTGTTGTTAAAAAACACCAGAGAACACACACGGGAGAGAAACCGTTCAGGTGCACTCTGTGCGGGATGGCGTTTGCACAGTCTCCACATCTTCAAGTACACCAGAGAACACACACGGGAGAGAAACCCTTCAAGTGCACTGTGTGTGGGAAGGCATTTGCAAGTTCATCTAATCTTGTAATACACCAGAGAACACACACAGGAGAGAAACCCTTCAGGTGCACTCTGCTGGAAGGCGTTTGCACATTCATCAAATCTTCAAGTACACCAGAGAACGCACACGCATCAGAAGATCCACAAGGAGTGCAGTCTGATATCGGCTTGTGAAAGTCAAAGTGCCACCATGAGCCCATCCCTCATGAAACACGAACCGGAAAAAAATCCCAGCTTGGACACTTTTAAAGTTATTGAGGTGAAATATGAAGAGGTGATGGTGAAATGTGAAGAAGTGATGGTGAAGAGTGAAGAAGTGATGGTGAAGAGGGAAGAAGTGAAGGTGAAATGTGAAGATGAAGATTCAACTCCAAAATGGGACCTTCACATCGATGGAGGCAACGTGAAGCAGGAGGAGAATTCTGACTGTGAGGCAGAGCGAGGCAACTCCCAGCAATTCGTGGAAGTGGAGGTGTGGCTGGACTTGCTCCTAGACAATACAAAGTCAAGTGGAGACCCGGTAGATGTGTAAGCCAGAGACGATGTCGCTACAATAGATGCACCTTTGTCACAGGCCTTTAATCAAAAGAACGCGAAGTTGAAGACTCAGTTCTTAGGTTCAACCTGCAGAGTAAGAGCGGCCAGTCTTTGTGGACCTGTGGGTTGGGTTAATCTCTAACCAGGAGCGAGAGCCAATAAACTCCCAAGCATTCACTATTTTATCAATTGCATTTATATGGTGCTTGCTTAATCACCTCTACGTGGCTTTACCGAAAGAACCAAGGAGAATGGATCCCTGCAGTCATAAACTTCAAATCAAGATTGCCTCAGCAACTCAGAGTTTTGTATCTCGTTTCAGACACTCGAAGAGCATCCCCAAGTAGCAGCTGCCCCTGTGTGGCACAAGGTGGTGGCCCTGCACCGGCCTGCATGTGGACAAGAGCCTGTCAGTAGGGGGCGTTGGTTGATGTGGCGTCTTAGTTGTGGAGTTTGTTGGTAATGTTTCGATTTAAAGCTTTTGTGACTGCAGGGATTCATCTTCTTGGTTCTTTCGGTAAAGTCACGTAGAAGGGAAACGATAAGATAATAAAAATGAAACAATAAAATAAAATTCTCACGACGTTTCGGCTGCTTGCGAACGTCGTGAGAATTTTATTTGATTATTTTATTTTTATTATCTTATTATTTCCCTTCTACGTGAATTTGTAGGTAATGTTTAGAATGTTATCAAGTTTTGACCGAAATGCCAGCATGCAAATGCAATAGTACGTTGTACATACACTGTTAAGCAGATGGTGCATATTTTTTTTAAAAACAGCTTCTTGTTAATACGATGTAACCTGATGCAGTCTATTTCACTGCAGTAATTCAGTTTTGTTAAAATGCCTGTCAATAATTTAGGATGAATACTTGTGTGATTGTGCGTGTGCATGTAACATTTTGTCTGAGGGTCAAACATTGAATAAGTGATGTTAGGACAAAGTGTGTGTGTGTTTGGAAGTAACCTGTACAAATAACTCAGGTGAGAAACGTTCTTGTGATACAGGTCAAAGGGTACTTTTGTGTTTCACGAAGCGTCGGCCTCTGAAGCAACTCATTGTCTTTGAAATAGGGAGCACGCTCGGATCATTCATCAGTTACAAGGCATACCACTTAAAAGTTACACGTATAGGAGGAGGTACATTCTCTACAACACGAATTGTCTTACGTGTTGACGTAGATTTTGTCTAACTGGGACTAGAAATGCTCCTTGCTGATTGACGTCTGGATGTTCGTACCTATCGGTTGAAGCAAACCCCACTGCTGTTGTTGAGACGCTGTGCACCAATAAGGGTCCAAGCATTTTAGGGCCTTCGGCCAGGAAAGTCACAACGTTTACGGCACACGAAGGACGCATTCACGCAAGTACCCCATGCTCCGTTTTGAAGTTTTAAAATGAAACATCTTTGAATCGTGTTGTGTTTTGAATTAGATTATTGTTATTTCTTCATTAAAAGTGTATTTCATTTTACATCCGGAAGGCTTCATTGAGAAGGACATTTCGAGTGAATGTTCTCTCGTCGTTAAGTAGACGGCCTTGCCGGGGGTTCGGTTCGATGCGGACTTTCACCTGGTTGGGATTGCGGGATCGAGATAAAGCGACACGGAGCTGCTGGCCGTCTGCAGATCGATTCCAACGTAATCGAACGTCTGTCCCTGCGCCTCCGTCGTTGGTACAGGGGGTGCTGGATAATGTTTGGAATTACCCCAATTTTGACCGTGACACCAACATGCGTTGTGAATGACGCAACGTTATGTTTTACATCCGCCGTTTAGCAGACTGCGCATATTGTGGTGAATGTTACTGGGGTAGCCAGGTGTGCCCGTCCGTCGTTCGCATGCAGGGGGCGGGAGTAGGTTTACAGCGCCCCCTGCGTGAAAACGACGGAAAGGGCAGCGTTCATCACGGATAAAGTTGTGCGCTTTTATTTTAAATGTTATTCTTTTATAAGGTGATGTTGATATCGAAAACTGACACATAACCGGCATGCCATAAATAGGAAATTAACTCTGCTTATTCGAATCAATGTATTCATATATGTCGATAAACTGATTTCAAGCAGATTGTCTCTAACGGCGACTACAGGGACCACGTGATTGTTTAAAAATGTCTTTGATTGTAACTATAATTGCCTACAATTCGTCATGTGAAGCTTATTTAGACTATAATTTATTCACTACCCAAAATGTATTTACTTGAAAACATAGAGCTGATATTTATTCTTGGTTCTTTCGGTAAAGTCACGTAGAAGGGAAACAAAATAACAAAAATATAAAACAATTAAATTATCACGACGTTTCGACTGCAACACAAGCAATCATCATCAGGTGTCACACACAGGCACATACACAGAGACACAGGCACACACAGATACAGGCACACAGTGTGTACACACACACTGTGCATATACAGAGTGTACACACACACAGTCTGTACACATACACAGTGTACACACACAGTCTGCACACAGTGTACACACAGAAACAGTGTACACACAGAAACAGTGTGTACACACAGTAATATCCACGTTGTAGTTGCTGAGCTCACGCTACCCAAGGGGTCTCTGTTGAAGAGATGGAGCAATGGAAAATGAATATAAATCAACTTAAACTCCATTCCCGCTCTGTGACGTCACCACACAGCATGAGCTCATCGCTGTGAAACGCCAGGGGGAGCTGTACCTCGCTCGTGACGTCATGTCACCAAAGTATTCACCCCACCCCCGTCCACCGCGCCCTTGAGCGTGACCTCACCTCTGCTTGGTCACTGCCGATATCTGTTCCGGTACAATCCTTATTTGGGCAAAGCTACGCCCAGTGACTGGTGGCTCATTAACATAATGTATCCGTTAAAGCCGTCGCGAGTTGATTGGGACGGGTTCAGCGCCCACGCCCCCATCCCTCGACATATGGCCCGGACTCATTAACATAATTTTATTCAGTCACGGAGCCGCTCGTGGGAGGGGAGTGTCTTGTTCCCCGGACGTGACGTCATGCCACCTTCTGCTGCCGCGTGACGTCACGAGGTAACAGGAAGCGATCGCTTCGCTCTTGCACTGAAATCTGAGGTGAGAAATTATTATCGTGTGGGTGGTTGTTGTGGTGGTGGTGGTTGTTGTTGTTGTTTACCAAGGTAGAGCCTCCGTCTCTCTCGTAGGGATGTCAGTTGAGTAGCAGCGAGCATGGGAATCGATGTCCAGGTTGGAACTTTACAACGCGGGGCCTAGCCACGCGGGGCCTTGCCTCCTGCCCTCGCCTGATTGCATTCACTTTAATTATCTCGCTTAAGTTTAATTTGTCTTCACCCGGCTCGCCACTTTGTAACTTTGTTTTATTGTAAATATTCACGCAGTTTTTATTTTATTTTGTTAGCAGGCCAAGCCCGCTTGAGCTGCTATACCGCTCTTGTTATCAGAAGCGACCTACCCACAACAACACAAGGTGAGGCTTTGTCAACGTGTGTGAATGTTTTGACTTAAAACTTTGGTGACTGCAGGAATTAATATTCTTGGTTCTTTCGGTAAAGTCATGTAGATAGAAAATTAAATAAAAATAACAGATAATAAATGAAAAGAAAAATAAAAAAATGAAAATGAAGCAAAAAACCCACGACGTTTCGATCGCAACACAAGTGATCTTTATCTTATTAAATTTAATCTGTTATTTTTATTTTCTATCTACGTGACTTTACTGAAAGAACCAACAATACGTGCGTCAATGTCTATCGGTCAAAGACGCTATGCGCGTGCCGCTGTTGACTCTGAATGTGTGGAGGGGAACACTTTCACCATGGGGAGAAAGAGATAGAGACACGGATAGCCTCGGCTATGTTGATTGATCCTCGATTCATTACTTGGTGGAGTGAGGAAGAATTAATGCTGAGCAGATGAAGGTGGCCAGGCATGGTTGTGGTCACACCACCACCTGTTTACTCATGGCAGTGTGACAGTGTCAAGTTTGTGTTTGCAGTAAAGTCTATTAACTCGGTTATATCAAAACAATAGTTTATTTTAGTTTTCCTCTGGAACTTTATACGAATGGAAACAGGAGGTGAACACAGCACACACATTCAGCTGAAGTCGGAACTGTTCATCCCCAGCATTCAAGGACATAGCCTGGATTCACACCTGAGTTGCGATTGAACGTTAATTTATGCATTTCTGCACAACACAAATAGTATTGCTTTCAACACCCTTTGCTATGTCAGCTGAATTTAGCTTTCATAAATATTCATTTTGTAGTCAGACAGCCAAATTTGTGTGCTTAGAGTTTTGAGTTAACATTCATCTTGAAGATATGAAGGCTTCCAGGCATATTAATGACATTTTCCCTCTCATTGTGTGCCATAACAGCCCGTGGAGAGAAACCCTTCAGGTGCAGTGTGTGCGTGAAGGCGTTTGCACGTTCATCAAATCTGATGAATTTGGGAAACTTTTTCACTACATCATGAATATATTAATAAGTATAGACGTGTAAGTCACGTGTGCATTCCTCTGTGCCTGACGTGTAGATGGTGTGGATATTCTTTTTTTCTGTCTGCAGCTGACGCTTCCTCTGCAGAATTGGTCTGATGGAGCAAAGGCACTCAGCGCAGCTCGGTACAACAAGTCAACAATGCGACCAGCGTGCATACAGCACGGACCGGACTGGAAACTTGACACAGCACCAGAGAAGTCACACAGGAGATAAACCCTTCAAATGTACTGTGTGTAACAAGGCATTTGCATGGCCATCAGTTTTTCAGAACCACCAGAGAACACACACGGGAGAGAAACTCTTCAGGTGCACGATGTGCAGGATGGCGTTTACACAGTCATGTAATCTTGTAAAACACCAGAGAACACACACGGGAGAGAAACCCTTCAAGTGCAGTGTTTGTGGGAAGGCATTTGCACATTCATCAAATTTTCGAAGACACCAGAGAACACAAAATCATCGGAAGATCCACAAGGAGTGGAGTCTGAAATCAACTTGTGAAAGTCAAAGTGCCGCAATGAGCCCATCCCTCATGAAACACGAACCGGAAGAAAATCCCAGCTTGGACACTTTTAAAGGTACCAAGGTGAAATATGAAGAGGTGAAGGTGAAATGTGAAGAAGTGATGGTGAAGAGCGAAGAAGTGAAGGTAAAATGTGAAGATGAAGATTCATCTCCAGAATGGGACCTTTACATTGATGAAAGCAACGTGAAGCAGGAGGAGAATTCTGACTGAGGCAGAGCGAGGCAACTCCCAGCAGTTTGTGGAAGTGGAGGTGTGGGTGGACTTCCTCCGAGACAATCCAAAGTCAAGTGGAGACCCGGTAGATGTGTAAGCCAGAGACGATGTCGCTCCAATAGATGCACCTTTGTCATAGGCCTTTAATGACAAGAATGTGAAGTTGAACACTCATTTCCTAGGTTCAACCTGCAGAGTAAGAGCGGCCAGTCTTTGTGGACCTGTGGGTTGGGTAGATCTCTAACCAGGAGCGAGAGACAAGCCCCCAAGCATTCACTATGGTATAATAATTGCATTTACACGGTGCTTGCTTAACCGCCTCAGCAACTCGGAGTTTAGTGTCTCATCACAAACACTCGAAGAGCATCCCAAAGTAGCAGCTGCCCCTATGTGGCACAAGGTGGTGGCCCTGCACCGGCCTGCATGTGGACAAGAGCCTGTCAATAGGGGGTGATGATTGATGTGTCATCTCAGTTGTGTAGTTTGTAGGAAATGTTTAGAATTTGCTACATTTTCACTCAGACGCCAGCATGCAATGGCCTACTCGTTTTGAATGACACAATGGTATGTTTTACATACACTGTGAAGCAGAATGTGCAACTTTTTTTAAAAGCTTCTTGTCAATACGATGTAACGTGATGCAGTATATTTCACTGCAGTAATCCAATTTTGTTAATATGCCTGTCAATAATTTAGAATGTATACTTGTCTGGTTTTGTGTATACTTGTAACATTTGATCTGTAAGGGTCAAACATTGAATAAGTGATGTTAGGACAAAGTGTGCATGTCTGTTTGGAAGTAACCTGTACAGAGAACTCAGGTGAGACCCGTTGTTCTTGTGATACAGGTCAAACGGTGTTTTTGTGATCCACGAAGCATGTGGAGCAACTCATCGTCTTTGAAATAGGTAGCATGCTCGGATCATTCATCAGTTACAAGGCATACCACTTGAAAGTTACACGTATAGGAGGAGGTACATTCTCTACAACACGAATTGTCTTACGTGTTGACGTAGATTTTGTCTAACTGGGACTAGAAATGGTCCTTGCTGATTCATGTCTGGATGTTCGTTACCTATCGGTTGAAGGAAACCCCACTGCTGTTGTTGAGATGCTGTGCACCAATAAGGGTCCAACACATTGACGGCCTTCAGGCCAGGAAAGTCACAACATTTGCACACGAAGGACGCATTCACGCAAGTACCCCATGCTCCGTTTTGAAGTTTTAAAATGAAACATCTTTGAATTGTGTTGTGTTTTGAATTAGATGATTTTATTTCTTCATTAAAAGCTTGTATCAATTTACATCTGGAAGACTTCATTGAAAAGGACATTTCGTGTGAATTTTCTCTCGTCATTAAGTAGATGGCCTTGCCGGGGGTTCGGTTCAATGTGGACACACAGTGTACACACACAGTGTACACACACACAGTGTACACACAATGTACACACTGTACACACACAGTGTACACACACACAGTGTATACACACATTGTACACACAGTGTACACACACAATGTACACACACAGTTTATACACACTGTACACACAATGTACACACACAGTGTACACACAGTGTGTGTATACACAGTGTACACACAGTGTGTGTATACACAGTGTACACACACAGTGTATATACACACAGTCAGTGTATACACACAGTGTATACACACAGTGTACACACACAGTGTACACACAATGTACACACACAGTGTACACAGACTGTACACACACAGTGTACACACACAGTGTATACAGAGTGTACACAGTGTGTACACACACACTGTATACACTGTGTGTGTGTACACACAGTGTATACACACACAGTGTGCACACACACAGTGTACACACACACAGTGACACACAGTGACACAGTGTACACACAGTGACACAGTGACACACAATGTATACACAGTGTACACACACACAGTGACACACACACAGTGTATACACAGTGTACACACACACACAGTGACACACACATAGTGTACACACACACAGTGACACAACAACAACCGCCATTCGCCACTAAGTGGCGATGACGTCACCATGACACTTGTGCCAGGCACAGTGACACACACACAGTGACACAGTGACACACAGCGACAGACAGTGACACACACAGTGTATACACATAGTGTACATACACACACAGTGTACACACACACACACAGTGTATACACAATAATGTCCACGTTGTTGCTGAGCTCACACACCCAAAGGAGGGAGCAATGGAAAATGAATCTAAATCAACTTAGACTCCAACTCTGTGACGTCACCACCCGGCATTACCTCATCGGCGTGAAGTGCCAGGGTGAGGTGTACCTCGGTAGTGACGTCATGTCACCAAGGTATTCACCCCTCCCCCATCCTCCGCGCTCTTGAGCGTGACGTCTCCTCCGCTGGGGTCACTGCCGATATCGTTCCAGTGGCAATCCTTATTTGGGCAAAGCTACGCCCAGTGACTGGTGGCTCATTAACATAATGTATCCGTTAAAGCCGTCGCGAGTTTATTGCGACGGGTTCAGCGCCCACGCTCCCATCCCTCCACATATGGGCCGGCGTCATTAACATAATTTATTCAGTTACAGAGCCGCTCGTGGGAGGGAAGCGACGTCATACTACTTCCTGCTGTCGCGAGGCAACAGTAAGCTGCCGTGTGCGCGCTTGCACTGAAATCGGAGGTGAGAAATTCTCATCGTTGTGGTGGTGGTGGTTGTTGTGGTGGGGGTGGTGGTTGTTGTTGTTTACCAAGGTAGAGCCTCGCTCTCTCTCGTAGGGATGTCAGTTGAGTAGCAGCGAGCATGGGAATCGATGTCCAGGTTGGAACTTTACAACGCGGGGCCTAGCCACGCGGGGCCTTGCCTCCTGCCCTCGCCTGATTGCATTCACTTTAATTATCTCGCTTAAGTTTAATTTGTCTTCACCCGGCTCGCCACTTTGTAACTTTGTTTTATTGTAAATATTCACGCAGTTTTTATTTTTTTCACCAGGCCAAGCCCGCTTGAGCTGCTATACCGCTCTTGTTATCAGAAGCGACCTGCCCACAACAACACAAGGTGAGGCTTTGTCAACGTGTGTGAATGTTTTGACTTAAAACTTTGGTGACTGCAGGAATTAATATTCTTGGTTCTTTCGGTAAAGTCACGTAGATAGAAAATAAAATAAAAATAACATAACAAACGTAAAAAATAGTAAATAAAGCAAAAAAACCCACGTTTTGATCGCAACACAAGTGGTCTTTATTTAATGTAATTGTATTATTTGTTATTTTTATTTTCTATCTACGTAACTTTACCGAAAGAAACAAGAATACGTGTATCAATGTCTATCGGTCAAAGACGCTAAACGGAGTGACGCGCAAACTCCAAATATACAGCAGGCGTCAGCGTCGGGATCGAACCCACGACTTCCTGTATACCAGGTGAGGTAGTTAAGATCTCACCACGGAGAGAGACACGCAAACTCCAGTTAGCCACGGCTGTGTTGGTTGATCCTCAATTAATTAATTGGTGGAGTGAGGAAGCATTCATGCCAAGCAGATGAAGGTGGCCAGGCATGATTCTAGACACGCCACCGCCTGTTTACCCAGTGACAGTGTACAGTTTGTGTTTGCAGTAACGTCTATTAACTCTGTTGAACACGGACGTTATAGCACAACAATAGTTTACTTTTGTTTTCCTCTGGAACTCTTTATACGAATGGAAACTGGAGGTGAACACAGCACACACATTCAGCTGAAGTCGGAACTGTTCATCCCAGCATTTAAGGACGTCTGAGCCTGGATTCACACCTCTAAGTTGCGATTGAACATTAATTTATGCATAACACAAATGGTATTGTTTTCAACACCCTTTGCTATGTCAGCTGAATTTAGCTCCCATAAATATTCCTTTTGTAGCCAGACCGCCGAAATTGTGTGCTCGGAGTTTTGGGTGAACATTCATTTTGAAGATACGAGGGCTTCCAGGCATTTTTATGACCATTTGCCCTCTCATTGTGTGCCATAACAGCCCTGTGATGAATTTGGGAAACTTTTTCACTGCATCATGAATATATGAATAAGTATAGACGTGTAAGTCACATGTGACTATATATGCATTCCTCTGTGCCTCGATACTGACGTGTAGATGGTGTGGATATTATTTTTTTCTGTCTGCAGCTGACACTTCCTCTGACGCTTCCTCCGCAGAATTGGTCTGATGGAGCAAATGCACTCAGCGCAGCTCGATATGACAAGTCAACAATGCGACCAGCGTGCATACAGCACGGATCGGACTGGAAATTTGACACGGCACCAGAGAACTCGCACAGCAGAGAAACCCTTCAAGTGCACTGTGTGTGGGAAGGCGTTTTCACAGTCATCTGTTGTTAAAAAACACCAGAGAACACACACGGGAGAGAAACCGTTTAGGTGCACTCTGTGCGGGATGGCGTTTGCACAGTCTCCACATCTTCAAGTACACCAGAGAACACACACGGGAGAGAAACCCTTCAAGTGCACTGTGTGTGAGTAGGCATTTGCATGTTCATCTAATCTTGTAATACACCAGAGAACACACATGGGAGAGAAACCCTTCAAGTGCACTCTGTGCAGGAAGGCGTTTGCACAGCAACAACATCTTCAAGTACACCAGAGAACACAGAAGCATCAGAAGAACCACAAGGAGTGGAGTCTGAAATTAGCTTGTGAAAGTCAAAGTGCCACCATGAGCCCATCCCTCATGAAACATGAACCGGAAAAAAATCCCAGCTTGGACACTTTTAAAGTTATCGAGGTGAATTATGAAGATGTGATGGTGAAGAGGGAAGAAGTGATGGTGAAGAGCGAAGAAGTGATAGTGAAATGTGAAGAAGTGATGGTGAAGAGGGAAGAAGTGAAGGTGAAATGTGAAGATGAAGATTCAACTCCAAAATGGGACCTTCACATCGATGGAGGCAACGTAAAGCAGGAGGAGAATTCTGACTGTGAGGCAGAGCGAGGCAACTCCCAGCAGTTTGTGGAAGTGGAGGTGTGGGTGGACTTCCTCCGAGACAATACAAAGTCAAGTGGAGACCCGGTAGATGTGTAAGCCAGAGACGATGTCGCTCCATTAAATGCACTTTTGTCACAGGCCTTTAATGACAAGAATGTGAAGTTGAACACTCAATTCGTAGGTTCAACCTGCAGAGTAAGAGCGACCGGTCTTGGTGGACCTGTGGGTTGGGTTGATCTCTAACCAGGAGCGAGAGCCAATAAGCTCCCAAGCATTCACTATTTTATCAATTGCATTTATATGGTGCCTGCTTAATCACCTCTACGTGACTTTACCGAAAGAACCAAGGAGTTTGGATCCCTGCAGTCACATACTTCAAATCAAGATTGTCTCAGCAACTCAGAGTTTCGTATCTCGTTTCAGACACTCGAAGAGCATCCCCAAGTAGCAGCTGCCCCTGTGTGGCACAAGGTGGTGGCCCTGCACCGGCCTGCATGTGAACAAGAGCCTGTCAGTAGGGGGCGTTGGTTGATGTGGCGTCTTAGTTGTGGAGTTTGTTGGTAATGTTTCGATTTAAAGCTTTCGTGACTGCGGTGGTGTGGGTGGTGGTTGTGATGGTGGTGGTGTGGGTGGTGGTGGTGGTGGTGGTGGTGGCGGTAGTGTTGGTGTGGGTGGTGGTGTTAGTGTGGTTGGTGGTGTGGGTGTGGGTGGTGTTGGTGTGGGTGGTGGTGGTGGTGGTGTGGGTGGTGGTGGTGGTGTGGGTGGTGGTGTGGGTGGTGGTGTTGGTGTGGTTGGTGGTGTTGGTGTGGGTGGTGGTGTTGGTGTGGATGGTGGTGGCAGTGGTGGTGGCGGTGGTGTTGGTGTGGGTAGTGGTGTTGGTGTGGGTGATGGTGGTGGTGTTGGTGTGGGTGGTGGTGTTGGTGTGGTTGGGGTGGTTGGTGGTGTGGGTGGTGCTGGTGGTGTGGGTGGTGCTGGTTGTGTTGTTGTGGGTGAGTGCGTGGTGTGCCGGAGTGAGCCGCGTAGCTGCACGTTAGTTCACGGCGACAGCGGCCACCTTGCCACGTGCCGCCGCTGCGCCTTGGAGCTGCAGCGGCGTGGCATGGCCTGCCCACTCTGCCGCAGGGAGATCCACTCTGTGGTGCACACGTTCCTGTCCTGACACGACACACACACAGACACACAGACACTCACACAGACAACAACAACAACAACAACCGCCATTCGCCACTAAGTGGCGGTGACGTCACCACGACGCTTGTGCCAGGCTACGTGTACCCTGAGGCAACGTAAAGTGCAGAACGCCCGCTGGCAGGTCACGGGGCAGACCCAGGTGCCACGGGTTGACTGACTGAGATGACTGGCTGATGCACCACCTGTGCCCCCTACTGTGCCAACCTGCTGTGCTTTAGCCACCCGGCGCTCCGCTCGTTCTGAGCGTCGCTCCTCCGCCCTCCATTGTTGTTGGAGGGCGACTACCTCCAACTGTCCAGTAGCATCCTTTACGAGCCTCCTCCACAGAGGCCGATCTTGACACCGCTGGTACCAGTCATCAGTCATCGGCAAGTCCACTCAGCTCCATGTCCTCCTGTACCACATCACTCCATCTCTTCTCTAGCCCGTGCCGCACCCGCTTAGCCCCCTCAATCCGGCCGAACAAAAGCTGTTTCGGCATGCGGTGGCTGGGCATGCGGGCTACATGACCCAGCCATCGCAGCCTTGCCCGCTGGAGGAGCTCACCGATGGGACCTTGCCCAGATCTTTCAAGGATTTGTGAGCTCCTCACACAATCCAGTCTGGTTAAACCCAGGATGGATCGTAGGCAGGTCAGCCTAAATGTTTCTAACCGGCGAAGATGTTCCATTAGGGGGGTCCACGTTTCGCAAGCGTAGAGAAGGGAGGGAATGACCGTGGCCGAGAGGATCTGAAGCTTAGTGCGGAGCGACAGACCAGGTAGCTTCCACACAGCGTTACGCAACCGATGAAAAGATATTGCCGCTCGACTGATTCAGAGTGAGACCTCTGCTGTTAAACTGGAGCCAGTCATAAGCACACTGCCCAGGTATGGGAAACTCTCCACTCTCTCCACAACTGCGCCATCACCGATTGGGAGTTGTGGGGGTGGAGTGTCCGATGGTACAAAATACACAGACATACACAGACACACACAGACACGCATAATAACAACAACCGCCATTCGCCACTAAGTGGCGAATCGCGTCACCACGACGCTTGTGCCAGGACGTGCACCTTGAGGCCACGTGAAGTGTCGAACGACCGCTGGCAGGAGGTCACGGGGCAGACCCAGGTGTCACGGGTCGACTGACTGAGATGAGATACACACAGAGACAGGTACACAGACAGATACACACAGACACATAGAGACATATATACACAGAGTGTTTGTTAATTTATGTCTCCTTAAGGACAATTTTATGTTCATGTTTTTACCTCAGAATGTAAAAAATAAATGTTCCTCGTAATGTTCATAATATTTTTTGTCTACCTCAATGTTTATAAAAAAAATTAACCTCAATGTTATTTTTTACCTCAATGTAAAAAAGATTTGTTTTTACCTCAGAATATATAATAAAATGTTTACCTCAATGTAGAAATTATATTTTTTTACCTCACACTCTTGAATGCGTTTATTGCCGTTTAATATATTAAACTTTTGCACATTTAACCTCATCGTTTCCTGTCATCACTTTACGAGTTCACCGTGTGTGTGTGTGTGTGGGGAGCGGTGGTGCGGCAAAGCAAACCCCTCCAGTGAAGGTCCCCCGTGTGGCCTCTAACAGACTGTAGGGGCAAGTGTCTCTTAGCAGCTCGCAGCAGCTGCGACCACCGTCACGACAAAATTATCTTACATCCACGTCCACCCTCTGTGTATATTCACACGCACGTGGGAGATGCGCTAACCCATCCCTAGCGATCCGAGCGGTGCGTCTTAAGAGTGCGAGGATTATTCTCCTGGCCGCTCTAACGCCGTTCCCACGTGACGAGCGACCTGACGGAGCTGCTTTCACTTGGTGCAGGGCAGGCCGCTCGCGTGGATCAAGATTGGCACAGCAGCTCAGTGGGGGGCTCCCTTACACCCTGGTGGCAATACACTTAGTTTAGTTTTACTTAGGGTCTCTGTTAGTGTGGGTCTCTGTTAGTGTGGGTCTCTGTGAGTCTCTGTGAGTGTAGGTCTCTGTGAGTGTGGGTCTCTGTGAGTATGGGTCTCTGTGAGTGTGGGTTTCTGTGGGTCTGTGTGGGTCTCTGGACCACTGGACGGGTTCCGCAGGATTGGAAGGATGCCCTGGTGGTCCCCCTTTTTAAGAAGGGGGACCGCACAGACTGTAACAACTACAGGGGCATCTCACTCCTCAGTGTGCCGGGAAAGGTCCTGGCAAGGATTATTCAGCATCGCCTTGCCAGGCACGCTGAGGAGAGGCTTGCGGAGCCCCAATGCGGTTTCAGGAAAGGGCGGTCCTGCACAGATGCCATATTTTCTGTCCGTCTGCTACAGCAGAGGTGTAGGGAATTCCAACAAGACCTACATCTCTGCTTTATTGACCTGGTCAAGGCCTATGATACCATCAGTAGGCCTGGGCTCTGGGTCGTTCTTCGTGCTTTTGGAGTACCTGACCCTCTGCTCACGATCATTAAGGACCTTCATGATGGTGAGCGGGCCCGGGTAAAACTACGTGGCCGGGAGTCAGAGCCATTCCCTGTACACCTTGGGGTGCGACAGGGATGTCCTCTGGCTCCCACATTATTTAACATCTATTTTGACCACGTAGTTCGTGAAGCCTTCAATAGCTGTACCGGGGGAATCTCCATATGGTACAGATATAATGGGAGGCTGATCGATGCCCGGGTGCGGTCAAGGGATGGCTCCCTATTGCTCAACCACGTTATGTATGCTGATGATTTGGTAATAGCTGCTCAGTCAGAGGAGGAGTTGGAGACGCTGCTGCTGAGACTGGAGCGTGCCACTAAGAGGTGGGGCCTTACCATCAGCCCCACCAAAACTAAGCACCTGCCTGGGTATTTTGTACCATCGGACACTCCACCCCCACAACTCCCAATCGGTGATGGCGCAGTTGTGGAGAGAGTGGAGAGTTTCCCATACCTGGGCAGTGTGCTTATGACTGGCTCCAGTTTAACAGCAGAGGTCTCACTCCGAATCAGTCGAGCGGCAATATCTTTTCATCGGTTGTGTAACGCTGTGTGGAAGCTACCTGGTCTGTCGCTCCGCACTAAGCTTCAGGTCTTCTCGGCCACGGTCATTCTCTGTGGCTCTCTGAGTGTGGGTCTCTGTGGGTGTGGGTCTGTGTGGGTCTTTATGAGTATGGGTCTCTGTGAGTCTGTGTGGGTCTCTGTGAGTGTGGGTCTATGTGGGTCTCTGTGAGTATGGGTCTCTGTGGGTCTGTGTGGGTCTCTGTGAGTGTGGGTCTATGTGGATCTGTGTGGGTCTGTGTGAGTGTGGGTCTCTGTTAGTGTGGGTCTCTGTGGGTTTCTGTGAGTGTGGGTCTCTGTTAGTGTGGGTCTCTGTGGGTTTCGTGAGTGTGGGTCTCTGTGGGTTTGTGTGGGTCTCTGTGGGTCTGTATGGGTCTCTGTGAATGTGGGTCTCTGTTAGTGTGGGTCTCTGTGAGTGTGGGTCTCTATGGGTCTGTATGGGTCTCTGTGAGTGTGGGTCTCTGTTAGTGTGGGTCTCTGTGGGTTTCTGTGAGTGTGGGTCTCTGTTAGTGTGGGTCTCTGTGAGTGTGGATCTCTGTTAGTGTGGGTCTCTGTGAGTCTCTGTGAGTGTGGGTCTCTGTGGGTTTGTGTGGGTCTCTGTGGGTCTGTATGGGTCTCTGTGAGTGTGGGTCTCTGTTAGTGTGGGTCTCTGTGAGTGTGGGTCTCTATGGGTCTGTATGGGTCTCTGTGAGTGTGGGTCTCTGTTAGTGTGGGTCTCTGTGGGTTTCTGTGAGTGTGGGTCTCTGTTAGTGTGGGTCTCTGTGAGTGTGGGTCTCTGTGGGTCTGTGTGGGTCTCTGTTAGTTTGGGTCTCTGTTAGTGTGGGTCTCTGTGGGTCTCTGTGAGTGTGGGTCTCTGTTAGTGTGGGTCTCTGTGGGTCTCTGTGAGTGTGGGTCTCTGTTAGTGTGGGTCTCTGTGGGTCTCTGTGAGTGTGGGTCTCTGTGAGTGTGGGTCGCTGTGGGTCTGTATGGGTCTCTGTGAGTATGGGTCTCTGCTAGTGTGGGTCTCTGTTAGTGTGGGTCTCTGTTAGTGTGGGTCTCTGTGGGTCTCTGTGAGTGTGGGTCTCTGTGAGTGTGGGTCTCTGTGGGTCTGTATGGGTCTCTTTGGGTCTCTGTGAGTGTGGGTCTCTGTGAGTATGGGTCTCTGTGAGTGTGGATCTCTGTAAGTGTAGGTCTCTGTGGGCCTGTGTGGGTCTCTATGAGTATGGGTTTCTGTGGGTCTCTGTGGGTCTCTGTGAGTGTGGGTCTGTGTGGGTCTCTGTGAGTGTGGGTCTGTGTGGGTCTCTGAGTGTGGGTCTCTGTGGGTCTCTGTGAGTGTGAGTCTCTGTGGGTCTCTGTGAATGTGGGTCTCTGTGGGTCTCTGTGAGTGTGGGTCTCTGTGGGTCTCTGTGAGTATGGGTCTGTGTGGGTCTCTGTGAGTGTGGGTCTCTGTGGGTCTCTGTGAGTGTGAGTCTCTGTGGGTCTCTGTGAATGTGGGTCTATGTGGGTGTGGGTCTATGTGGGTCTCTGTGAGTGTGGGTCTATGTGGGTCTATGTGGGTCTCTGTGAGTGTGGGTCTCTGTTAGTGTGGGTCTCTGTGAGTGTGGGTCTGTGTGGGTCTCTGTGAGTGTGGGTCTGTGTGGGTCTCTGTGAGTGTAGGTCTCTCTGGGTCTCTGTGAGTGTGAGTCTCTGTGGGTCTCTGTGAATGTGGGTCTCTGTGGGTCTATGTGGGTGTGGGTTTATGTGGGTCTCTGTGAGTGTGGGTCTATGTGGGTCTTTGTGGGTCTCTGTGAGTGTGGGTCTCTGTGGGTCTCTGTGAGTGTAGGTCTCTGTGGGTCTCTGAGTATGGGTCTGTGTGGGTCTGTGTGGGTCTCTGTTAGTGTGGGTCTCTGTGGGTCTGTGCGGGTCTCCGTGAGTATGGGTCTGTGTGGGGCTCTGTGGGTCTCTATGAGTATGGGTCTGTGTGGGTCTGTGTGGGTCTCTGTGGGTCTGTGTGGGTCTCAGTTAGTATGGGTCTCTGTGGGTGTCTATGTGGGTCTCTATGAGTATGGGTCTCTGTGAGTCTATGTGGGTCTCTAGAGTCTCTGTGGGTGTCTGTGTGGGTCTCTGTGAGTCTCTGTGAGTCTGCGTGGGTCTCTATGAGTATGGGTCTCTGTGGGTGTCTATGTGGGTCTCTATGAGTATGGGTCTATGTGAGTCTATGTGGGTCTCTATGGGTCTCTGTGGGTGTCTGTGTGGGTCTCTATGAGTCTACGTGGGTCTCTGTGAGTCTCTATGAGTCTCTGTGGGTGTTTGTGTGGGTCTCTGGGTGTCTGTGTGGGTCTCTATGGGTCTCTGTGGGTGTCTGTGTGGGTCTCTATGGGTCTATGTGGGTCTCTATGAGTCTCTGTGGGTGTCTGTGTGGGTCTCTTTGGGTCTCTCCCTCCCCCCCCTTTAACCCCTGGCCGTCGCCTCCCCCTCGGGTGCGGCCACGCCCACACCTCATCCAATCAGGAGTCCCTGGCTCACGGACGTTGCGTCACCTCCGGCTTCCGGCGCTCAGCAGCACTTCCGGGGCGTGGAGAGTCCTGGGAGTCGGCGGCTGCATCACGTGACGACTCCCACGTGGCTGCGTGCTGCCCGCTCCGTCCGTAGTTACCGTGAAAGACTTGAAACTTGCTGTATTTAGACTATATCGTGACATATTGAGGCGTTAAAACAATCACGGTTTGTTAATTGAACGATTTCCCTTCCCGCCGTGTAATAATGGACAGTGTTTGGTAAGACTTTGTTTTGTTTTTCATCATAACGGGACACATTTTTTACATTATTCCACATGCATAGCGGAGCTAGGGTGTGAGCTTGAGACGTTTGGAAGCCGGTTTAGCATGAGCACTTTTAAGATTTCGTCAATAATGTAATCGGTGTTGCTCAAGCAAATACATTATGAAGTTTGCACACGTGTCAGTAACAAATTGCATTTTTTTACGCATGCAAATGTAGTTTCTTTTCCAAGTGTTGTGAAAATTCTGCCTTTATTCTTAATGCTCTGTTGAGCACGAAGTGCCCGTGGCATAACCTGTGGTAATCTCCATATATATAAAAGGCAAAGTTGTGATTGTGTGTTTGTGCTTCTCCACATGCAACAAACTGGAAATTTGCCATGTGCGTACTTTCCAGACTGTACACCATGCACAAATTATGAAAATACACTTTATTTTTTTGGGGGGGGGAGCTCAATGCATTTAATTTTTGCACGGCAAGTGAGCTGTGACGTCAAATCTGTCACGTGAACACTTGTGTGTGCACCCAGCACGTGCCTGTCCGAGTAATAAACTCCACTCGTGAACACTTGTGTGTACCCAGCACGTGCCTGCCCAAGTAATAAACTCCACTTGTGTGTACCCAGCACGTGCCTGCCCGAGTAATAAACTCCACACGTGAACACTTGTGTGTACCCAGCACGTGCCTGCCCGAGTAATAAACTCCACACGTGAACACTTGTGTGTGTACCCAGCACGTGCCTGTCCGAGTAATAAACTCCACTCGTGAACACTTGTGTGAACCCAGCACGTGCCTGTCCGAGTAATAAACTCCACTCGTTAACACTTGTGTGTACCCAGCACGTGCCTGTCCAAGTAATAAACTCCACTCGTGAACACTTGTGTGCACCCAGCACGTGCCTGTCCAAGTAATAAACTCCACTCGTGAACACTTGTGTGTACCCAGCACGTGCCTGTCCGAGTAATAAACTCCACTTGTGTGTACCCAGCACGTGCCTGTCCAAGTAATACACTCCACTCGTAAACACTTGTGTGTACCCAGCATGTGCCTGTCCGAGTAATAAACTCCACTTGTGTCTACCCAGCACGTGCCTGTCCAAGTAATAAACTCCACACGTGAACACTTGTGTGTACCCAGCACGTGCCTGCCCAAGTAATAAACTCCTGAGCACGAGGCGCGAGCGACTAACCAAGACATGGACAGAAGCGAGTGGTGGCAAGGCGAGTTGGCAGACGACATCTACCGCGTCCTTCGAGAGAAGGTATCCGCCTCTCTCATCAATAGGCCTCCTACACGCAGACACAAATCCTACGAACTGATTTACACGGCACGTACGTTCGAGTGCTCGACTCGCAGCGAGAGGGTTGCAAGTTCAATCCTGGCCAGCGGGTCGACCCGGCCCCCTATCTCTCCGGGGACTATAACACGAGCGATACGGTACCTTGTAGAAGAATAAAAGTGGCTGTGCTTTGGAGGTACAGATCTCCACACCTCGTGGTTTTTTTTCATCGTAGGCTGAGGACTACCGAATGAGTTCTTCGCCATCTTTCACTCACTTGAACAGGGAGACAATTTTGGCCGTGGCTTTTGTCATTCTTGGTTTGCGTGACGGCGAAAGTTAAATGCTGTGGCCCACCGTAACCGGGCGCGTCGCCTCCTTAGACCCCCAGAATAATCTATTATCGTTTCAAAACACCTCTTGACCTCTTGACCCAACTCCACAGCGTCCCAACTGCCCTCCCAACCCCCGTGTCCTCGTTTTTTTTCCCCCTCGCAGGAGCTGTCGCTGCCTCGGTTTTGCGCACGCTCGCCCCAGCTGCACCTCCGTCGCCACTTCGTCGACCTCCTGGCAACGCTGAGCGAGCGCCTGCAGCTGAGTGTGGCCACGCACCACCTGGCCATCGCAATGTTAGACGTGTTCATGGACCGCCACGACATCACCGTCCGCTGCCTCTACACCTGCTCAATCTGCTACCTCATTATAGCAGGTCGGTCAATCGCTCACGTGACCCACCCACCCACCCGATCACTCGCTCATCTCTCGCTCGCACGCTTGGTCGCTTGCTCACCGTCGGCATGCGTGTCCCTGACACCCTGCGCAGCCAAGTTCGAGGAGATGGATGAGCACGTGCCGCGACTGGACTGGGTGAACCGGCTGGAGGTGATGATCAAGCAAGGGCTGAGTCTGTCCAAGGAGGAATTGCAGCAGACGGAGGTAGCTGCATGCCCCTGTTAATTCGGCATGCAATGTTTCACCCCCCAGAACCGTTCCGTGCATTGTCATGATTCAAGGTCGCGATTTGATTCAAGAAACCAATTGTTTTGTCTTGTTACTTTACAATCTTACTCTTTGGGTCTGTCGGTAAAGTCACGTAGATAGAAAAATAATTAAAAAAATTACGACGTTTCGATGGCAACACAAGCAGTCGTCCTCAGGTGATTGCTTGTGTTGCGATCGAAACGTCAAAGACCCAAAGAATATGAACACATCATCTCTGTTTCATGCCAACTAATTATTCTGTAGACAATTTGAATGTACAGCCCGAATTTGAATATAGAAGCGTGTCTTCTTACTAGATAACAGGAAGGCAAAAGCTGCAGAATAACATTACCACAGCAGACCTGACAAATGAACGTGGAGTGGTGCTCATTTATTTGCACGGCGCTGGAACAAGTGCAGGAAATTCTCCCTATGGTGGGGCTCAGTCTCTCCGTAAAACAATCACCCCGTGACGATTTGCTTGCGTTGCGATGGAAACGTCGTGATATTTTTTATTAATTTTTCAATCTACGTGGCTTTTACCGAAAGACCCAAAAGAATATGACGGTCATTGCATTTACCCGTGCAGACGAAGGGCCGAGTTGACTCCTTGACCAGACATTTGAACTGTTTGCGAGCCATGCACCAACCCGACTAGTTAAGCAACCATTGGAAAGACGTTCTAAATCGAACCAAACATTAAACTAATTTTCAATGGTACAGTATATTTTTCAAGTAGTGGTACCCCAAACTTTCGCAGCTCTTAAATTCCCCTTTCACACCATCAATAGGTAAACTCCCCCCCCCCCCCCCCCCCACGCCAACTGGCAAGTGCACCCGCACGTACACCACTTCTATGCTAAGTCGGCCAATCAAATGCTAATTTTTATGCTAATTCCTTTGTCAAGGCACCTTGTTTCCTTGCGCACAGCTTAAAGGTCGCGGTCTGAGCGTGGCTGTGTTTCACTCCAGCGCTGTCCTCGAGACCGCCTGATCCCTTCACCTGATGAAGGCCACTTGTGTTGTGGCCGAAACGTCGTGATTTTTGTTGTTTTATTTTTTACCTACGTGACTTTACCGAATAGAACCAAAGAGTATGGATCCTTGCAGTCACGAAAGCTTTAAATCTAGAATAGTTAAATAAACCCTCCAGGCAACACACAGCAGCGTGGCGGACTGAATGCTTCACGCAGTGGTGGCAGCTGTGCCGTGCCAGCCCACTCTCCCGTCTGCCTCCCCCCTGCACAGTTCCTGCTGCTGTGTACACTCGACTGGAACCTGTGCACGCCCACAGCGGCGCACTTCGTGGACTACTTCCTGTGGCTGTCGCGGCGTGAGGACGCCCCGGCTGGAGGCTCGTCCTACCGGCACGCGTACACGACCAAGTACACGGCCCACTTCCTTCAGCTCGCCCTGCAAGGTGCTCGCAGAGCTGTAGAGGAGCGCTTCGTAGGCAACGCTAAGGTGACCAGCGAAGAAGGGACAGTGCCTGAAACGTCACCGAATATATATTTTTTTCCAACGTCGGAATGTTGATATTCTTAGCTCTTTCGGTAAAGTCACGTTGAAGGGAAGCAATTAAATAATAAAATATATATAAAACAATAAAAATTCTCACGACGTTTCGACCATAACACAAACGGTCGTCATCAGGTGTGTCGGTTTGCATTAATTTATTTATTTTAAAACGGGGTATTTAAAAAAACGTCAGCGCCACGCGCAGCGATTTGGCAGTTTATTTAGAAGGACGAGTCCATCTATGTTCTGAAAAGAGGAGGGGGGAGACGAAAAATTAATGTATGCTGTCTGAAAGCCACCGTAAGCGTGAACAGGTCTTAATTGATTGTTCACGCTTACGGTGGCTTTCAGACAACATACATTAATGTTTCGTCTCCCCCCTCCTCTTTTCAGAACATAGATGGACTCGTCCTTCTAAACAAACTGCCAAATCGCTGCCCGTAGTGCTAACGTTTAAATAAATAAATAAACACACAAACACCGTTAATAAAATAAATAATTTGATGCGAACCGGCACTTCTTTCAAATGTTTCTTGCCGTTGCTTTTCACACCTGATGATGACCGTTTGTGTTATGGTCGAAACGTCGTGAGAATTTTTATTGTTTTATATATTTTATTATTTTATTGTTTCCCTTCAAAGTGACTTTACCGAAAGAGCTAAGAATATGAATTACTGCAGTCACAAAAGCTTTAAATCAAAATTTTAGTCGGAATGTTTGTTCAAATGTTCAGGGTGCCGTTGGCCCAACGTTCCTCGTTCACTGGGTGCTTGTGCGTTTAAGTGTCTGTGTGTGTGCCTGCCTGTCATTCCTGTGTGCAGGGTAGAGGTGGCGTAGCGGTTAGCGCTACGCTGCAGCTACGACCCTGGACACCCTGGTCCAACGCCCGCTCACGGCTATCACCGGTGACGATTATCTGAACCGGTCCTGGGCCTCCCCTAGGTCGACTCGGCCTCAAATGAGTAACTCAATGTGGTGTGTAAACATCGCCAGCACTGGGGAGACAAAGGCGGCCGGGCGTGGTGCTGGCCACCCACCCCCTCATGTGCCACAGTGCCAACCTTCATAGGTGCTGCTACTCGCTAGCAGCACTTGCCCCAACAGTCTGTTAAGGCTAAACGGAGGGTTTTGTCTTTGTGTGTATGCAGACCACGTATTCCTGAGTTTCCGTCCATCCGTGGTGGCGGCTGCAAGCATAGCATTGGCCCGTATAGAAGTGAAGCTGCCCTCTGCGTGGACTCTGTACATGCAACACTTTACTGGCCTTGCCTGGGAGATGATCCTGCCGTGCGTGGAGCAGCTGATTTGGTGATTTGCACGACAAAACAACACAAAGCTCTCCTAAGCCTATTAAGGCTGAGTTGTGGCTCACGAGGCAGCAACGTGCTCTTTTCTCTCCACAATTTATGTTTACAAACCAATACCGGTTACCCGTTAAAGCCGAATTTACCCAAGGGAAATTGAATACAGGTTATGCGTCGCTGCCCGAACCATCACTGCTGCCCAAAACCATCACTGCTTTAAGATTAACTGTTAGTCAAAGTGAAAGTTGTCTCCCAGATCAAATGAGCGATGTCGGTGGGACCGAGGTAGTCGTGTCAATTCAACATTCACACGGTGGAGGCCAGTGTCTCCAGAGGACAAATACTGTTGTCAAGTTGGCATGACGAGAGACTACTAAAAACAACGAGTATGCCATTTTCTTTGGTTCTTTCGGTAAAGTCACCACCACGTAGAGTGAGAATAAAATAATAAAATAAAATAATAAAATTCTCACGACGTTTCGGCCACAACGCAAGCGGCCGTCTTCAGGTGAATGGTACAGACCTGTTTGCGTTGTGGCCGAAACGTCGTGAGAATTTTATCGTGTTATTTTATTATTTTATTCTCATTCTACGTGGTGACTTTACCGAAAGAACCAAAGACGATTAATCCTTGCAGTCACGAAAGCTTCAAATCGAAAAGAGTATGCCATTGTGCAACAGATGGCAAATATTTTAAGCAATATCCATGACGACTAAATGAAGCTGATATGTGGATTCCTGTGCGTGCGAATTTCACGTCCTAGTCCATCACGGATACCCTGAGACTCGGTGAGGCGCTCCAGCATTACCCATGGTGCCTTGTGACTCATTGGTAGATGGGCCCTTATGGTTGAGGTTTCTCATCACCTTGCTGAATTAAATAAGCAGATGAACGCTAAACGATTAGACATTCCTCTGGTGCTGTTGCTGGCTTCTTAGCATTTTGGGCCTGTGCTTAGCGACCGTTATTTAAACATAACATTAAGTTGCACACTCTTAATTTTTAGAGATTGGGGAGTATGGTTTTCAGATTTTGCCCCAGGGTTGTTTCCACTTATGTTATATTGGGGACAAACTACTACAAACGACAGTACTATGCAGTGGTGTTAATTACTGCAGTACATCCTAGATGTTTTTATTGATGTTAAATAATTATATTGCTGTCAAGGGCACGGTGTGATATTGGGTTCAAGGATCACAAGATGGTTTGAACCTAACATGATTAGACCCACAGGCATGGACCTGTGTGTGTCAAGATGGGCTTGAACCTAACATGATTAGACCCACAGGCATGGACCTGTGTGTGTCAAGATGGGCTTGAACCTAACATGATTAGACACACAGGCATGGACCTGTGTGTGTCAAGATGGGCTTGAACCTAACATGATTAGACCCACAGGCATGGACCTGTGTGTGTCAAGTTTGGCTTGAACCTAACATGATTAGACACAGGCATGGACCTGTGTGTGTCAAGATGGGCTTGAACCTAACATGATTAGACACACACAGGCATGGACCTGTGTGTCTGTTCTAACTCTACGTCCTCCCCCTATGTTGGAACTCTTCAGTAAATACAACTTCAACAGGAAGCAGGTCATGGAGCTTCAGGAAAATCCTGCTGTCCACTCTGAGCAGCCCTCCCACTCAGCCTCAGCCATACCACGTGTGCCTCGTCACCAGTCAACTCAACAGCAGCAGCAGCCGCAGCCACTACAGCAGCAGCAGCAGCAACAGCAGCAGCAGCAACAGCAGCAACAGCAGCAGCCACAACAACAGCAGCAGCCACAGCAGCAACAGCAGCAGCAACAGCAGCAACAGCAGCCGCAGAAGCCACAGCAACAGCAGCAGCAGCAGAAGCCACAGCAACAGCAGCAGCAGCCACAACAACAACAGCAGCAGGAGCAACAGCAGCAGGAGGAGCAGCAGCAGCCACTGCAGCAGCCACAGTAGCAGCAGCAGCAGCAGCCACAGCAACAACAGCAGTAACAGCAGCAGGAGGAGCAGCATCTGGTGCCCAAGTCGGTGCAGACGCCACCTGTGGAGGTGGGTCAGGAGATGGAGTCGTCGTCGCCGCCGCTGCTGCTGCCGTTCAGCAAAGAGACCCTTGGCAACATTTGGGATGACCACGAGTTGGCCGCGCAAGCCGCGTGTCAGCAGGAACCTGGCCATCGAGCCGCACAACAGATACATCAGCAGGCCGTGCGGTGATTGATGTTGCGTTTTCGGCAGGGCACCGATTTCAGGAATGCAGAACGCGGAGCGAGTTGTCGGTCAAAGCTCAGCTCGTCAGAGCTTTGGTCGGCAAGCTGGGGGGGGGGTGGGGGGTGTTCAAGGAGGCTGTAGATTCATACTCTTTGGTTCTATTGGGTAAAGTCACGTAGGTAAAAAATAAAATAATAAAATTCTCACGACGTTTCGGCCACAACACAAGCGGCCTTCATCAGGTGAAGGGACGAGACTGTCTGGAGGACAGCGCTGGAGTGAGCTGTAGATTACCGGCAACGAAAGCGTCGCAGAATCTTCGCGACGGTTGCAAATTTCAGTTAATGAGGCGTCGTGCCGCACGCAATCTCGTGACATCGCAAACTGACTTCCACTGTAAAATTTCGATTTGAAGCTTTCGTGACTGCAAGGATTCGTCTTCTTTGGTTATTTCGGTAAAGTCACCACCACGTAGAATGAGAATAAAATAATAAAATAACACAATAAAATTCTCACGACGTTTCGGCCACAACGCAAGCGGCCTTCTTCAGGTGAAAGGTACAGAACTGTCGGGACGACAGAGCTTCAATGAACGATGTTAAGATTCGTAGCGACTTCTCCCAACCAGCTTAAAAGTCGCTACGAATCTTAACATCATTCATTGAAGCTCTGTCGTCCGGACAGTTCTGTACCTTTCACCTGAAGACGGCCGCTTGCATTGTGGCCGAAACGTTGTGAGAATTTTATTGTGTTATTTTATTATTTTATTCTCATTCTATGTGACCTTACCGAAAGAACCAAAGAAGACGACTTCCACTGGTCAAGAGGCCAACCGAACGCCGACAAATAGTGGGTCGACCTGCAGTTAAAAGCCACGCTGTTCGGGCCCGGCTCCGCTGCCATTTTATGTTTGGCCATGAATTCAAATGGCCAAAGAGACATAGTAAGAAAATGTCTTCAAGCCTAAGTGAGCATTGGTTCATACTTATTTTCACGGGAGTTTCTCAGCCAGTGAAGATATTTTTTTAAGGACATGTCTGTGAAGCTATCGTTGCCGTTCCACAAAGCGGTACTTACTGCGTCAATCCCGGAGGAATAATTGGTCGCGAAAGCCTACGTGTTAAACTGGAATAATTGTAGAATCTACCTCTTGTGTGGGAATTGAACTGGCAACTATCTGGTTATAGGTTGGACACTTTTATCACTGCGTTACACTGAACAACATTACCAAATACACTGAACATAATGTGCCATCTGTTTAGCCGTTAAAATAATTGAGAAAAAAAATAACCATGCGTGGAATTTGTACCAATCTCATGTCTCTGTTTTGGGGCATAGTGTTAGCCCAAAGCCACCCAGACACTTCCACTAAACAGTGCGAACTGTGTCTGCTACTTGTTTTTATATATTGCGACCTTATAACTTATGCACCTCTCAGAAAGAATGTGTATTAATGAAATTACGTGTAATTGTAGGGATAGCAGAGTCAGGTTCGAAGTTTTCTGCATCGACATGTGAAAGATGCTGCTACGGACAGGTGTAATGCTGTAATTTCATTGTGGATAATTATGTACACTTTAAATGGGCACATTTAATCCTGTGTGTGACTGGGTGACAGCATTTAGGTTCAGAATTATCTCTTGCATGTGAGACAAGGGAATCATTCATTGTTTTAGACTATTATTAATTTCGAAAAAAATATGTTACTGATAAAACTGTCTTCCTACTCAAACGATCATGGCAAGATATTCGTATTTGTGGTCCTGATCCAGTGTTGGTAATTCTTTTAATATCACCAACAAAGAGTATTTAAACCTGTAATTGACGAAAAAATCCGATCATAACAGCGCAGGTTGTAAAATCATGTTTTACTTGCAAATAAACACGAACGGTTTCTTCTTAAGCAGTGCATTGTGGTTCTCTTACCTTTGGTCACTGTCAAAATAAATCTGAGCAAATCTGACCGACTGTCAGGTAGCACCAATACAGAGATAGGTAACTCTAGGCCCATTTAGTCATTGATCAGACTCATCAGTGTGGTATCACCAATACAGAGATGGGTAACTCTAGGCCCATGTAGTCATTGATCAGACTCATCAGTGTGGTATCATCACCAATACAGAGATGGGTAACTCTAGGCCCATTTAGTCATTGATCAGACTCATCAGTGTGGTATCATCACCAATACAGAGATGGGTAACTCTAGGCCCATGTAGTCATTGATCAGACTCATCAGTGTGGTATCATCACCAATACAGAGATGGGTAACTCTAGGCCCATGTAGTCATTTATCAGACTCATCAGTGTGGTATCACCAATACAGAGATGGGTAAATCTAGGCCCATGTAGTCATTGATCAGACTCATCAGTGTGGTATCACCAATACAAAGATGGGTAACTCTAGGCCCATGTAGTCATTGATCAGATTCATCAGTGTGGTATCATCACCAATGCTCACTGCAGTGAAGACTGCCTCTGGCAAGCCACACATGTAGAGTTACCACTTTCACACCGCGGGGTCAATTAGCTGGGCTAATTCAAAGCTGCTTGAGAAAAATACAATACAAACTCAGCGTCTGATGTCACACTACTGCTAAGGCAAGATGAGCCCATCATAATAGTAACACTGTGTATGTACACCATGTTAACTACACTGTGTGTAAACCTATGTTAATCACACTGTGTGTGTGTGTACACCATGTTAATCACACTGTGTGTGTACACCATGTTAACCACACTGTGTGTGTGTACACCATGTTAATCACACTGTGTGTACATCTATGTTAACCAAATGCCAACGTTGGCTCAACGTTGCATGGTTACTGGGTTTGAATTAAAATGTTGTGTTCTCGATGGAGTAATTTCTGCCCCTTCTAAATTTTTCAACGCTTTTACCGAACTTGATTCCCCTGTTTGTCGTGGTCAAATTCTTGTAATAAAAATGTAGTCTACTTCCTGTCGTCCAATCAATTACACATGTTGCACGCGGTGACGATGCATAGCCTGTATTAAAATCGGCATCAATTCATCAATTCATCGCCTCCTTTCCAGCAATTAAAAATAAGATTTATGGACGGCATCTTTAAAATTTTTTGTGCAGGTGGGAAAAACGCCGCGGTCCCTAAACTGCGGAATCGTCTCGCGCGACGAGCAGGCGCCGCGTGTCTGAGGCGCGCCTGCTCCGTGTGCGTGGTGTTAACGAGTTACGGACAGCATCACACACACACACACAAAGTAGCACGTTGAAGATTAATTTATAAAGTAATCAATCAATTAAGCGGCTCTTTTAAAGCAATTTCAATTTTTTTTGTATGGACGGATTATTTAATTTAATGTTTTTTTTGGCGGGGTCAATGAAACGCCACGGTCCCTAAAGTGTGGAATCGCCTCGCCGGGGAAGCAGGCGCCACGTCCTTCTCTCACGGCGGTGAGTTATAAACTATTTAATTATTGTTGTTATTATTATTGTTATTATTATTAATCTTTAAAGCTTGTGATCAAAACGTCGTCCACTTCCCGTTGTCCACTCGACTTCTTCTTCTTTACCTTTTAGCGCACTTTAAAATAAGAAGGCGTTGTTTAATAATAAAACGTTGTTGCTATTGTGTGTAAGGCGTTTCCAGGGTAGTCCTCGACTTACGACGGAGTTGCGTTACAGCGACCAACACCGTGACTCGGAAATATCGTCCTTAGCCTAGCCGGGAGTCTTACAGAATGGTGATCATTTAGCAAAAACAGAGATAATTTACAGTAGTGCAGTATAAACTATATACCGCATGTATGTATTACAATACTGTATTGCACAGTGAAATGTAAAGTTAAACAAACAAGGTAAATTCTTAGACTATGAGCTGCAATTTAATACAAAATTTTTTCCAGGAAACAATCCTATCTAAGCTATAACAACTTTAAACATGCATTGAACGTAGCGTATCGTATGTTGTACTGTACTCGCCAAGATTCATACCTCGCACGTCGCTGCGTTTGCCTGCCGCGCGAAATTTAAAATATTTTAACAATTTTGTCTTATCGTAAGATCGAAATAGCGTAAGTCGGGGACCGTCGTAAGTCGGTGATCATCGTAAGTCGGGGACCGTCGTAAGTCGGGGACCTCGTGTGCTGCCCTGCAGGCTGTCACCACGTGTGATGTCACCTCGTGTGTTGTCACCACCACGTGTGTTATCACCACCACGTGTGTTGTCACCACCTCGTGTGATGTCACCTCGTGTGATGTCACCACCACGTGTGATGTCACCACCACGTGTGTTGTCACCACCACGTGTGTTGTCACCACCACGTGTGATGTCACCACCACGTGTGTTGTCACCACCACGTGTGATGTCACCACCACGTGTGTTGTCACCACCACGTGTGTTGTCACCTCGTGTGATGTCACCACGTGTGATGTCACCACCACGTGTGTTGTCACCACCACGTGTGTTGTCACCACCACGTGTGTTGTCACCACCACGTGTGTTGTCACCACCACGTGTGTTGTCACCACCACGTGTGTTGTCACCTCGTGTGATGTCACCACGTGTGTTGTCACCACCACGTGTGATGTCACCACGTGTGTTGTCACCACCACGTGTGATGTCACCACCACGTGTGATGTCACCACCACGTGTGTTGTCACCACCTCGTGTGTTGTCACCACCTCGTGTGTTGTCACCACCTCGTGTGATGTCACCACCACGTGTGTTGTCACCACCACGTGTGATGTCACCACCACGTGTGTTGTCACCACCACGTGTGTTGTCACCACCACGTGTGATGTCACCACCACGTGTGTTGTCACCACCACGTGTGATGTCACCACCACGTGTGTTGTCACCACCACGTGTGTTGTCACCTCGTGTGATGTCACCACGTGTGTTGTCACCACCACGTGTGTTGTCACCACCACGTGTGTTGTCACCACCACGTGTGTTGTCACCACCACGTGTGTTGTCACCACCACGTGTGTTGTCACCTCGTGTGATGTCACCACGTGTGTTGTCACCACCACGTGTGATGTCACCACGTGTGATGTCACCACGTGTGTTGTCACCACCACGTGTGATGTCACCACCACGTGTGATGTCACCACCACGTGTGTTGTCACCACCTCGTGTGTTGTCACCACCTCGTGTGTTGTCACCACCACGTGTGTTGTCACCACCACGTGTGTTGTCACCACCACGTGTGATGTCACCACCACGTGTGATGTCACCACATGTGATGTCACCACGTGTGTTGTCACCACCACGTGTGATGTCACCACGTGTGATGTCACCTCGTGTGTTGTCACCACCACGTGTGTTGTCACCACCTCGTGTGTTGTCACCACCACGTGTGTTGTCACCACCACGTGTGATGTCACCACGTGTGTTGTCACCACCACGTGTGTTGTCACCACCACGTGTGATGTCACCACCACGTGTGATGTCACCACCACGTGTGATGTCACCACCACGTGTGTTGTCACCACCACGTGTGATGTCACCACCACGTGTGTTGTCACCACCACGTGTGATGTCACCACCACGTGTGATGTCACCACCACGTGTGATGTCACCACCACGTGTGATGTCACCACCACGTGTGTTGTCACCTCGTGTGCTGTCACCACCACGTGTGATGTCACCACGTGTGCTGTCACCTGTTAATGAACTCCGCGTTCAAATCCAATTAAAATTAGTTTTATACATTTGTGGTGGCCCATTGTAAAACCTCAACACACTGAGATGTCTCAGAATATTGAAGTCAGCAACCCCCCCAAAGTCAAAATCCTGGCTCCTAGCCCACTGACCCTCCTCCACCTACAACACGTGGAGATCCCTTTATACAGCAGTGGCTTGGCAAAGAGTTGCAAATCATTATTGTTTTATATTTTTATTATTTTATTGTTTCCCTTCTACGTGGTGACTTTACCGAAAGAACCAAGAATATAATAATAAAACAATAGTAATATAATAATAAAATATTATAATAACATTTAATATATAATATAAAATATATAATAATTAAATATTTTGGTTGAATATTATAATAGTAATATAATAATATAATAATAAATTTTGATTTAAAGCTTTCGTGACTGCAGGGATTCATGTTCTTGGTTCTTTCAGTAGAGTCACCTGCACGTAGAAGGGAAACAATAAAATAATGAAAATATAAAACAATAAAATTGTTCTTGCTGTGGTTTTTCTTGCTGCGGTTTTCACACCTGATGATGATTGCTTGTGTTGCAGTCGAAACGTCGTGATAATTTTATTGTTTTACATATTTTTTATTGTTTCCTTCTACGTGGTGACTTTACCGAAAGAACCAAGAATAATATAATAATAATATAATAATAGGGGTTATTCCTCTTTTTTTTCTGGCAATAAAAAGAAAGCCGTCCCTTGGTGTGGACCAATCAGTTTGAAGGACAATGCATCAAATATTATCATAGTATTTGTGTTTTGTTTACATTTTGACTGCAGGTATTGTGGTTAATGCAGTAACATGAATCCTTGTTAAAAGGTTTCAGTTTTGTTGCCAGAAAAAAAGGGGAAACCCCCCTCCCCCTATTATTGTTATTATTGTTATTATTATTGTTATTATTATGATGATGTAGTGATCACCTTTGTGTTGGGTGGTTTTGACTGTAGCCGCGGCGAGGATGACCCAGAGTCTGCGTGAGGGTTTTATGGTCCTCCTGCATAGACCCAGATGTTGATGAGGCCTGTCAACCCCCCTGCCAGCACCACCACCACCATCACCACCACCATCATCACCATCATCACCACCATCACCACCCTCACCATCACCACCATCATCACCACCCTCACCACCATCATCACCACCATCACCACCACCACCATCACCACCATCATCACCACCATCACCACCATCACCATTACCACCACCCTCACCATCACCATCACCTCCATCACCATCACCACCCTCACCTCTACCACCACCACCACCACCCTCACCACCACCATCACCGCCATCACCACCACCATCACCCTCACCATCACCACCACCACCATCACCACCATCACCACCATCACCACCATCACCACCATCACCACCACCATCATCACCACCATCACCATTACCACCACCCTCACCATCACCATCACCTCCATCACCACCACCATCACCACCCTCACCACCACCACCACCACCCTCACCACCACCATCACCACCATCACCACCACCATCATCACCACCATCACCACCATGACCATTACCACCACCCTCACCATCACCATCACCTCCATCACCATCACCACCACCATCACCACCCTCACCACCACCACCACCACCCTCACCACCACCATCACCATCACCACCCTCACCACCACCATCACCACCACCCTCACCATCACCACCACCATCACCCTCACCACTGTTGTATACGGCCCCTTTTTCCACAATTAATATCCGTAAGAATATTTACGGATGCATACACATAGATTTATTTTTCCCTTCTTTCGTGACAAACAATATATTTTTTGAATAATGAATAAAACCCGTAAGCCAGAAAAACGAAAAACCAGATGTCGGTCATAAACAGGCCATATATATAAAGAAATAATAAAACTCTCAAGGCGAGGATGTAACAGCTATCGGCGAAAATCTCCAGATGAACAAGAGTTTGATGGGCCTCTTAGGAAAGGTCCCTCCGAGGTCAGAACACCAAGAGAGTAGACACCAGACGCCAACAGGGTAAATCGTATACATTTTTTTTGTTTCTTATTTGTCGGTAAAACAAAACTATATAATTAAAAGGCAACAACAAGAATAAGATCAAATTAACGGTCCTAACGCTCACTCCAATTAAGACCAGGCCACCAGATACATCAGTGAATTATTATCCGATAATTAATTTGCTATCAAATGATTTTCACCTTTAATACTTACTGTTAAAACAAAGCTTGGAGACAAATACCGATTCACATCAAAGGTTTTCGAGAAGGAATGAGACAACGGGCAAACTTGCGAAAGAGTTTAAATAATATCCCAAGCAACCCCGACCACCTTTGTCTCTCGCAACGCGGAGAAGCAGGAATTACACCTTATCACAAGGGGCCATCTGGAAAAGCCGGCCGGGTTTGATGAGGAGGTACACCCCACCCCACACACGGCAATCAGGCAAACAAAGTTTTAAAGAAATTGCAATATAACATTAATAATAACGTGTTCACCTTACATGATATTCCATTATAGAACCTTACAGAACCAAGGGATATGGATTCCAACAATCAAGAAACGGACCTCTTAAACTCAGGATGATAATTATTTTTCTTTTTAATAATTCCATCATAACAATTCGAACCTCGGTAAAACCGAGAGGTGGCGGGAGGACGTAGTTACAAACACGAGTCGTGGCGAACATGGGACCAAATGGTATTTGAGAAATATAAGTCGAAAGTATAAAGAGATAGGTGCTCCCGACCACCTTCGTCTCTCCCAAAGAGCGCGAGAGAGGAATTTCACGCCAGGGCAAACAGATCGTTATCGCGGGGACCATCTGCCACACACGGGACTTAGTAGTGGCCCCCACCCCACCCTGCACACGGGCAGCAAAAGAGCGAGCGAGCTTTAAGTTAAATAAACTGTCACACATTTATAAACACAAAGTGACGAAAATTAAAAAAACTAAGTAAGAGCCAAGGTAACGGGGTGGATTAGGCTGGTAGAATGTGGAGTCGAAATGATATTTGCAAAGTATAGAGAGATGGGAAGATCCCGGCCACCTTTGTCTTTCCCTGCAGCACGTGATAAAATGCATACGCTCGGAAGAGCATCTTCACTTGGAAACAAATCAAATACTATGAATCACAAGCATGATCATAACTGTGTATGATAAGATACCAACTGTGATGTGAAATGTTAAACTTTAAAAAAAATCGTAACCATTTCTTTGTGCGTCGAAAACGTGTACGAAAAGGGGGGGGGGAACCCGCCCCTCTCTCTGGGTGGATGGAGTAGACAACCAGCCGCCTTCAAGATGAATCGAAGTGTCTGTTGTCTTGATGTTTATGGCTTGAGGAAAGACTCGAACAGAACCGTGTCATAAATGACACACACACAAACATACACACTGACACACGAACCCCCCCCCCCACCACCGACACACGAACCCCCCCACCGACATACGATCAGATCAAAGATAGCTCCGCCTCGTGAGGGGGAGCCGAGAAGGAGAGAGATTTTTGGCATAAAAAGGAGCCGTTTCAGCATTGAAATCAACTCATCAGCCCTCGGGGGCAGCTCAACAGAAGAAGACTCATCTCAACTCAGCTCAACAGAAGAAGACTCATCTCTACTCATCTCAGCAGAAGACCCGCTCAACTCATCTCAGCAGAAGACCAGCCATCACCGACGCCGGAGACGCCTCTACAACTCGCCGAATTGGCGAGTGTCGCCGATTGGTGACCCGCTGCCGCTGTTAGCGGCCAGCGCCACCACGAGCGAATCGTGAGCCTGCAATCTACAACCGCCGACGACGGAGCACCAGCGTGCCAGCTGCTCGCAGACGCACTGCGCGCATTACCTACCGTCCGCGTACAACCGCGCCGCTGCGGGCGTGCTTCTATCGCCATCTACCAGACGGTCATCGCAGCTACAACAACGTATCTACTCGTTCACCAACGTCCGTCGAGTCCGAACCAACTACTGAAAGAAGAATCAACTGATACGTATGATACACTGCCCCCCACTACACGACAAACCAGACGTCTGCTTGACGCAAAGGATCGATTCTGAACATTGGCCTACTCTTTCACCACTCATACCATTCAACACACACACGGGTCATTAACAAAGCCTAAAACCTCAAGCCATTGAATTATCCGTGATTGTGGAAACATCGCAACGACCGAGTGAATAATCCATCGTTTTTAAGAGTGTTCATAATTTTCCTCTGTAATATTGTGCTGGGGCTGTACTTCTAACCGCATAAATTACCAACTGACCCATTAACAAGGATTAATTCTTGGCACCTCACCACGGTGCGCCGCTCGCGGGGGTGAAGAGCGGGTTCAACCGGTTCCCTGTCAAGGGTCTGGCCACAATTAATTAAAAGATTTGCCCGAGATAAGGATCTCAAAAGGAAACATCACCACCCATTGAGTTGCGTTGAGAAGTCGATTAGAAATACTTGAGTCGTTCGTTAATATTTTTCTTTCTACATAATCTTGCTGGTATCCACGAATGAAATAACGAATTCAAACGCATATTTGTGCCTCCAAGAATAATACTGGTTGGAGTGCCCTTTCAACGAGTAGCGTTGCATAATAATCAGTCATCCTATTGTTAACAACGTGACAATAATTGCATTAAGGGCCGCGCATGATCAATGATCGAATGCTGTGTTGTGTGACAATTCAAGTAACGAAGCATTGCGGCCATCGAGTGGTGTTGATAAGGCAATTAGAAGTATTTCAGTCGAATGCTTTAAATTCATAATCGTTATGAATCAATGAACGAACATCAACGTGGTACTGTGCTGACGATTTCAAGCATAATAACTTCGCATATCAGAATGTATTAAGGATTGGATACGAATCAAAGACCAAGTGCCGTGTTGTGTAACAATTCAAGCATACGAGTTTGCATATTATAAAGTTAAGGTTTGATAGAATAGTTTGCATGTTTTTAATCTCTCTCAACAACCGATCGATTGCGTTACGCGTCGGGAATTAACCACAGGTGCCGCTATCGAGGTGAAACAACGCAATCGTGATGGTATCATGTTAACGCTGTGTTGAAATTCCAAATCCCGAGATTGAGTTTTTATATTATCCAAAAACTAAAGTTAGCTAGAAATAAAATTGACTAAAGCAGAAGGTTTGTGTGTGATTCTTCCTGAAATTCTGCATAATATTGTTCTGCGTATGAGATCTGAATCCTGGGGACCTATCATAAGCACGCTATCACCACACATAATCCATAACACACATAATTCATAATGTTCAATCGAGAGTAATCGTATCCTTATCGATAATATGGAATTAAAGAGCAGAGTCGAATCGACTCTCTCATTCACGCTCACAACGCCTGCGTCACTGCATACGATTAATTGCGTTATTCCAATTCATAACACAATCCTCGTCACCGAGGCTCGACCTGATAATCCATAACGACCTGCATTGTCCTAACCACGCCCACTCGCATAAATTAACACGATTATAGCTCGAATCAGCATAATTTATGCGCATAATTACACTCATTAACATAATTTACGATAAATTATGTAAATCTCAAATTTCATTTAATTTTCATTATTTTCATCAATTTTCATAACACCTATATATACAACATATTGGGGGCGTCGTCCGGGATCTCTCGCAGACAGTTTATGCTTGAACTAAGGAACAAATCACTGTTGTATTAACCAAGGTAGTGTGTACTGTAGTGTAGTGTATACTATAGTGTAGTGTATAGTGTAGTGTATACTATAGTGTAGTGTGTACTATATACTATAGTGTAGTGTGTACTATAGTGTAGTGTATGCTATAGTGTAGTGTATAGTGTAGTGTGTACTATAGTGTAGTGTATACTATAGTGTACTGTATACTTCAGTGTAGTGTGCACTATATACTATAGTGTAGTGTGTACTATAGTGTAGTGTGTACTATATATTATAGTGTAGTGTGTACTATAGTGTAGTGTGTACTGTATACTATAGTGTATACTATAGTGTAGTGTACTGTATACTACAGTGTAGTGTGTACTATATACTATACTGTAGTGTGTACTATAGTGTAGTGTGTACTGTATACTATAGTGTAGTGTGTACTATAGTGTAGTGTGTACTATAGTGTAGTGTGTACTATAGTGTAGTGTACTGTATACTACAGTATAGTGTGTACTATAGTGTAGTGTACTGTATACTACAGTGTAGTGTGTACTTTAGTGTAGTGTGTACTGTAGTGTGGTTTGTACTATAGTGTAGCGTGTACTATAGTGTAGTGTGTACTATAGTGTAGTCTACTGTATACTACAGTGTAGTGTGTACTATATACTATAGTCAAGTGTGTACTGTAGTGTAGTGTGTACTGTAGTGTGTACTATAGTGTAGTGTACTGTATACTACAGTGAAGAGTGTACTATATGCTGTAGTGTAGTGTGTACTATAGTGTAGTGTGTACTGTATACTATAGTGTAGTGTGTACTGTGTACTATAGTGTGTACTATAGTGTAGTGTGTACTGTATACTATAGTGTATACTATAGTGTAGTGTGTTCTATAGTGTCGTGTGTACTATAGTGTACTGTAGTGTAGTGTGTACTGTAGTGTGGTGTGTTCTATAGTGTAGTGTGTACTGTAGTGTGTACTATAGTGTAGTGTACTGTATACTATAGTGTAGTGTGTGCTGTATACTATAGTATAGTGTGTACTATAGTGTAGTGTATACTATAGTGTGTACTGTATACTATAGTGTAGTGTATACTGTATACTATAGTATAGTGTGTACTGTACTGTAGTGTAGTGTGTACTATAGTGTATACTATAGTGTAGTGTATACTATAGTGTAGTGTGTACTGTAGTGTGTACTATAGTGTATACTATAGTGTAGTGTATACTATAGTGTAGTGTGTACTGTAGTGTAGTGTGTACTATAGTGTGTACTGCAGTGTATAGTGTAGTGTGTACTGTATACTATAGTGTATACTATAGTGTATACTATAGCGTAGTGTATACTATAGTGTAGTGTGTACTGTATACTATAGTGTATACTATAGTGTAGTGTATACTATAGTGTAGTGTGTACTATAGTGTGTACTGCAGTGTATAGTGTAGTGTAATAACGCGGGTTTGTGACGGTGTCAGGGCCGCTGACGGCAGGGGGCAGTGCACACGTGGGCGTGAGGAGATCACGTGGGGAGCCCAGGACAAAGCTCTGCCCCCCCCCCCCCAAAAAAAATATAAAACATGATTCAAATCGCTTTAAACTATTGTTGTCATTGTAGTGCGTAGTTAATGTGGCGCTGCACTCTGATGTTGTAGGTAGAAAACATTAAAAAGTCTATTTAATTAAGTAGAACGTGTTGTCTATTTAAAGTTGCGCAATTTGATGTGACGTCACATTTCTCAAACCCCCCACCCCCCCCCTTGTCACACATCGTCACAAATGTCTGACCCCCCCCCCCCCTAGGTGCGTGACGTCATTTACGGACGGCCCCTAACTGTCAACAGCCTCCACACGGAACAGGCAGTGACGTCACGCGTAACAGACCCAACATAGTGACGTCACGCTTAACAGACCCAACATAGCAGTGACGTCACGTGTGTACAGACACAACACAGTGACGTCACGCGTGTACTGGACCCGACACGGCAGTGACGTCACGCGCGCACCGGACCCGACACGGCAGTGACGTCATACATCGCTACGCATATATAAGGTGTAATTATTGTGTTATTTTATTTTATCAATTTATTATTTTATTCTCATTCTACGTGACTTTACCGAAAGAACCAAAGAAGGTGTAATACAGTTTAGTGACGACGCCTAGCTCGCTGCTTTCTCGACACTTGACGTTGATGGCACACCCGCCTTAGCGCAGTGTCAGTGGATTCACTCGAGGAGGAGGGTGCAGCCCCTCGTGCTACTGCTGGTCCGTCGTGCTCCCCACCCGCCCCTGGTCCATCATGGCCCATGCACCTCCTATGTACATCGTGCTCAATTCTACACTAATTCCTTTGTCAAAGCGTTTTGCTTCCTCCCACACAGCTTAAAGGACGCGTCCTGGGCTTGGCTGTTTTCACTCCAACGCTGTCCTCGTGACAGCACGGTCCCCTTCACCTGATGAAGGCCACTTGTGTTGTGGCCGAAACGTCGTGATTTTTTGTTATTTTATTTTTTGTTGTCTTTTACGTGATTTTACCGAATAGAACCAAAGAGTATGGAGGGTGGAGCTCTGTAGACCCCCTCTAAAGGGGATTCCCAAGCTGCCTCTTCCACGTTGGTCAGATGTCTTGGAGGCGGTGGCAGTACCACGCAGTTTACTCCACCACACGCGATCTCTTGATTCATTCACTGTGGTGATGGACCCGTGGATACTGCTCTAGACGAGACTGTCTGGAGGACAGCGCTGGAGTGAAAAAGCCACGCTCAGATCGCGACCTTTAAGCTGTGTGAGAAGAAACAAAGCGCCTTAGAGTCGCGGCATCTGAGCGTGGCTTTGTTCACTCCAGCGCTGTCCTCCAGACAGTCTCGTCCCTTCACCTGATGAAGGCCGCTTGTGTTGTGACCGAAACGTCGTGAGAATTTTATTGTGTTATTTTATTTGATCAATTTATTATTTTATTCTCATTCTACGTGGTGGTGACTTTACCGAAAGAACCAAAGAAGATGAATCCTTGCAGTCACGAAAGCTTTAAATCGAAAAATAAAATGTTTCGCTCCGGATGAATGGCCGCAAAGTATTATCTGCGTTTTGATTTAGCGTGCCGATCTTAAAGGTGCATTGAGAAATGTGATACTCCGACCGATGCTCCTGTTGTTTGTGGAGTAACTCATGTAGCCAGCTATGGCTCTAGGATTTGGTGTTACATGTTGTTTATGTAGTTTATTGTTAAAAATTCGGTCACAGTCCCTATGATCACTGTTACGTTGCATTTATGGCTTTATTTTGGTGATTTCGAAAAGTTTTTTGGTTTGACTATGTTTTTGTTTATTGTAGTACGGAGTTAGACTGATGGCCTCAATCTAAGTTGTCTTTTCTAGATTTAAAGCTTTCGTGACTGCTAGGATCCATACTCTTTGGTTCTATTGGGTAAAGTCACGTAGGTGAAAATAAAATAACAAAAAAAATTAACAATTAATTGTCTTGTGGTTGTTGTTGTTGTTTGACTTGCATCCCACTGGGATTATAGCACACAGCGTTGGTGTACGGTGCTTTTTCCAGGAATGTTTTTGCTGTTTTTTTTTCCCATGGATTTTCTGTTTTTACACAGTCAACACAAAGTCACTTTAAGATGTTTTTCTTGTTCGTGTTTTTTTTGTGTTTGTTGTGGTTGCACCCGATTCAAGAGCCGAATGGCTCACAGGGCTATACCAAAATAAACTGAACTGATTGCAATTCCAGAATTCCACCAAGGATCTCAATCTGCGACGGTGCAGAGTTAACAGTGACAAGGGGATTGGTAAAACAGACCTTGAACGCCATGTCAGACAGCACCTTGCTGAGGCCGTGAAGGCTAGCAGGCACGTGTCTGTGTCTTCTTAGGGCTGTAGCCCAGGCAATGGACGTACTGCAGTCTCCAGAATCAGATCAAAATGCAGTCTGCCGTGTGTTAACATTCACGACAGCTGCGTTTCATTAGGGATTTTGCTTTCATTTTTAATATTGCTGCTTCGGCCAATCAGCGCCCGGGGATTTCGACCCTCCCCCCACCCCCGGGAGGGGGAGTGGCTTAGAGTGGAGGGGGGAGTGGCTTAGAGTGGAGGGGGGAGTGGCGTAGAGCACGTGGGCAAGTGACCCCCCCGGGGTGGAGTGGCTTAGAGTGGAGGGGGGAGTGGCTTATAGTGGAGGGGGGAGTGGCTTAGAGTGGAGGGGGAGTGGCTTAGAGTGGAGGGGGAGAGGCTTAGAGTGGAGGGGGGAGTGGCCGTAGAGCACGTGGCAAGTGGCTCTGAGCAAGATGGCCCAGCTGTTGACACCACCAGGAAGGGGACCCACAATGACAACTCCCGCCCGGCCGCCTTTGTCTCTCTCGGCGCCACACGCAGGTACCGGGCTGCTGCTGCTTGTTACTCGCCCCGCGAGGTGTAGCTCACGTTAAGGGCTGCTAGAGGCATTTCTGTAGAGTCCACAATGGGCCAGGCGGTGGTGTTGGTTAGGGGGGCGGGGGGGGGGTAAAGTGTGGGGGTCGGAAGCTCTCGGCCGAACGTCCAACTGTAGGTGCCAGGCTAGGTGCACGTACTGTCCACCAGCACGTACTAGTAATCGATGCTCGATTCCTATTAAACATAAATCGATTCTTCCACCGTTCAACAAAGGGGGGCGGTGGAATCGATTATATGAAACTATCATCGATTCCACGAATCGATTATCCATTGTTTTGTTTGGGGAGCGGTTGGTGTAGTGGTGAGCGCTGCGTTGCGCTACGAACCTGGCGACTTGGCTTGGGCAAGGTGAGGTAATTTACCTTTGTCACCGGGTAAAAGTGTAAAGGTAAAGGTGAAGTATTATCACCCGGTAAATACGGTGCCTTGTTTACCGCCACAAAGCTCCGTGGCCCTGTCCGTGGCCTACATTTAATAAGTAATATTAAAAAAAATGTTTTATTAAAAACACGCTTTAATGAAATGTGCGAGTAGTAATGTCAGAACTACCTATGAGATCTTCACTCAAAACTGCTCTAGAGGAGTTGTACACCCCTAGCTGCCACTGCTATTCAGTGGCCTAACATATGGCTCTAGATTTTGGTGTTATAATTTATTTACGTAGTTTATTGTAAAAAATTCGGTCACAGTCCCTATGATCACTGTTACATTGCATTTATGGCTTTATTTTGGTGATTTCGAAAAGTTTTTTTGTTTTGGCCATGTTTTTGTTTATTGTAGTACGGAGTTAGACTGATGGCCTTAATCTTAGTTGTCTTGTGGTTGTTGTTGTTTGACTTGCATCCCACTGGGATTTTTTGCACACAGCGTTGGTGTTCGGTGCAATTTCAGGAATATTTTTGATGTTTTTTTTTTCCCTGGATTTTCTGTTTGCACAGTCACACAAAATCACTTTAAGATGTTTTTCTTGTTCGTGTTTTTGTTTTTTGTGTTTGTTGCGGTTGCACCCGATTCAAGAGCCGAATGGCTCACAGGGCTATACCAAACTAAATGAAACTATGAACTAACTATGAGAACTCCACCACGACTTCGGGCAGTGGGCCCGAGCTCGCCACGACGTAAGGGGGCGTGGGCAATTAGACGCAAGCCGAAACATAACATGTACAAAATAATGTTTAAGATATATTTTTATTTTATTTTTAATGATAGAATATGGTATTGTCATCAGTATGACATAAGTATACCGAGTTTGCAGTCGATACCACATTGGGAAGTGGGTTAAAATTGAGTTACAAGATTTGAAGATACAACGACAGACAGAGTGAGTTAAAAGAAAGCGTGTACAATTGGAATAATTGAGAGTATTCTTTGATTTTTCCGGTAAAGTCACGTAGAAATAATAAGATAATAGTGTATGACGTTTCGATTGCAACACAAGTAATCATCATCAGGTACAGAAGAGCTAAATTTACGAGAGCGAGGAGACACGTAACCGCAGATATATGTACAGACACAGATACAACAGGGGATACAGCGAGAGAGAAACGTGGGAGCACACTAAATATAATTCCTGCAGTCACGAAAGCTCCAAATTCAAGTATCATTGAGAGTATTCTATATGAATAAAGCACTCTACCTAGCGTGTACCTGCATGTGTAGTAGTACCCCAGTAATTACTACCCTGTAATGGGGTCATTTGTATGGGGTAAGCGTAAAAGGTCGGGTAAAGGTAGGCTCGTTGTTTTTAACCTTTAACCTTACCTGCTGAAGGGTAAAAGGTAGGTAGAGTGATTGTATTGTGGTAAGGTAAAAGGTAGGGAAAAGGTAGGCTCGTTGTTTTTAACCTTTTTCCTTACCTGCTGAAGGGTAAAAGGTAGGTAGAGTGATTGTATTGTGGTAAGGTAAAAGGTAGGAAAAAGGTAGGCTCGTTGTTTTTTTACCTTTTACGTCACGACAACTTAAAATGTAGCAATGTGAGAGATCCTCGCCACGCGGTTGGCTAGGAGATGTTAACTCCCTCGCCTGGTCTACAGAGGTCCGTGGGTTCGATCCCGACCCTGGCGATACCTTCTGCTGCTGCTACTGAATGTTTGAAGTCTGTATCTCTCTGTCTCGCTCCCAGGTGCCCCTCGGACCACGAGGATGGAGGAGGAGATGAGGAGGGCCGGAGGTGGCGACCATCAGAGAGGAAGGGGAGGAGGTGGTGGAGGTGGTGGAGGTGGTGGAGGAGGTGGTGGAGGTGGTGGAGGTGGTGAAGAAGCTTGGGTGAGGATGTGGGCTGGTTGGGGAGGGTGGTGTGGACTTACCAGAGAGGGGGCCTGGTGGCTCTATGATGGCAGTGGTGGTGGTGGCTATGGTGGTGGCTATGGTGGTGGAGGTGGTGGTGGAGGTGGCTATAGTGGAGGTGTCTATGGTGGTGGTGGAGGTGGTGGTGGTGGTGGTGCCACGATCTGTGACGTGCTACAGAGACCCCAGCAGGTGCAGAGGGGATACGTGGAAGGAGGTGAAGGATCTGGAGGAGGTGAAGGAGGAGGTGAAGGATCTGGAGGAGGTGAAGAAGCTTGGGCGTGGATGTGGGCTGGTTGGGGAGGGTGGTGTGCACTTGCCAGAGAGGGGGCCTGGTGGCGCTATGATGGCAGTGGTGGTGGTTGCTATAGCGGAGGTGTCTATGGTGGTGGCTATGGTGGTAGCTATAGCGGAGGTGTCTATGGTGGTGTCTATGGTGGTGGCTATGGTGGTAGCTATAGCGGAGGTGTCTCTGGTGGTGGCTATAGCGGAGGTGTCTATGGTGGTGTCCATGGTGGTAGCTATAGCGGAGGTGTCTCCGGTGGTGGCTATTTGGTGTCTATGGTGGTGCCACGATCGGTGACGTGCTACAGAGACACCAGCAGGTGCAGGGGGGAGACGTGGGAGGAGGTGAAGGATCTGGAGGAGGTGAAGCAGCTGGAGGAGGAGGAGGTGAAGGAGAAGGTGAAGGAGCTGGAGAAGATGAAGGAGGAGGTGAAGAAGAAGGAGCTGGAAGAGGAGGAGGTGAAGGAGCTGGAGGAGATGAAGGAGGAGGTGAAGGAGGAGATGAAGGAGGAGGTGAAGGAGGAGGTGGAGGAGGAGGGGGTGGAGGAGGTGGAGGAGCTGGAGGAGGTGAAGCAGCTGGAGGAGGAGGAGGTGAAGGAGCTGGAGGAGATGAAGGAGGAGGTGAAGGAGGAGATGAAGGAGGAGGTGAAGGAGGAGGTGGAGGAGGAGGGGGTGGAAGAGGTGGAGGAGCTGGAGGAGGTAAAGCAGCTGGAGGAGGAGGAGGTGAAGGAGCTGGAGAAGATGAAGGAGGAGGTGAAGGAGGAGGTGAAGAAGCTGGAAGAGGAGGAGGTGAAGGAGCTGGAGGAGATTAAGGAGGAGGTGAAGGAGGAGATGAAGGAGGAGGTGAAGGAGGAGGTGGAGGAGCTGGAGGAGGTGGGGGGGTTGGGGGCCACCACCACCGTGGGAGGACAAGAAGGAGAGCGCCAACAGCAGAAGCAGGTGGTGAGTGTGGTGGTGGTGAGTGTGGTGGTGGTGAGTGTGGTGGTGGTGAGTGTGGTGGTGGTGAGTGTGGTGGTGAGTGTGGTGGTGAGTGTGGTGGTGACCTACCTGATGTTCATCTTCTCTCTCTGCCCCCTCTGTCCCCACTCCCCTCCCAGCTGACTCACCTCCCGGTGAGGAGTCAACGCGGCCTGACTCAACCTGGGGTCAATCTCCCCCCCTGGGGGAGTCGCTCCCAGGCGGTGTATCGCCAGGCTCCTGTCAGTCACCCCCAGCTTGTGAGCCGCCCACAGCTGGCTCAGCAGCTGAGTCACCCCTGGATGATGAACCCCCAGATCCAGTACCACTGGGTGATCCACCCCCCACAGCTGACTCACCCCCCCCAGCTGACTCACCCCCCACAGCTGACTCACCCCCCACAGCTGACTCACGCCCCCCAGCTGACTCAACCATGCCAGGTGATTTACCTACAGCTGACTCACCCCCCCCAGCTGACTCACTCCCCCCAGCTGACTCACCCCCCCAGCTGACTCGCCCCCCCCAGCTGACTCACCCCCCCAGCTGACTCAACCCCCAGGTGACTCACCCCCCCCAGCTGACTCACCCCCACAGCTGACTCAACCACGCCAGGTGATTTACCTACAGGTGACTCACCTCCCCCCAGCTGACTCACCCCCCTCAGCTGACTCACCCCCCTCAGCTGACTCACCCCCCCAGCTGACTCACCCCCCTAGCTGACTCACCCCCCCAGCTGACTCACCCCCCCCAGCTGACTCACCCCCCCCAGCTGACGCACCCCCCTCAGCTGACTCACCCCCCCCCAGCTGACTCACCCCCCCCCAGCTGACTCACCCCCCCAGCTGACTCACCCCCCCAGCTGACTCACCCCCCCCAGCTCACTCACCCCCCCCAGCTGACTCACCCCCCACAGCTGACTCACCCCCCTCCCAGGTGACTCACCCCCCCAGGTGATTTACCCACAGCTGACTCACCCCCATTGGGTGGTGTGGGATTGTCAGATGGTTCCTGCCATGGCCAGGACACGGCGCTCACCACACAACGTGAAGATGTAACGTGTACAGCCTGGGGTGTCAACAAGCCTGGAGTGTGGTACGTGTTGTGATGTTAGTAAAGTTTGACTAAATATGGAAATGTAACATACAATCTGGATTGAGGTTGAATATTTTGTGATGTTATAAAAGTTTTACTAAATATGGAAATGAAACATACAATCTGGATTGGCGTTGTTTATTTTGTGATGTTATAAAAGTTTTACTAAATATGGAAATGAAACATACAATCTGGATTGAGGTTGTATATTTTGTGATGTTATAAAAGTTTTACTAAATTTGGAAATGTAACATACAATCTGGAATGACGTATATTCTGTGATATTATAAAAGTTTTACTAAATATGGAAATGTAACATACAATCTGGATTGACGTTGAATATTTTGTGATTTTATAAAAGTTTTACTAAATATGGAAATGTAACGTACAATCTGGATTGGCATTGTATATTTTGTGATCTTATAAAAGTTTTACTAAATATGGAAATGTAACGTACAATCTGGATTGGCATTGTATATTTTGTGATCTTATAAAAGTTTTACTAAAAATGGAAATGTAACATACAATCTGGATTGGCGTTGTTTATTTTGTGATGTTATAAAAGTTTAACTAAATATGGAAATGTAACATACAATCTGGATTGGCGTTGTTTATTTTGTGATGTTATAAAAGTTTAACTAAATATGGAAATGTAACATACAATCTGGATTGAGGTTGTACATTTTGTGATGTTATAAAAGTTTTACTAAATATGGAAATGTAACATACAATCTGGATTGGCGTTGTTTATTTTGTGATGTTATAAAAGTTAAACTAAATATGGAAATGAAACATACAATCTGGATTGAGGTTGTATATTTTGTGATGTTATAAAAGTTTTACTAAATATGGAAATGTAACATACAAACTGGATTGAGGTTGTATATTTTGTGATGTTATAAAAGTTTTACTAAATATGGAAATGAAACATACAATCTGGATTGGCGTTGTGTATTTTGTGATGTTATAAAAGTTTTACTGAATATGAAAATGTAACATACAATCTGGATTGAGGTTGTGTATTTTGTGATGTTATAAAAGTTTTAATAAATATGGAAATGTAACATACAATCTGGATTGGCGTTGTTTATTTTGTGATGTTATAAAAGTTTTACTAAATATGGAAATGTAACGTACAATCTGGATTGGCATTGTATATTTTGTGATCTTATAAAAGTTTTACGAAATATGGAAATGTAACGTACAATCTGGACTGGGGTTGTGTATTTTGTGATGTTATAAAAGTTTTACTAAAAATGGAAATGTAACATACAATCTGGATTGGCATTGTTTATTTTGTGATGTTATAAAAGTTTTACTAAATATGGAAATGTAACATACAATCTGGATTGAGGTTGTATATTTTGTGATGTTATAAAAGTTTTACTGAATATGGAAATGTAACATACAAACTGGATTGAGGTTGTATATTTTGTGATGTTATAAAAGTTTTACTAAATATGGAAATGAAACATACAATCTGGATTGGCGTTGTGTATTTTGTGATGTTATAAAAGTTTTACTAAATATGGAAATGAAACATACAATCTGGATTGGCGTTGTGTATTTTGTGATGTTATAAAAGTTTTAATAAATATGGAAATGTAACATACAATCTGGATTGGTGTTGTATATTTTGTGATTTTATAAAAGTTTTAATAAATATGGAAATGTAACATACAATCTGGATTGAGGTTGAATATTTTGTGATGTTATAAAAGTTTTACTAAAAATGGAAATGTAACATACAATCTGGATTGAGGTTGTGTATTTTGTGATGTTATAAAAGTTTTAATAAATATGGAAATGTAACATACAATCTGGATTGGCGTTGTTTATTTTGTGATGTTATAAAAGTTTTAATAAATATGGAAATGAAACATACAATCTGGATTGGCGTTGTTTATTTTGTGATGTTATAAAAGTTTTACTAAATATGGAAATGAAACATACAATCTGGATTGGCGTTGTGTACTTTGTGATGTTATAAAAGTTTTAATAAATATGGAAATGTAACATACAATCTGCATTGGTGTTGTATATGTTGTGATTTTATAAAAGTTTTAATAAATATGGAAATGTAACATACAATCTGGATTGAGGTTGAATATTTTGTGATGTTATAAAAGTTTTACTAAATATGAAAATGTAACATACAATCTGGATTGGCGTTGTTCATTTTGTGATGTTATAAAAGTTTAACTAAATATGGAAATGAAACATACAATCTGGATTGAGGTTGTATATTTTGTGATGTTATAAAAGTTTTACTAAATATGGAAATGTAACATACAAACTGGATTGAGGTTGTATATTTTGTGATGTTATAAAAGTTTTACTAAGTATGGAAATGAAACATACAATCTGGATTGGCGTTGTGTATTTTGTGATGTTATAAAAGTTTTAATAAATATGGAAATGTAACATACAATCTGGATTGGTGTTGTATATTTTGTGATTTTATAAAAGTTTCAATACATTTGGAAATGTAACATACAATCTGGATTGAGGTTGAATATTTTGTGATGTTATCGTTTTACTAAATATGGAAATGTAACATACAATCTGGATTGAGGTTGTGTATTTTGTGATGTTATAAAAGTTTTAATAAATATGGAAATGTAACATACAATCTGGATTGGCGTTGTTTATTTTGTGATGTTATAAAAGTTTTACTAAATATGGAAATGTAACATACAATCTGGATTGGCGTTGTTTATTTTGTGATGTTATAAAAGTTTTACTGAATATGGAAATGAAACATACAATCTGGATTGGCGTTGTGTATTTTGTGATGTTATAAAAGTTTTAATAAACATGGAAATGTAACACAATCTGGATTGGTGTTGTATATTTTGTGATTTTATAAAAGTTTTAACAAATATGGAAATGTAACATACAATCTGGATTGAGGTTGAATATTTTGTGATGTTATAAAAGTTTTACTAAATATGGAAATGTAACATACAATCTGGATTGACGTTGTATATTTTGTGATCTTATAAAAGTTTTACTAAATGTGGAAATGTAACATACAATCTGGATTGGCGTTGTGTATTTTGTGATGTTATAAAAGTTTTACTAAATATGAAAATGTAACATACAATCTGGATTGACGTATATTTTGTGATGTTATAAAAGTTTTACTAAATGTAGTGCCGTGAATTCACTCGGACGACAACCGTCTCTTTTTCCGCCATCACTTTTATTCCATCGTTCCGTACACACAGTAATTCTCTCCGTGCTCCACCAACTCGGACACTCCGATTTACTTCAGCATCGTCCGTGCATCCCCTTCCACACACAGTGTTAGGTGAAGGGACCGTGCTGTCATGAGGACAGCGTTGGAGTGAAATCAGCCAAGCCCAGGTCGCGTCCTTTAAGCTGTGTGGGAGGAAGCAAAACGCTTTGACAAAGGAATTAGCATAACAATGAGCACGATGTACGTAGGAGGTGCATGGGCCATGATGGACCCGGAGCGGGTGGGGACCATGACGGACTAGCAGCGGGGGGAGGGGGGGGGGTAGAGTGAGTGAGTGTAGTGAGTGGAGTGAGTGGAGTGAGTGAGTGGAGTGAGTGAGTGGAGTGAGTGGGTGGAGTGAGTTAGTGGAGTGAGTTAGTGGAGTGAGTGAGTGAGTGGAGTGAGTGAGTGAGTGGAGTGAGTGGAGTGAGTGAGTGTTCATAGTTCATTTATTTGGTATAGCCCTGTGAGCCATTCGGCTCTTGAATCGGGTGCAACCGCAACAAACAAAAAAACAAAAACGTGAACAAGAAAACATCTTAAAGTGACTATGTGCGACTGTGAAAACAGAAAATCCAGGAAAAAAAACATCAAAATATTCCTGAGATAGCACCGTACACCACGAACGCTGTGTGCAAAAATCCCAGTGGGATGCAAGTCAAACAACAACAACAAGAAAACTAAGATTAAGGCCGTCAGTCTAACAAGGCCCGTGTGTCATTGGAACACACGGGCCGTCACGGATACGCGATTGTGTTGCCGTCACGTGACACGTCCCGCACAGTCACGTCGCAGCCCCGTGTCGAGCCATTAACAAGAAAGGAACACGTCACACGATTGTGTCACTGCCACACTGCCGATGCAGTGTGGCTAAATAACGAGCAATTACATGTCGTAGAATCCATTGTTGTAGCGTGATCCCTGGACGAATTGCGCATTATAAATGTCAATTATTTTTATTACAATTCCCCCATTGTAATAAGATGGTTTTTTGGGTTCTTATTTTTGTTTTTGGGTTTGTTGATGGCTCACAGGGCTACACCAAATAAACTGAACTGAACTTAGTAATAGGTTTTTACCCTTTTATCTGGCACCAAAACTGACACCTTTATACAAGGGGATCATGTTTGCAATAACCACAACACAAGCAGTCAAAATGCAAACGAAAAAGAGACAACTCTGATAATGATATTGGCACTGTCCTTGAAGTTGATTGGTCCACGCCCGAGACGGCATTTCTTAGAGCCCAGTCTCCACTGGTGTTGGACCAGACGACACCAAAAGGCATATCTTGCTACTGGCAAAGGAGGTCTCGTAATGACCTGAACTTAACCCGTGTCTACGCTCCTGGCCTTCAACACGGCGACACAAACCGGCGTCCCGCGCGGTGCAGGCTACTCGCTGAAACCTCGCGCATCGTGCGGCATGGGGAGGCCTTCGTCCAGCAGTGGAGTGGAAGAGCAGCTGTCCGTGTGCGCAATGGGAACCGTCATGAGACCGGGACGCTCATGGAGCTTTGTTTTCAAGGAGTCTTTCGTTAAAGCCAGACGCCTGTTTGAACGATGAGCTCCTGCGGGCATATTGCCACGTGACGTTGGTGCCGATGTTACGTAGGCCAGGCGTTATTCGTAATGTTTGGGACGCTTTCAATCGGCAACCCAAGCAATCGGGATGGCGAGATTAATCTTCTTGGTTCTGTCGGTAAAGTCACCTAGAATGGGAATAAAATAATAAAATAATAAAAATAAAACATTAACTTAAGCGCTGTCTTCCCGACAGTTCTGTTTCTTCACCTGAGGAAGGCTACTTGTGTTGTGGCCGAAACGTCGTGAGAATTTTATTTTATTATGTTTTATTTTAATTATTTTATTATTTTACTTCCATTCTACGTGGTGACTTTACCGAAAGAACCAAGAAGATGAATTCCTGCAGTCACGAAAGCTTTAAAAAGGCTAGATTAATGTTTAGTTTTTGGCTGCTACAAATTTGCACGTACAATATTAATTCGTTGAGCTTTGAGATAGCAAGGTCGCTTCTGAAATAGAGCTATATAGCTCACTGGGCCTTACCTGGTAAAATAATAAATAGTTGTAATAGTTGAGTTGTAATGTACCATCCAAGGTTGGCATGCTTATATATGTGTGATATAACCTACCCTTGGTACATTAGCAGTGGGATGATTAGCTGCCACCGTGTTCTAAACTTGTGTTTACTACTGCACTTGTAATGACTATCAATCTATGACTTAAAGTTATCGCTTTTAAACTCCTGGGGAATTTGATTGGACAAGCGCACACACACATCTCATTTTCATTATTTCCTTTTGGGAGCACAAATCTGCTCTGGAGCTGATTTGTTCATGCGTCAGAGGTATTCCTGTGAGTTCCAAAAGCGTTCTGGTTCCATACACCTGCAAATATGATTAGAAGAACCAAACTTAGGTAAGAGAGGAAGGGCGGAGGTCAAGTAGACAATTAAACAAATATATGTTGCGGCTAAGGTTGGGGGTTAAATTTTGATTTAAAGCTTTCGTGACTGCAGTAATTCTTATTCTTAGCTCTTTCGGTAAAGTCAAGTTGAAGGGAAACAATAAAATAATAAAATATATATAAAACAATAAAAAAATCTCACGACGTTTCGACCATAACACAAACGGTCGTCATCAGGTGTGTTGGTTTGCATAAATGTATTTATTCGCAAACAGCGCGTTTATTTATTTACTTACTTATTTTAAAAGCGTCAGCGCCACGCGCAGCGATTTGTCAGTTTATTTAGAAGGACGAGTCCATCTATGTTCTGAAAAGAGGAGGGGGGAGACGAAAAATTAATGTATGCTGTCTGAAAGCCACCGTAAGCGTGAACAATCAATTAAGACCTGAAATGGTTAATCAAATCTTTCCAATGATTGCTAAGCTAGAATCCATCTTTTCAGTTGAAATTGTCTCTGTGCTTGTATATGTGGATAGCCTCATGAACGAATCTCTCATGGTAGCCAGATGGCTTACAAAGAACCTCTGTCTTGGAAAAGTCAATGTCATGTGAGCCTACTGAATTATAACAGTGATCTGCCACGGCCGAGGTGTTGGTCCTACCGTGTTTAAGGTCTGCTTTGTGTTCATGAATGCGGTCCGAGACATTGTGTTTGGTTTCTCCAATGTAACTACTACCACAGAGGCAACTTAGTTTATAGACACCAGGGCACTGTATGTCCGGAATCACATCTTTTACAGACGGAACCAGATCACGGATTTTATGTAATGTGTTGAAACGGACCTGGATCTTGTGTTTATTCAAGATTTTGGAGATCTTTTTTTTGATCCCCGCAATGTAGGGTAAAGTGATGGTTTTGAAAGGCTCCTCAAGAGGGTCCTTCTTCATGGTTTGAGTGATAGCTTTGCGGATGGTATAGTCGGAGTAACCATTAGCCTTAAGAGCTTGGTGTACGTGCTTGAGTTCACTGCCTATGTGTTCCTGGTCGGATATGCATTGGGCTCTATGGTACAGAGTCTTGATGAGAGAATTCTTCTGTGATGGATGGTGGTGGGAATCCGGTTTCATATAAGCATCCGTATGGGTAGCTTTCCTGTAGACAGAGTGGCTCATTGAGCCATCAGGTCTCTTTTTAATTAGGACATCCAAAAAAGGTAGCTTGCCATCCTTTTCGACTTCCATGGTAAATCTGATGGCTGGGTGTATGGAATTGATGTGGTCGAAGAATTGGTCTAGAGCAGGCCGGCCATGTGGCCAGATGACAAAAGTGTCATCCACGTACCTCTTCCATAAGGTTGGGCGCAGAGTGGCAGTCTGGATGGCGTCAGTCTCAAATCTCTCCATGAAAATGTTAGCTATAACCGGAGATAGGGGGGAGCCCATTGGGGTGCCCTCAGTTTGTTTATAGAACGTTCCGTTCCAAGTGAAGTATGTATTGGTTAAACAGTGTCTCACCAGGGGGGGTACCTCAGTGTTTAGTCCTTGATGAATAAAGTCTTCAATGATTGCGATGGTGTCAGGTACAGGAACTGACTGGTGTAGCTAGCCTGGTGGTCACCACCTGGCAAGATACACTAGTCACGTGATAACTAGTGTAGCTAGCCTGGTGGTCACCACCTGGCTAGCTACACTAGTCACGTGATAACTAGTGTAGCTAGCCTGGTGGTCACCACCTGGCTAGCTACACTAGTCACGTGATAACTAGTGTAGCTAGCCTGGTGGTCACCACCTGGCTAGCTACACTAGTCACGTGATAACTAGTGTAGCTAGCCTGGTGGTCACCACCTGGCTAGCTACACCAGTCACGTCATAACTAGTGTAGCTAGCCTGGTGGTCACCACCTGGCTAGCTACACTAGTCACGTGATAACTAGTGCAGCTAGCCTAGTGGTCACCACCTGGCTAGCTACACTAGTCACGTGGTAACTAGTGTAGCTAGCCTGGTGGTTACCACCTGGCTAGACACACTAGTCACGTGATAACTAGTGTAGCTAGCCTGGTGGTCACCACCTGGCTAGCTACACTAGTCACGTGTCTCTGGTCTGGTGGGCACAGACCACGTGCAGCGAGACGCCGTACACTCAGTGTTGCTCTGCTACATCAGTTAGAGTTTTTAATTTCCGCCAACAAACCACGTCAAATATATCCTCAGCTATCAACAACAAATTAAATACGTCATTTTATATTTTCCTCTCACTCTCTCTCGAAAAACGAACCGTATTCCAAATATGTGCACGCAATACACATTCGCGAAAATCAAACACGCATGAACAAATATGAAATATCGCAACAAATATCGTGCCACACCGCGATGAATTGACCTGCAAGTCTTGTGGGGGGGGGGGGACCTCCCATGCAGTTTGCAGCGGCACGGCTGAGACGCTTGACTGGGAGGTACTCACTTGATGACTCCCACTAGCAAAGAAACCTCGTGTGCAATGTCTCTGAAGCATCGGGAATTAACGTAGCATTAGCCCGGGCAACAAAAGACGCAGATCCCCCCCGTGGTAACCTTTAACAGACTGTTGGGGCAAGTGCCCGTTAGTGAGCACCTCGGAAGCAGAATGTTTTACACTGGAGAAATTCGATGAGCTATGAAGCTCTTTTTCACCGATGTCCAGTAGGCGCACGGGGTGAGAACGTTAAAACAACACAAAGTAGAATACGTGATGGTAGTGCAAAGTACAAAAATGGTAAATAAATCGCCCAAACACACACACGCACGCAACTAAACCATCCCCATCCTACCAGGCAAAGCCCGGTGAGCTGCTATTAACTTATTTTTCAGAAGCGATTTGGCATATGAGGGTCGACTGACTGAGATGACTGGCCAATGCACCGCCATTGCCCCCACTACACACACACACAGTGTGTACGTACACACACACACTGTACACACAATGATGTCCACGTTGTTGTTGCTGAGTTCACGCACCCAAGGGAGGGGGCAATGGAAAATGAATCTAAATCAACTTAAATTGCATCCCCGCTCTGTGACGTCACCACTCAGCATGACCTCATCGGCATGAAGTGCCAGCAAGATGTGTACCTCGCTAGTGACGTCATGTCACCAAGATATTCACACTCCCCCAACCCCGTCCACAGCGCTCTTGAGCGTGACGTCACCTCCGCTTGGGTCACTGCCGATATCAATCCAGTGGCAATCCTTATTTGGGCAAAGCTACGCCCAGTGACTGGCGGTTCATTAACATAATGTGTCCTTGAAGCCGTCGCGAGTTTATTGCGACGGGTTCAGCAGCCACGCCCCATCTCTCGACATTTGGCCCGGACTCATTAACATAATTTATTCAGTTACAGAGCAGCTCATTGTGGAATGGGCGTGTCTCTTACACCGGAAGTGACGTCATGTTACCTGCTTACACGCGTGATGTCGCGAGGTAACAGGAGGCTGCCGATCCGCGCTTGCACTGAAATCCGAGGTGAGAAATTCTCATGGTGGTGGTGGTTGTTGTTGCTTACCAAGGTAGAGCCTCTCTCTTTCGTAGGGATGTCAGTTGAGTAGCAGCGAGCATGGGAATCGATGTCCAGGTTGGAACTTTACAACGCGGGGCCTAGCCACGCGGGGCCTTGCCTCCTGCCCTCGCCTGATCGCGTTTGCTTCAATTATCTCGCTTATCTTCTTTGGTTCTTTCGGTAAAGTCACGTAGAATGAGAATAAAATAATAAATTGATAAAATAAAATAACACAATAATATTCTCACGACGTTTCGGCCACAACACAAGCGGCCTTCATCAGGTGAAGGGACGAGACTGTCTGGTAGGACAGCGCTGGAGTGAAAGAGCCACGTTCAGATCAAGGCCGTGATCTGAACGTGGCCTTTAAGGCCGTGATCTGAACGTGGCCTTTAAGGCCGTGATCTGAACGTTGCTCTTTCACTCCAGCGCTGTCCTACCAGATATTCTCGTCCCTTCACCTGATGAAGGCCGCTTGTGTTGTGGCCGAAACGTCGTGAGAATATTATTGTGTTATTTTATCAATTTATTATTTTATTCTCATTCTACGTGACTTTACCGAAAGAACCAAAGAAGATGAATCATTGCAGTCACGAAAGCTTTAAATCGAAATTTATCTCGCTTAGTTGAGCAATCTTTGTAAGAAAGTAAACTACCAGGCTATGTGTTTATTGTGTGTTGACCGACTCTCTGTGTTGCATTGCATTACATTTCCAAGTTTTACTCAGTTTGATTAAGTGTGCTTTTGATTTAAAGCTTTATTGACTGCAGGGATTAATATTCTTGGTTATTTCGGTAAAGTCACCACCACGTAGAAGGGAAACAATAAAATAATACAAATATAAAACAATAAAATAATAAAAATATTAAACAATTAAATTCTCACGACGTTTCGACTGTAAGACGAGCAATCATCATCAGGTGTGAAAACCACAGCAAGAAAATGTTCTTGTGTTGCTGTGGTTTTCACACCTGATGATCATTGCTCGTCTTGCAGTCGAAACGTCGTGAGAATTTTATTGTTTTATATTTTTATTATTTTATTGTTTCCCTTCTACGTGGTGACTTTACCGAAAGAACCAAGATTATAAGTGAGCTTTCTCTCTCTGCGTGTGCTCGTGTTATTATTATTTCCTGCAGTCACCAAAGTTCCAAATCTCTCATTGACACAAGGCCGTAATGATAATATGTTATAATAGTTATAATATATATTGGTGGGGGACATATCCCCCCCCAATAATCAAATATGCTCAAAATATATTGCTATAAAAATATTATTTAAAATAATAATTGCTATGCTATGTTAATAAAAACAATTTGCTAAACCTTGGCCACAAAATGTGGACTTGTCTTCATGTAACAATTTGTAGATTTGTGTTTGTATGATTGCGTTGTACTTTATGAATCCCTAATCTCTGCCATTATATACTATGAAACAAGAACAGTTAAAAAGTAAAAACAGAGCAATGTAATACAATACAATATTATACATTATTGTATCAAATAACAAAAACATTCCATCCCATGTGTTAGTGAAATTTTTCAATATTTTAGGAAATGTCAGGAAATTAGTTTTCAAATTTAGATTTTTTTTCTGGGGGGGGGACCCCAGAGCCCCTGGTAGATTTGGTCCCCCCCAATGTTGACTCCGTGGCTACGGCCTTGCATTGACTCGCGGATTTCTCTACACCCCCTCCCCTCTCTCTCTGCCCCCCTCTCTCTCTATTTAAGGCCTCGACACTGAGGCGTTGTTTCTCTGTGTGCCTACAGTGAGGGAAAAAAGTATTTGATCCCCTGCTGATTTTGTACGTTTGCCCACTGACAAGGAAATGATCAGTCTATAATTTTAATGGTAGGTTTATTTGAACAGTGAGAGACAGAATAACAACAAGAAAATCCAGATAAACGCATGTCAAAAATGTTATAAATTGATTTGCATTTTAATGAGGGAAATAAGTATTTGACCCCCTCTCAATCAGAAAGATTTCTGGCTCCCAGGTGTCTTTTATACAGGTAACGAGCTGAGATTAGGAGCACACTCTTAAAGGGAGTGCTCCTAATCTCAGCTTGTTACCTGTCTAAAAGACACCTGTCCACAGAAGCAATCAATCAATCAGATTCCAAACTCTCAACCATGGCCAAGACCAAAGAGCTCTCCAAGGATGTCAGGGACAAGGTTGTAGACCGACACAAGGCTGGAATGGGCTACAAGACCATTGCCAAGCAGCTTGGTGAGAAGGTGACAACAGTTGGTGCGATCATTCGCAAATGGAAGAAACACAAAAAAACTGTCAATCTCCTTCGGCCTGGGGTTCCATGCAAGATCTCACCTCGTGAAGTTGCAATGATCATGAGAACGGTGAGGAATCAGCCCAGAACTACACGGGAGGATCTTGTCAATGATCTCAAGGCAGCTGGGACCATAGTCACCAAGAAAACAATAACACACTTCACTGTGAAGGACTGAAATCCTGCAGCGCCCGCAAGGTCCCCCTGCTCAAGAAAGCATATATACATGCCCGTCTGAAGTTTGCCAATGAACATCTGAATGATTCAGAGGACAACTGGGTGAAAGTGTTTTGGTCGGATGAGACCAAAATGGAGCTCTTTGGCATCAACTCAACTCGCCGTGTTTGGAGGAGGAGGAATGCTGCCTATGACCCCAAGAACACCATCCCCACCGTCAAACATGGAGGTGGAAACATTATGCTTTGAGGGTGTTTTTCTGCTGAGGGGACAGGACAACTTCACCGCATCAAAGGGACGATGGACGGGGCCATGTACCGTCAAATTTTGGGTGAGAAACTCCTTCCCTCAGCCAGGGCATTGAAAATGGGTCGTGGATGGGTATTCCAGCATGACAATGACCCAAAACACACGGCCAAGGCAACAAAGGAGTGGCTCGAGAAGAAGTACATTAAGGTCCTGGAGTGGCCTAGCCAGTCTCCTGACCTTAATCTCATAGAAAATCTGTGGAGGGAGCTGAAGGTTCGAGTTGACAAACGTCAGCATCGAAACCTTAATGACTTGGAGAAGATCTGTAAAGAGGAGTGGGACAAAATCCCTCCTGAGATGTGTGCAAACCTGGTGGCCAACTACAAGAAACGTCTGACCTCTGTGATTGCCAACAAGGGTTTTGCCACCAAGTACTAAGTCATGTTTTGCAGAGGGGTCAAATACTTATTTCCCTAATTAAAATGCAAATCAATTTATAACATTTTTGACATGCGTTTTTCTGGATTTTGTTGTTATTCTGTCTCTCACTGTTCAAATAAACCTACCATTAAAATTATAGACTGATCATTTATTTGTCAGTGGGCAAAAGTACAAAATCAGCAGGGGATCAAATACTTTTTTTTCCCTCACTATGTGTGTATCTCTCTCTGTGTGTCTCTGTGTGTATCTATCTCTGTATGTGTGTCTCCGTGTCTGTGTTTTGTCTCTTTATCACATTGAGCAACCTTCGGAAGAACGTTATCAACCAGGTGGGGTGTTGACTGTTATGTTGGCCGACTCTCTGTGTTGTATTGCATTACATTTCTAAGTTTACGAGGTGTGTTTTCTCTTTCATTTGTACCTGATGATGATTGCTTGTGTTGCAATCAAAACGTCGCATGCTATGTGCACACAGCGTTGGTGTACGGTGCTTTTTGTGGAATATTTTGCTGTTTTTCCCTGGATTTTATGTGCGCACAGTCAATAGTCACTTCAATATGTCTTCTTGTTCATGTTTTAGTTTTTTTTTTGTTGTGGTTCCACCCGATTCAAGAGCCAAATGGCTCACAGGGCTATACCAAATACATGAAACTGAGCTATTATTTAATTAATTTATTCTTTCCTACGTGACTTTACCGAAAGAACCAAAGAGCATCTTGCTTAAGTTTTAATTTCTCTTCACCTGGCTCGCTACTTTGTAACTTTGTTTTGTTTTAAATATTCACAGATTTTTATTTTTTACCAGGCCACACCCGCGTTGAGCTGCTGTACCGCTCTTGTTTACAGAAGCAACCTGCCCACAACAACAACAAGGTGGGGCTTGTCAACAGCATGGTGGTGTTCACTCTAGACGCGTGGCGGTGTTCACTCTAGACACGTAGTGGTGTTCACTCTAGACGCGTGGCGGTGTTCACTCTAGACGTGTGGTGGTGTTCACTCTAGACGCATGGCGGTGTTCACTCTAGACGCTTAGTGGTGTTCACTCTAGACGCTTAGTGGTGTTCACTCTAGACATGTAGTGGTGTTCACTCTAGACACGTGGCGGTGTTCACTCTAGACGTGTGGTGGTGTTCACTCTAGACACGTGGTGGTGTTCACCCTAGACTCGGGGTGGTGTTCACTCTAGACGTGTGGCGGTGTTCACTCTAGAAGCGTGGTGGTGTTCACTCTAGACACGTGGTGGTGTTCACTCTAGATGCTTGGTGGTGTTCACTCTAGATGTGTGGTGGTGTTCACTCTAGACACGTGGTGGTGTTCACTCTAGACACGTGGTGGTGTTTACTCTAGACACGTGGTGGTGTTCACTCTAGACACGTGGTGGTGTTCACTCTAGACGCTTGGTGGTGTTCACTCTAGACGCTAGGTGGTGTTCACTCTAGACGCGTGGCGGTGTTCACTATAGACACGTGGTGGTGTTCACTCTAGACGTGTGGTGGTGTTCACTCTAGACACGTGGCGGTGTTCACTCTAGACGCTTGGTGGTGTTCACTCTAGACGCTAGGTGGTGTTCACTCTAGACGCGTGGCGGTGTTCACTATAGACACGTGGTGGTGTTCACTCTAGACGTGTGGTGGTGTTCACTCTAGACACGTGGTGGTGTTCACTCTAGACTCTTGGTGGTGTTCACTCTAGACGCTAGGTGGTGTTCACTCTAGACGCGTGGCGGTGTTCACTATAGACACGTGGTGGTGTTCACTCTAGACGCGTGGTGGTGTTCACTCTAGACGCGTGGTGGTGTTCACTCTAGACACGTGGTGGTGTTCACTCTAGACGCGTGGTGGTGTTCACTCTAGACGCTTAGTGGTGTTCACTCTAGACGTGTGGCGGTGTTCACTCTAGACACGTGGTGGTGTTCACCCTAGACTCGGGGTGGTGTTCACTCTAGACACGTGGCGGTGTTCACTCTAGAAGCGTGGTGGTGTTCACTCTAGACGCTTAGTGGTGTTCACTCTAGACGCTTAGTGGTGTTCACTCTAGACGTGTGGTGGTGTTCACTCTAGATGCTTGGTGGTGTTCACTCTAGACACGTGGTGGTGTTCACTCTAGATGCTTGGTGGTGTTCACTCTAGACACGTGGTGGTGTTCACTCTAGACGCTTGGTGGTGTTCACTCTAGACGCTTGGTGGTGTTCACTCTAGACACGTGGTGGTGTTCACTCTAGATGCTTGGTGGTGTTCACTCTAGACACGTGGTGGTGTTCACTCTAGACGCTTGGTGGTGTTCACTCTAGACGCTAGGTGGTGTTCACTCTAGACGCGTGGCGGTGTTCACTATAGACACGTGGTGGTGTTCACTCTAGACGCGTGGTGGTGTTCACTCTAGACGCGTGGTGGTGTTCACTCTAGACACGTGGTGGTGTTCACTCTAGACACCTGGTGGTGTTCACTCTAGACGTGTAGTGGTGTTCACTCTAGATGCTTGGTGGTGTTCACTTTAGACCAGTGGTTCTTAACCTGGGTTCGATCGAACCCCAGGGGTTCGGTGAGTCGATCTCAGGGGTTCGGCAGAGCCCCCGCCACGGAGGTCCGGACACACTTGAATTATTGTGTAAATTTGTGATGACACACACGGCCCGCTTGGCCATCACTGGCTGCAGATGATCATGCTACACTGCTTGGCCAATCAGCGCTGCGGGGAATTTAGTGCGTACTCAGTAGTCAACGTGTGACTGTTGTTGTCGTACGTCGTGTGATTTCTTTAATATTTTATCCATACTAACTATGTCGGGCAAAAGAAGAAAGTGGTCGGACGAATATGTACAACATGGATTCTCATGTATCACGGAACGTGATGGGAGTGAGCGTCCTATCTGCATGATTTGCAACGCCAAGTTGAGCAACTCTAGTCTTGCACCGGCAAAACTAAAGGAACACTTCTTGAAGCTGCATGGAGACGGGGAATACAAGAACACAACACTTGCTGAATTCAGGGTGAAGAGAGCCAGATTCGATGAAAGGGCCACTCTGCCTGCTCTTGGATTTGTACCTGTTAACAAACCGATCCTGACAGCATCGTACGAAGTTGCTTACCTGATCGCAAAGCAGGGCAAGCCACACACCATTGGTGAAACACTTGTGAAACCAGCTGCATTAAAGATGGCGAATCTGATACTCGGAACAGCGGCCGAAGGTAAATTATCCCAAATTCCCCTTTCAAATGACACCGTCAGTGACAGAATAGAAGACATGAGTAAAGACATCTTGGCTCAAGTAGTCGCGGATCTGATTTCAAGCCCGGCAAAATTCAGCCTTCAACTCGACGAAACCACAGACGTTTCTGATCTAAGCCAGCTTGCTGTTTTTGTACGCTATGTGAAAGACGACATGATAAAAGAAGAGTTTTTATTTTGTAAGCCTCTTACAACAACAACGAAGGCAGCCGATGTGAAGAAGCTTGTGGATGACTTCTTCAGAGACAACAATCTTTCATGGGATATGGTTTCTGCAGTTTGTACGGACGGAGCTCCAGTCATGCTGGGAAGAAAGTCTGGTTTTGGTGCGCTAGTAAAGGCCGATGCACCACACATCATTGTGACGCATTGTATTCTGCACAGGCATGCGTTGGCAACAAAAACCTTACCTCCAAAAATGGCAGAAGTATTAAAAACTGTGGTGGAATGTGTGAACTATGTGCGAAAAAGTGCTCTGAGGCACCGCATCTTCAGTGAGCTGTGTAAAGAAATGGGCTCTGAATTTGAGGTACTTCTGCTCCATTCTAATATTCGGTGGTTATCCCGGGGACAGGTGCTGAATCGTGTTTTTGCCATGCGTGTGGAATTAGCCCTGTTTTTGCAAGAGCACCAACACTGCCATGCAGATTGCTTCAAAAATCCTGAGTTCATTCTCATTTTAGCGTACATGGCTGATATATTCGCAGCTCTCAATCATCTCAATCAGCAGATGCAGGGTGGTGGACTCAATATCATGGAAGCGGAAGAACACCTGAAGGCTTTTCAAAAAAAGCTACCGTTATGGAAACGACGAACAGAGAACAATAACTTCGCAAACTTCCCGCTTCTGGACGACTGTGCAAGTAAGATCGAAGATGTGTCTGGAATCGGAGATATTTCTGTATCCACGGAACTGAAGCAAACAATTGCCACGCACTTAGATGAGCTTGCAAAGTCTCTCGACGGATATTTCCCTACAAGAGAGTCATATCCAGCATGGGTGAGACAGCCGTTCACGTTTGCTGTTGAAACAGCAGATGTCAATGATGAATTCCTCGACGAAATCATTGAAATTCAGCAGAGCCAGGTTCAACAGCAACTCTTCAGAACAACAACGCTCTCAACGTTTTGGTGTCGACAAATGAACAAGTATCCAGTTATTGCTAAGAAAGCCCTGGATTTTTTTTATTCCATTTGTTACAACATATCTTTGTGAGCAATCCTTTTCGAGGATGCTGGACATAAAAACGAAGAAAAGGAACAGACTTTGCTGTGAAAATGACATGAGAGTGGCACTTGCCAAGGTGAAGCCACGCATATCTGAACTGATCTCTCAAAGGCAACAGCAGAAGTCACTTTGATTTCCAGGTATGTAATTTGTTGTGAGTTTATGCATTGTGTTGGTTTTATTCTTTGAACAAGGTAATGTTCATGCACGGCTCATTTTGTGTACCAGTAAAAAACATATCTACGTCTTGAATTTGAAAAAAATCACATTTTATTTTTCACTAAAGAGGGGTTCGGTGAATGCGCATATGAAACTGGTGGGGTTCGGTACCTCCAACAAGGTTAAGAACCACTGCTCTAGATGCGTGGCGGTGTTCATTCTCTACATGTAGAGGGGAGACCGGGGGTTCGGGAAGGAAATCCACACGACCACGGGGAGAGAGACACGCAGCCTCGGTTGTGTTGATTGATCCTCAATTAACTACTTGGTGGAGTGAGGAAGCATTAATACTGAGCAGGTGAAGGTGGCCAGGCGTGGGTCTGGACACACCACCACCTGTGAACCATGCCAGTGTGTGACAGTGGTGGAGCCAGTGGGGGGTGGGGTGGCACGTGCCCCCCCAACGATCCGATCTAAATCCCTCATTTTGATAGGATCATTGGGGTTTATTAGTAATAAGCTTCGCTACCCAGCTTCGCCCGGGACTTGGATTCTTGTTTTTGGTTAACTCCGCATTCCCTTCTATTTCACTGAAAAACCCTGGAAAAAATTGATGCTTGCAAGAAAGAAAAAAGCCGAAACAAATCAATTTACCTAAATCGGATGTTTTCACTCAAGGAAATTCAACCTTAACCCACTTCTACGTAAGGTCGATTTTGGCCACTCGGGGAAGGGAATAATGACGTGGCGAGCTGAAAATAGTCATGTTCACTTAGAAATTCCAGACAGCGTTAGCTGTGCAAATTTTCACGACGCCAGAGCTCAGCGTTGGAGAGGTTTTTGTTGCTTCACACAAACAAAAAGATGGAATGTTCTGCTTCATATTTAAGATAGCAGTTCTACTCGTTCTTCGCACGGAGGATATGTATTGAACTCCCAAGAAACCAATGGCTTCATCGGCCAGGAGCGAAGCGCCACCTAAAATCTCCCGGCACGCTGTTAACAGCTCTAAGCATTGCAGAGCGCTTAACTCAGAGGTGTTGCGGGTTGACGCCAGACACTTCATGGTCATTCCCCCCCCCCCCCCCCAAAAAAAATATACAAAATACTTTTTACATTTTTTACATTGTGTACAGTATGGAACATACCCACATGCCAAATTTCAAGTGCGTGGCACGTTGGGAAGTATGCTAAACATTTCGAACAGACACACGTATCCACACATTTCCCTTTCATATATATAGATAAATCAGCATTTTGCGACCCCCACTGCCACCGTGTGGCATATTATTACGTGCCGGGGACTCTATGAGAGGACAAGAGTCTGAGTCCATAATTGGCAATAAGTAACGGCAATGCAGTTGTAAGTGAGTCACAGAATGTTGCGCAGTTGCGTATACTGTACACGACTTCCCTGAAGACAAACACCTTCAGCGAGCGCAATGCCGATCACACACGTCGAATAAAAAGCAAGGGACAAGTCATTACTTACTAACAACTCCTTACTAACAACTCCTTACTAACTAACAACTCCTTACTAACAATTCCTTACTAACAACTCCTTACATACTAACAACTCCTTACTAACAATTCCTTACTAACAACTCCTATCATTTTTCATTGCTGGAGGGGTTGCCCCCCCTACCTGAAAATCCTGGCTTCGCCTCTTGAGTGTGTGACAGTGTCAAGTTTGTGTTTGCAGTAAAGTCTATTAACTCTATTGAGCACGGAGGTTATATCAAAACAGTAGTTTAGTTTTTGTTTTCCTCTGCAACTCTTTGTAAGAATGGAGTCAGGAAGTTAACACAGCACACACGTGCAGCTGAAGTCGGATCTGTTCATCCCAGCATTCAAGGACATCTGTGCCTGGCTTCACACCTCTAAGTTGCGATTGAACATTAATTTATGCATTTCTGCCGGACACAAGTAGTATTATTTTCAACACCCTTTGCAATGTCAGCTGAATTTAGCTCTCATAAATATTCCTTTTGAAGCCAGACAGCTGAAATTGTGTGCTCGGATTTTTTGGTGAACATTCATTTTGAAGATACGAGGGATTTCCAGGCATGTTTATAACCATTTGCCCTCTCATTGTGTGCCATAACAGCTCGTGTGATGAATTTGGGACACTTTTCCACTATATCATGAATATATATAGACGTGTAAGTCACGTGTTACTGTGTACGCCCAGTGACTGGCGGCTCATTAACATAATGATTCATTGAAGCCGTCGGGTTCAGCAGCCACGCTCCATCCCTCGACATATGGCTAGTGTACATTAACATAATTTATTCAGTTACAGAGCCGCTCATTATGGGAGGGGCGTGTCTCTTAACCCGGAAGTGACGTCATGTTACCTGCTTACCCACGTGACGTCGCGAAGTAACAGGAGGCTGCCGATCCACGCTTGCACTGAAATCCGAAGTGAGAAATTCTCATCGTGGTGGTGGTGGTTGTTGTGGTGGTAGTTGTTGTTGTTGTTTACCAAGGTAGAGCCTCTCTCTCGTAGGGATGTCAGTTGAGTAGCAGTGAGCATGGGAATCGATGTCCAGGTTGGAACTTTACAACGCGGGGCCTAGCCACGCGGGGCCTTGCCTCCTGCCCCCGCCTGATTGCGTTCACTTTAATAATCTCGCTTAAGTTTAATTTGTCTTCACCCGGCTCGCCACTTTGTAACTTTGTTTTATTGTCAATATTCACGCAGTTTTTATTTTCTTTTGTTACCAGGCCAAGCCCGCTTGAGCTGCTATACCGCTCTTGTCATCAGAAGCGACCTGCCCACAACAACACAAGGTGAGGCTTTGTCAACGTGTGTGAATGTTTTGACTTAAAACTTTCGTGACTGCAAGAATTAATATTCTTGGTTCTTTCGGTAAAGTCACGTAGATAGAAAATAAAATAAAAATAACAGATTATAAATTAAATGAAAAATAAATTTTTTAAAATAAAGCAAAAAACCCACGACGTTTCGATCGCAACACAAATGGTCTGTATCTTCAATTCCAGACATCCCGCCATCAAATTCACCATGGAAGTGGAGAAAGATGGCAAGCTACCATTCTTAGATGTTCTGTTTGAGAGGAGACCTGATGGCTCATTGGGGCATTCTGTCTACAGGAAACCCACCCACACAGATTCCTACTTGAAACCTGATTCCCACCACCACCCAGCCCAAAAGAATTCTCTCATCAAAACTTTATACCATAGGGCTCATTGCATTTCGGACCAACACCACCTGACCAGTGAATTAAAACATGTACACCTGGCCCTCAAAAGGAATGGTTACTCTGACCGTACCATCCGCCAAGCTCTTTCTCCCTCCATACAGAAACAACCACTTGATACTCCGGTCAAAACCATCACACTACCATATATAGCAGGCGTTACTAAAAAGATTTCCAAAATTCTTAACAAACACAAGATCCAGGTCCGGTTCAATACAGTACACAAAATTCGTGATCTGATCCCATCCGTGAAGGATGTCATTCCTGACTTACAGTGTTGTATATGCCCCCCTTTCCATCTTAATATTAACAAGTAATTTTTCAATACATATAGATACATATTTCTATTGTTTCTTTTAATTTTAATAATGAATAAAAACACCAAACCAGGCCTCAGCATGGCATGTGGAGGTCATATTTACCTTGACCCACTAACACGATTTTGACGTTCAGAGCCCTCCCAGGGTCAGAGGGAGCAGATAGAGAGCAGAGCGCAGCGGATTGCAAAGGGCTGACGTAAACACAAAGCCAGGGTCACTGGGAGGTTGCGTTAGACTAGATCTAGTTAAGTCAAAAAAGCTAATTGGTTCTGCATTACTATTAAAGTAACTTAAAGTCGGAATTTAACAACAGGGTAGGCTAAAGTTATTGATCTTCACACCCACTTCAATTGAACCCTGCCACAAGCTACGTCAATGTAACCATCACCCGTCTATTAATTTAATATGAAATGTATTTACATATTTTAATAATTTCTATACGACTTGACCCGAAGCCTAACAATCAGGTTTTCCTAAGTCAACATGAATGCTCTAGCCTCCACCCATACGCAAATAATAAGCCGGGTTAAAGTAAGAGTAGAGAGGAAAAGAAATGCAAGCGAACAGCAAAACTGCAACGTAAGCAAAGGGCGATGTTAAACCCAGGGTCGGAGAGAAAGGGAAATCCCGGCCGTCTTTGTATCCCTGCAGCACGGGGTAGGAGTGTGTATACGCTCGGGGAAACACGAGTCAAACACCACAACAGGAAGCTGACCCAGACCTTGGATTAATACAGAATCATAACTGTGGAACTCTGATGAAATGAAATGTTAACTGAAAACTTTTTAACCATTTCTTTGTGCGTCGGTGAAAGTCGGAGGGAATATCGCCCCTCCCTCCAGGTTGTGCACCCAGACAGAGAGGCGCCTTCGAGACAATTTATAACATTTGATTGTTTTACTTGTGGGTTTTATGGTAGGAGTATGACAACGGAATATACCGTCGGTGATGCACAAGGACACACACTGACACACGTACGGACACACACACGGACGCAGATACATACGGACAAATCCTGACACAGCAAAAATCGAAAGAAACCCCGCCTTGTGGGCAGGATCCGAGTGAAGGGATTTTTGGGCATAAAAAGAGGATCCTGAGCATTGAAACCTCAGTTCGACAGGAGTGGGTCGGCTCACCAGAGTTCGACCGGGGGGGGGGTCGGCTCACCAGAGTTCGACCGGGGGGGGGTCGACTCTCGGGAGACAGTTCGACTCGGAGGAGTTCAACTCGAGGGAGTTCGACCAGGGGGGTCGGCTCACCAGAGTTCGACCAGGGGGGTCGGAACTCGGGGAGTTCGACTCGGAGGAGGTCGGAACGCGGGGAGTTCGACCAGTGGGTCGGCTCAGGAGCAACAGGTCGCCAGCCGGCGAGCTGCAGAGCAGGGGGCGGCGAGCAGAAGCCAAAGTGGCCCCGTCGCTACCCACTGACGTTGGCAAGACTCGCAGGGTAGTGAGGCGTCACCTAGTGTGATTTCCAAGAGCAGAAAGACAGAGTATTGCTGATTCTACATTGAGTCCAGCTGCAAAGCGACCGACGCACCAAGCAAGAGCTTCTGCAAACCAGAGCAAGAGCACGTGCGACTTGAGTCATCCAGCAGTGGAGAAAAACCTGCTTTCAGCAAACCAGCAACGAGCACATTCGAGTTCTCCACCCAGAGAGAGGGAGCGTGCCGATGCAGCTCATCCAACAGCGGAGAGAAACTGCTGTCAGCGAACCAGCACGAGCGTGATCGCGCAGCTCATCCAGCAGTGGAGAGAGGTGTCCACTGAGCAGAACTGAGAGCGATCAAGCAACTCTCCCCCGTGGACAGAGGCTGGCTGCTGTGTGGAGGAGGGCGGCGATTCGTATGATGCACTCCCACACACCTCACCGCTCTAAAGGGAGCGAGGCTACTTCTCCTACAAGCGATGCCAACTTCAGCGTATGGCAACGCAAAGAATTAATTCCAAACACTGACTATTCAAAACAATTCATATCACTCAAACATACACAGGTCCTTAACCAGAAGCGAACACTCAAGTCCGTGAACCATCTGGCTGTGGAAGCATCGATCATGTGATAACAGTCCGTCATTTATAAGTATATTCATAATTTCCCTCTTTAATATTTTGTTTTGGACTGTACTTCTAATCGCATAAGTTACCAACCGATCCATCAATACGAATTAACCCTTGGCACCTTCGCCACGGAGCTACGCTCCCGGGGAGGAATCGTGCTAAACCGATTTTCTGATCATACAATCTTATTCACGAATTAATTCATTAATCTCCCGTGAGATAACACGTTCCGCCGAATACCCTCACACTAAGCCATTTCGGGAATCTTATAGTCTGTCCGGTAGATCTGTTGTTACATTTATGCCTTTGGAAGTAATAACTGTTTGATTGTCTTTTTATATGAATACCGTTGCATGTTAATCAATCGCCTGTGATAATGTGCTGACCATTTCAAGCATAATGATCGTTCATATTATAATGTATAAGCTTTTGTGTAGCATAGCATTTGCATGTCCTGACTCTCTCACTAACAGCAATCGCTTTATGCGGGGTCCATGTGTTATCAAAGTGAAATCGTACAGTCGTTGATGATACTGTCTTGATACCGTGTGGATACCGTGTTGAAGTTCCGAGATTGAGAGTTCACATACATGTTATAGTTAAGGTTTAATTAGAAAATAAATTGATTAATACAGAGGTGGTCGTGTGATTCTTTCCTGAAATTTTTGCATAAGATCTGTATCCTGCGACGAGATATGAACTCGGGAACCTAAACTATAAACACACCAATCCACACTCATTAAACGTTAATTAAAGCGAATGATATGAACTTGGGACCTAAAATATGAACACTCGGGGAGTGTTAAAGCGAGAATCATTGTATTATGCTGATCAATAATACGAAGTTAGACAACGAGGCCGAATTGACACTAGCGTAACTGCACACGATTGATTGCGCTATCCTGATTGATAACCCCACCTCGTCCACGAGGCGGGGCCTGATTATCATAAAGGCTATCATTAACACAACCACACCCACTCGTATAAATTAATACGATCACCTCTCTAATTAGCATAGTTATACGCATAATTACACGAATTAACATAATTTTGGATTAATTATGCAAATTTCGAATTTCATTTAATTATAATTATTTTTCATGAATTTTCACACACCCACATATACAACAACAGTACCCCGGGGTTTACAAATTGAGTTGTACCTGCAGTGATTGCTATATCGGGGAGACAAACCGACATGTCTCTGACCGAATTCGCGAGCACAAATCAGATTTGAAACACGGCAAAACGAATTCTTCTGCCGTGGCTGATCACTGCTACAACGCTGTGGGGGATCACGATATAATTTTCTCCGATACCAAGGTTCTTTGCAAACCCACGGGTTTTTATCAGAGATTTGTTCATGAGGCAATTCAGATCTACAAACACAGACACAATTTCAACCGAGAAGATGGTTTCAAATTAAGCAACCATTGGAAAGATGTTCTAAATCGAACTAAACATTAAACTAATTTCAATGGTACAGTATATTTTTCAAGTAGTGGTACCCCAAACTTTCGCAGCTCTTATAAATTCCCTTTTCACACCATCAATAGGTAAACTCCCCCTCTCCCCCTCCCCCCCCCCCCCCCGCGCCAAACGGCAAGTCCACCGGCACGTACACCACCTCTTTTCTAAAATCGGCCAATCAAATGCTAATTTTTATGATAATTTCTTTGTCAGAACACCTTGTTTGCTCGCACACAGTTTAAAGGTCCGCAGTCTGAGCGTGGTTGTGTTTCGCTAAATTCTCCTGTTTGATTTGTACTAGGTGCATCGGTGAATGTATATGCTCTGACTTTAACATAGCTATTTCTGTGACCAGTTACAAGCTAATCACTCAGCTATTTCAATGCTAAATTCTATGCTAATTCCTTTGTCAAGGGGTGCCTCTGTGGATGTGTATACTTTAACTTAGCTATTTCAATGAGCCATTTCAATGCTAAATTATATGCTAATTCCTTTGTCAAGGCGCTTTGTTTTCTTCTCACACAGCTTAAAGGTCGTGATCTAAGCGTGGCTTCTCCCACTCCAGCGCTGTCCTTCAGACAGTCTCGTCCCTTCACCTGATGAAGGCCGCTTGTGTTGTGGCCGAAACGTCGTGATTTTTTGTTATTTTATTTTCACCTACGTGACTTTACCCAATAGAACCAAAGAGTATGGATCCTAGAAGTCACGAAAGCTTTAAATCTAGAAAAGGCACAGTACTGCTTATTATCAAGGCTATTGTAAATTTGATTCAAAGAGTCTAATGCAGCAGATGTGGTGCTGGATTTTTTCCGGAACCCAGATTGTTTTAGATCTAGTAGATTGTTGGTGGACAGGAAACTGCTAATTTGGTAGTTCAAACATTTTTCTAAAATTTTCATTAATGGGGACAAATTTGAGATAGGTCGGTAGTTATTGGGATCATCTTTAGGGCCCCCTTTGTGAAGTGGACGGACATAGGAATGATTCCATTCTAGAGGAACTGATGCTTCTTTGATGGACAGGTTGAAAATATGGGCTATAGGTTTGTACATTAGGTGACCAACAGTTAGTAGAGCAAAGACAGGAAAACTATTTGCTCCAGTAGAGGAGGACCCTTTGAGGTAGGACAGTTGTTTCAGAACATTACTTTCGTGGATTAGTTGGAAACTAAATTCGTTTAATGTTTGGACAGGGGTGTAGGAATTTGCAGGAGCAGGGGTGACTCCCAATACATTATCAAAAAGATTACCAGCTTCAGAAAAATGAAGGTTAAAATTGTCAACTATTTTTTGGGGATCCCCATTTCGGTGAAGCTCAACGGGCAGATTTTCTGTTTTAGATGCCTTTTCGATAGATTTGATTGTTTTCCAAAAATCCTGGCATTTCCATGTGATTCCAGGAGAGTGGAGGAAAAGTAGGCATTTTTTGCATGCCGTATTTTTTTTACGCATCTATTCCTTAAAATCCTGTATTCTAGCCAGTCATTTGCCAAATTACTTTTCTGAGCACATGCCCAAGCCTTGTCCCTAGTTTTCATGAGCTTTGTAATCAAAGGATCATACCATGGTGGGCGGTTGCCTTTAGTTTTAAATCTAACCAACGGAGCATGTTTGTTAAGAATTTGGAGAAACGTGTACCTGAAAGTCTGCCAAGCCGTAGTCAGGTTGGGGATATCACAGACCTTATCAATATCCGAGTGAAGCCCATCATTAGTAAATGCCTGAGAGCTGAAGTGCCTCATAGAGTGCTTCTCAACAATTTTAGGGGGGGCTTTGGGTCTGGCTGATGATCTCACACCCAGAACACCAGTCAGTGCGAAATTGTGAGGGGCATTTGTCAATAGGACGTCAAGCAGAGTTGACTGTCCCGGATTTTTTAGGTTGGGTCTTGTGGGGACATTTATTAATTGAAACATGTTAAATTCATCTGTAAAATTTGTGGCCACGGCCGGCGGGTTTAGCCAATTCCAATTTAGATCACCCACTAAAATTATTTCACCTTTAGGGAGGCCCCCAAAAAGCTCTCTCAGTGCCGATGCAGCTTCAACATCCTTCCCACAAGGCTGTCTATAGCAGCACACTACCAATATCTGTTGATTATTTGGGAGAGTTATTCTGAGAGCCAGACCTTCAAAGCAACATTTTTTAAACAAGGAGTGAGCTGGTGAACATGCAATAGTGTTACGAACATAGATGGCAATTCCACCTCCTTTAGATCCTCGGTCAAGCCGAAAAAGGTTGTAGTTTTCAATCGTAATCTGCAAGTCATTGACGGCAGGAGTGAGAAATGTTTCTGTTAGGCAAAAAATGTCCGGGTCAAGATTTGCCACTTCTAGTTTTAGTTGACTTAATTTAATCACAAGCCCTCTGATGTTGACATGTAGACCACCAACACCTTTCCTGCCAGAAAAATCTACAGAATTATACGAGCTCTTTTCATTTGGGCCAGGATGAAGCTCAATACCACCCAGAAATAAGAAAAGTAGAATTAACAGTTTGCATAAGTATTTTCTGTGAAAGGATGAAGAGCGGCGAACCTTGGACGAATAGCAGCAGCTCGCAGATGGTGTTATTTTTAAGAGCAGAATGAAGTTTGGAAGGAGTGCTGGTGAAGTAATGGGACAAAGATAGGGTTTAAAAGGATACAATGATGGAGTGTAAAAGTGTCTATGAGCTGTTTCATTTGCAGGTGTAGTGGCAAGTCGAGCAACAAGTATTGACGCAAAATAACGCGGGTAGCCGTTTGTAGAGTTGAGTGTGGCACTAGATATGGCCGGGAGGGACAGCAGTAGGACACACAGCAGGAGAATTGCCATCTCTAAAATATCCGGGGTATACACAGATTTACACACAAGTGGAATAGAAAAAAATATATATACTTGTAGGCCGAGCGTGAGAAAAACGTCTTGCCGCACTCGTCACACATGCACGGCTTCTCGCCCATGTGCTAGGGTTTAACAGCGCCCACCCCCCTCTCCCAGACAGCAGATTCTTGGCTGTTGTGGGCTCGGCTGAACCGCTTGCACCACCTCCTTTCCCCGCCGCAGGATGGTGCTCGAGCTAGCCCTTCTTGAGCTCAGCCCACGACTGGAATGTCGTTTATTGGCCTCTCGTCTCTCTGCTGCCCGTCCAGACGGCCCTACTGAAGCCCACACAGGTGACTCTTCATTCACAACCCTTGGCCGTCTCGAATGATCTCCGTGAAGTTGTCCAGGATGGAGCACACGTCGTCCTTGAGCCGCTTGTTGAACGACTGCAGCAGCGCCTCCTTGCTCTGGGGCAGCGCCCGCGACATCTCGGGGGAGCAGTGGACGTAGCACGGCACTCCCTCAGGGCAGCAGTGGACGGAGCACAACCCTGCCTCAGGGCAGCAGAGGAGAGAGAGTCTGGCTCCCTCACGGCAACGGTGGAGATAGTGCGGCTCTCCCTCAAGCCAGTAGTGGAGAGCACGGGGCTCCCTCCGGGCAGCAGTGGACGGGGCACGACCCTGCCTCAGGGCAGCAGTGGAGAGAGCACGGCTCTCCCTCAGGGCAGCAGCGGAGAGAGCACGACCCCACCCCAGGGCAGCAGTGGACAGAGCACGGCTCTGCCCCAGGGCAGCAGTGGAGAGAGCGCGGCTTTCCCTCAGGGCAGCAGTGGACGGAGCACGCACTAGGCCGCTACAGTAACTGGAAGCCCACGGCCCCACCCAGTTACGCCCGCCGGGAAAATGCTCATTTCTCTCTCAACTTTGCACTCCGAACGTCGTGTTGTTGTATCGTTCGTGTTTGGGGAGAGAGACACGGGGAGAGAGACACGGGGAGAGAAACACAAGGAGAGACACGGGAAAGAGACACGAAGAGACACTAGGAGACATACACGGGGAGAGAGACACGGGGAGAGAGACACGGGAAAGAGACAGAGACAACTAGGATACAGAGACACGGGGAGAGGCACTATTGGAGAGAGCCACAAGGACAGAGACACGAGGAGAGAGACACGGGGAGACACAGACACAAGGAGAGGGACACGGGGAGAGAGACACGTGGTTGGGTAGTGACACACTTACTAAGTCCATTCAACTCTTCTCAACAGTATACACCAACACAGTGCGCAATATACACACTTCATATACACACATACATTATACATAGACCTATACACACACTTATACACATGATACACATATACACATGAACACATTATACACGCATGTACACATTATACACATACATAATACACACTTGTACACATTACCACATACATTATACACACACTTGTACACATTACACACATACATTATACACACACTTGTACACATTACACACATACATTATACACACGTGTACACATTATACACACGGCACACTAAATCACGATTAAAAATAATAAAATAAAAAATCGCAGCGGCTCAAAGGGAGCGGACGGCCGAAAGCCTGCGGCCTAGCCCGTGTGGTGCAAAGCTACGCCCAGTGACTGGCGGCTCATTAACATAATGTGTCCGTTAAAGCTGTCGCGAGTTTATTGCGACGGGTTTAGCACCTACAATATGTATCGGATGGGACATTAACATAATTTAATCATACTCTATTTACGAAGCAGCTCATTGTGGGAGGGGCGTGTCTCGTTTTCCGGAAGTGACGTCATGTCACCTGCTGCCGCGTGACGTCACGAGGTAACAGGAAGCTATAGATACATTGACACAAGCTATCGCTTCCTGTTCTGAAGTCCGAGGTGAGAAATTCTCATTGCGGGTGTGGTTGTTATGGTGGTGGTTGTTGTTGTTTACCAAGGTAGAGCCTCTCTCTCTCGTAGGGATGTCAGTTGAGTAGCAGCGAGCATGGGAATCGATGTCCAGGTTGGAACTTTACAACGCGGGGCCTAGCCACGCGGGGCCTTGCCTCCTGCCCTCGCCTGATTGCGTTTACTTTAATTATCTCGCTTAAGTTTAATTTGTCTTCACCCGGCTCGCCACTTTGTAACTTTGTTTTATTGTAAATATTCACGCAGTTTTTATTTTTTTCACCAGGCCAAGCCCGCTTGAGCTGCTATACCGCTCTTGTTATCAGAAGCGACCTGCCCACAACAACACAAGGTGAGGCTTTGTCAACGTGTGTGAATGTTTTGACTTACAACTTTGGTGACTGCAGGAATGAATATTCTTGGTTCTTTCGGTAAAGTCACGTAGATAGAAAATTAAATGAAAATAACAAAAAAATAACTGCAAATAAAGTAAAACAACTCACGTTGTTTTGATCGCAACACAAGTGGTCTTTATTTAATGTAATTGTATTATCTGTTATTGTTATTTTCTATCTACGTAACTTCACCGAAATCAACAAGAATACGTGTGTCAATGTCTATCGGTCAAAGACGCTATACGGAGAGACGCGCAAACTCCAAATATACAGCAGGCCTCAGGGTCGGGATTGAACCCACGACTACCTGTATACCGGGTGAGGTAGTTAACATCTCACCACGGAGAGCGACACGCAAACTCCAGTTAGCCTCGGCTATGTTCGTTGATCCTCGATTAATTACTTGGTAGAGTGAGGAAGCATTCATGCCAAGCAGATGAAGGTGGCCAGGCATGATTCTAGACACGCCACTGCCAGTGTGTGACAGTGTCAAGTTTGTGTTTGAAGTAAAGTCTATTAACTCTATTGAACACGGAAGTTATATCAAAACAATAGTTTATTTTTGTTTTCCTCTGGAACTCTTTGTAAGAATGGAAACAGGATGTGAACACAGCACACACATTCAGCTGAAGTCGGAACTGTTCATCCCCAGCATTCAATGACATCTGAGCCTGGATTCACACCTCTAAGTTGCGATTGAACATTAATTTATGCATAACACAAATGGTATTGTTTTCAACACCCTTTGCTATGTCAGCTGTATTTAGCTTTCATAAATATTCCTTTTGTAGCCAGACAGCTGAAATTGTGTGCTCGAAGTTTTGGGTGAACATTCATTTTGAAGATACGAGGGCTTCCAGGCATATTTATAACCATTTGCCCTCTCATTGTGTGCCATAACAGCCCTGTGATGAATTTGGGAAACGTTTTTACTACATCCTGAATATATGAATAAGTATAGACGTGTAAGTCACATGTGACTATATATGCATTCCTCTGTGCCTCAATACTGACGTGTAGATGGTGTGGATATTATTTTTTTCTGTCTGCAGCTGACGCTTCCTCTGACGCTTCCTCCGCAGAATTGGTCATTGGTCTCATGGAGCAAATGCACTCAGCGCAGCTCGGTAGGACAAGGCTCCAATGCGACCGGTGTGCATACAGCACGGATCGTACTGGAGATTTCACACGGCACGAGAGAACTCACACAGGAGAGAAACCCTTCAAGTGCAGTATGTGTGAGAAGGCGTTTGCACGTTCATCTGCTCTTGTAGAACACCAGAGAACACACACGGGAGATAAACCCTTCAAGTGCAGTGTGTGTGGGAAGGCGTTTGCACATTCATCTACTCTTGTAGCACACCAGAGAACACACACGGGAGTGAAACCCTTCAAGTGCACTGTGTGTGGGAAGGCATTTTCACAGTCCCCACATCTTCAAGTACATCAGAGAACACACACAGGAGAGAAACCCTTTAAGTGCACTGTGTCTGGGAAGGCATTTGCATGGCCATCAGTTCTTCAGACCCTCCAGAGAACACACACGGGAGATAAACCCTTCAAGTGCAGTGTGTGTGGGAAGGCATTTGCACGTTCATCTGCTCTTGTAACACACCAGAGAACATACACGAGAGTGAAACCCTTCAGGTGCACGATGTGTGCGAAGGCGTTTGCACATTCATCAAATCTGCAAAGACACCAGAGAACACACACGGGAGAGAAACCCTTCAAGTGCACTGTGTGTGGGAAGGCATTTTCACAGTCAGCTGTTCTTAAAAAACACCAGAGAACACACACAGGAGAGAAACCATTCAAGTGCACTGTGTGTGGGAAGGCATTTTCACAGTCATCTGTTCTTAAAAAACACCAGAGAACACACACAGGAGAGAAACCCTTCAGGTGCATTTTGTGCGGGATGATGTTTGCACAGTCATCAAATCTTGAAGTACACGAGAGAACACACACGGGAGAGAAACCCTTCAAGTGCACTCTGTGCGGGAAGGCGTTTTCACAGTCACCACATCTTAAAGTACACCAGAGAACACACACGGGAGAGAAACCCTTCAAGTGCAGTGTGTGTGGGAAGGCGTTTGCAAAGTCATCTCATCTTGTAACACACCAGAGAATACACACAGGAGAGAAACCCTTCAGGTGCACTCTGCAGGAAGGCGTTTGCACATTCATAAAATCTTCAAGTACACCAGAGAACACAGAAGCATCAGAAGATCTGCAAGGAGTGGAGTCTGAAATCAGCTTGTGAAAGTCAAAGTGCCGCAATGAGCCCATCCCTCATGAAACACGAACCGGAAGAAAATCCCAACTTGGACACTTTTAAAGGTATCGAGGTGAAATATGAAGAGGTGATTGTGAAATATGAAGAGGTAATGGTGAAGAGGGAAGAGGTGATGGTGAAATGTGAAGATGAAGATTCAACTCCAAAATCGGACCTTCACATTGATGGAGGCAACGTAAAGCAGGAGGAGAATTCTGACTGAGGCAGAGCGAGGCAACTCCCAGCAATTCATGGAAGTGGAGGTGTGGGTGGACTTGCTCCTAGACAATACAAAGTCAAATGGAGACCCGATAGATGTGTAAGCTTGAGACGGTCACTACAATAGATGCACCTTTGTCACAGGCCTTTAATGAAAAGAATGTGAAGTTGAACACTCAATTCCTAGGTTCAACCTGCAGAGTAAGAGCGAGCGGCCAGTCTTTGTGGACCCGTGGATTGGGGAGATCTCTGACCAGGAGTGAGAGCCAAGAAGCCCCCAAGCATTCACTATGTTATAATAATTACATTTACTCGGTGCTTGCTTAATCGCCTCGGCAACTCGGAGTTTTGTATCTCGTCTGAAACACTCGAAGAGCATCCCCAAGTAGCAGCTGCCCCTGTGTGGCACAGGGTGGTGGCCCTGCACGGGCCTGCATTTATTTTTTCCGCCTGAGGACGACCGCTTGTGTTACGATCGAAACATCGTGATCTATTATTATTTTTTCTACCTACGTGACTTTACTGAAAGAACCAAAGAGTATGTGAACAAGAGGCTGTCAGTAGGGGGCGATGATTGATGTTTCATCTCAGTTTTGTAATTTGTCGCTAATGTTTAGAATTCGCCAGCATGCAATGGCCTACTCGTTTTGAATGACACAATAGTATGTTTTACATCCACTGTTTAGCTGACGGTGCATATTTTTTTAAATAGCTTTTTAATCAGATGTTATCTGATGCAGTAGACTTCACTGCAGTAATTAAATTTTGTTAAAATTCCAGTCAATAATTTAGAATGAACATCTTCTTTGGTTCTTTCGGTAAAGTCACGTAGAATGAGAATAAATTAATAAATTAATAAAATATCACAATAAAATTCTCACGACGTTTCGGCCACAACACAAGTGGCCTACAGGTTGAAAGGAACAGACCTGTCGGGACGACAGAGCTTCAATGAACGCTGTTAAGATTCGTAGCGTCTTTTAAGCTGGTTTAGAGAGGTGAGGCACCTTGACAAAGGGGTTTACATATAAAACAGGAGAATTTTGCATTGAAATAGCTGAGTGATTAGCTTGTGACTGGTCATAGAAATAGACTGGTCATAGAAATAGCTTTATTGTGTTAGTTTATTAATTTATTATTTTATTCTCATATTCTCATTCTACGTGACTTAAGATGAATCCTTGCAGTCACGAAAGCTTTAAATCGAAATTTAGAATGAACACTTGTCTGATTTTGTGTGTACATGCATCACTTTATTTTTTATAAGGGTCAAATATTGAATAAGTGATGTTAGGACAAAGTGCGTGTGTTTTTGGAAGTAACCTGTACAGAGAACTCAGGTGAGACCCGTTGTTCTTGTGATACAGGTCAAAGGGTACTTTTGTGTTTCAGGAAGCATCTGGAGCAACTCATTGTCTTTGACATAGGAAGCACACTCGGATCATTCATCAGTTACAAGGCATACCACCTTAAAGTTACACGTAGAGGAGATACATTCTCTGCAACACGAATTATAATTTTGTCTTACGTGTTGACGTAGATTTTGTCGAACTTGGACTATAAATGCTCCTAGCTGATTAACGTCTGGATGTTCACAACCATGGCTTGAAGCAAGCCCCACTGCTGTTGAGACATTGTCCACCAAAACCGGTCCACAGTTGGCTTGCACACAGTGTACACACACACACAGTGTACACACACATAGTGTACACACACAGTGTATATACACAGTGTACACACACACACACATAGTGTACACACAGTGTACACACACACACAGTGTACACACACACACAGTGTACACACACAGTGTCCACCAAAACCGGTCCACAGTTGGCTTCCACTGAAGCAATGCTGCAGTAATTATGGACTCGCACGAAGGCCATGGGATTTATATTTCGTGTTCAACATTCCTTTGTTTAGTGGAGAGACCGATTAAATTAAAGACGTCTTGTCAGCTGATCTTGTTCATATCTGCGTACATCGATATCCCACATTGCTTGCACGTACACACCACACGCAATTAAATCAATAAAAATAAGAACGACTTCCAGGCATTGCGAAGATCGAGGAATCTCTTTCAATGGAGCGAGTTCAGTGTGTTCGATTCAACATCTCTCTGTCTCTGTCCGTCTGTGTCATCTGTTTGCCTCTGTGTTTCTCTCTGCCTGTGTCTCTCTGTCATCTCTGTGTTCCTCTTGTCTGTGTCTGTCCGCCTGTCTTGTCTGTGTGTGTGTGTCTCCATCAGCGTCTATCCAACCGTATTCAACGACTGTCAGCAACACGCGCCCGGTCAACTTCCACGGCCCGCGACTCAAACTTGTTTATCTGTAACTTTCGCACCGTACGTAGCCAACCGTGTTAATCCATGGGTCTCTGTGTGTGTATATAACTTCTTTCGCACCATACCTAGCCAACCGTGTTAATCTATGGGTCTCTGTGTGAGTCTCTGTGTATCTGGAACTTATTTCGCACCGTACGTAACCGAACCTGCCCAGGAGGAGCGGCTGGTATCTGTGGAGCAGTGGGCTGGGTAAATCTGTGAGCAGGAGCGAGAGACAAGATCCCAAGCATTCACTACGTTATAAACAATATTTGCACTCATAAGTCGCTTGCCTAATTGCCTCAGCAACTCGGTGTTTCGTATCGAACCTCATCTCAAACAATGGAAGGGCGCCCCCTAGTGGCAGCTGCCCCTGTGTGGCACAAGGTGGCCCTGCACCGGCCTGCACGTGGACATGAGTCTGTCGGTAGGGGGCGATCATTGACGCGTCATCTCGCTTGTGGAGTTTCTGGATAGTGTTACTGGAATTGCCACAATTTTGACCGTGACAACCAACATGCAATGTGCGTTGTGAGTGACACAGTGGTTTGTTTGACATCCGCTGTTAAGCAGACAGCGCATATTGTGGTGAATGTTACTGGGGTAGCCAGGTGTGCCTGTCGGATTTGAACTTTGAACCTCTGCAACAAATAGAGAATGCGCTACCATATTCCTGGTTCTTTCGGTAAAGTCACGTAGATAGAAAACAAAAAATAAACAAAATAAAAGATTTAAAAATGAAAAAGTTAATACTAATAACAAATAAAAATAATACATTTAAAAAAATAAATTGATGAGAAGATGCCATGGGTCTACTGACTCAGATGACTGGCCAATGCACCGCCTTTGCCCTCCACTACACACACACAGTGTGTACGTACACACACTGTACGTACACACTGTGTGTGTATGTGTACGTACGCACACACAGTGTGTGTGTACGTACGTACACTGTGTACGTACACATACACAGTGTACACACACACAGTGTGTGTGTGTGTACGTACACACACAGTGTGTACGTACACACACACAGTATATACACAATAATGTCCACGTTGTTGTTGCTGAGGTCACGCACCCAAGGGAGGGGGACAATGGAAAATGAAGCTAAATCAACTTAAACTCCATCCCCGCTCTGTGACGTCACCAGTCAGCATGACCTCATCAGCATGAAGTGCCAGCGGGAGGTGTACCTCGCTAGTGACGTCATGTCACCAAGGTATTCACACTCCCCCAACCCCGTCCACAGCGCTCTTGAGCGTGACGTCACCTCCGCTTGGGTCACTGCCGATATCAATCCAGTGGCAATCCTTATTTGGGCAAAGCTACGCCCAGTGACTGGCGGTTCATTAACATAATGTATCCGTTGAAGCCGTTTATTGCGACGGGTTCAGCAGCCACGCCCCATCCCTCGACATATGGGTCGGACTCATTAACATAATTTATTCAGTTACAGAGCGGCTCATGGGAGGGAAGTGTCTCTTACCCGGGAAGTGACGTCATGTTCCCTGCTACCGCGTGACATCGCGAGGTAACAGGAGGCTTCCGATCCGCGCTTGCACTGAAATCCGAGGTGAGAAATTCTCGTGGTGGTGGTGGTTGTTGTTGTTTACCAAGGTAGAGCCTCTCTCGTAGGGATGTCAGTTGAGTAGCAGGTTGGACCTTTACAACGCGGGGCCTAGCCACGCGGGGCCTTGCCTCCTGCCCTCGCCTGATTGCATTCACTTTAATGATCTCGCTTAAGTTTAATTTGTCTTCACCCGGCTCGCCACTTTGTAACTTTGTTTTATTGTAAATATTCACGCAGTTTTTATTTTCTTTTGTTAGCAGGCCAAGCCCGCTTGAGCTGCTATACCGCTCTTGTTATCAGAAGAGACCTGCCCACAACAACACAAGGTGAGGCTTTGTCAACGTGTGAATGTTTTGACTTAAAACTTTGGTGACTGCAGGAATTAATATTCTTGGTTCTTGCGGTGAAGTCACGTAGATAGAAAATGAAATTAAAATAAAATGATTATTTTTCTTTTTTAAATGAAGCAAAACACCCCACAACGTTTCTATGGCAACATTAATGTTGAAGATGCGAGGGCTTACAGGAATGTTTGTGACATTTGCCCTCATTGCATGCCATGACAGTGCTGTTTGCACAGTCACACATAGTCACTGTAAGATGATTTGCTTGGTCGTGTTTTTGTTTTGTTGCTTGTTGTGGTTGCACCCGATTCAAGAGCCGAATGGCTCACGGGACTATAACCAAAATAAATCAAACTGAAAATCTAAAAACTGAAACCGCGTGATGAATTTGGGAAAGTTTTTCATTGCATCTCCAAATATATATAAAAGGCAAAGTTGTGATTGTGTGTGTTGTCTGTTCAAAATGTTTAGCGTACTTCCCGACATGCAACAAACTGGAAATTTGCCATGTGGGTACTTTCCAGACTGTCCACCGTGCAAACATTATACAAATACACTTTTGTGTTGTTTTAGCGGGGGGGGGGGGGAGCTCAATAATGTATAGATTTTTTGCACGGCAAGTGAGCTGTGACGTCAAATCTGTCACGTGACCCTCGCATGTGGAAGCGTCACGCATTGTAGTGTAGTGGTTAGCGTTGTGTATGTCTGTGTGTGTCTGTGTGTCTGTATGTGTCTGTGTGTGTCTGTGTGTGTGTGTGTGTCTGTGTGGGTCAGTTTGTGTGTGTGTGGAAGAGTAACGCATTGTAGTGTAGCGGTTAGCGCTACCCGGCGACCCAAGTTCGATTCCCGCTCACGGCCACCACCGGCGACGATTATTTGAACCGCTTCTGGGCCTCCTCTAGGTCGACTCAGCCTCAAACGAGTAACTGCTGTGGTGTGAACATCGCCACTGGGGAGACAAAGGCGGCCGGACGTGGTGGATCCAAGTCCCGGGCGAAGCCGCGTAGTACAGCTAGTCGTGAATATATGAATGAATATAGACGTGTAAGTCACGTGTGACTGTATATATGCATTCCTCCATGGCTCGATACTGACGTGTAGATGGTGTGGATATTCTTATTTTCTGTCTGCAGCTGACGCTGGTCTGATGGAGCAAAGGCCCTCAGTGCAGCAGCTCGGTACGACAAGTCAACAATGCGACCAGCGTGCATACAGCACGGATCGGACTGGAAATTTGACACAGCACCAGAGAACTCGCACAGGAGGGAAACCCTTCAAATGTACTGTGTGTGACAAGGCATTTTCAGATTCATTTGCTCTGAAAACACACCAGAGAACACACACGGGAGAGAAACCCTTCAGGTGCAGTGTGTGTGGGAAGACATTTTCAGATTCATCTACTCTTAAAAAACACCAGAGAACACACACAGGAGAGAAACCCTTCAGGTGCAGTGTGTGTGGGAAGACATTTTCACAGTCATCTCCTCTTGTAACACACCAGAGAACACACACGGGAGAGAAACCCTTCAGGTGCAGTGTGTGTGGGAAGACATTTTCAGATTCATATACTCTTAAAAAACACCAGAGAACACACACAAGAGAGAAACCCTTCAGGTGCAGTGTGTGTGTGAAGGCATTTTCATGGTCATGTGCTCTTAAAACACACCAGAGAACACACACGGGAGAGAAACCCTTCAGGTGCAGTGTGTGTGGGAAGACATTTTCATGGTCATCTGCTCTTCAAACACACCAGAGAACACACACGGGTGAGAAACCCTTCAAGTGCAGTGTGTGTGGGAAGACATTTTCAGATTTATCTACTCTTAAAACACACCAGAGAACACACACGGGAGAGAAACCCTTCAAGTGCAGTGTGTGTGGGAAGGCATTTCAATATTCATATAATCTTCAAAGACACCAGAGAACACACACGGGAGAGAAACCCTTCAAGTGCAGTGTGTGTGGGAATGCATTTTCACGGTCATCTTGTCTTAAAACACACCATAGAACACACACGGGAGAGAAACCCTTCAAGTGCACTGTTGGAAGGCATTTCCAGATTCATATAATCTTCAAAGACACCAGAAAACACACATGGGAGAGAAACCCTTTAAGTGCAGTGTTTGTAGGAAGGCATTTTCACGGTCATCTGCTCTTAAAAAACACCATAGAACACACACGGGAGAGAAACCCTTCAAGTGCAGTGTGTGTGGGAAGCCATTTTCACAGTTATCTGCTCTTAAAACACACCAGAGAACACACACGGGGGAGAAACCCTTCAAGTGCACACTGTGTGGGAAGGCATTTTCACAGTCATCTGCTCTTAAAAAACACCAGAGGACACACACGGGAGAGAAACCCTTCAAGTGCAGTGTTTGCGGGAAGACATTTGCACATTCATCAAATCTTCAAGTACACCAGAGAACACAGAAGCATCAGAAGATCCACAAGGAGTGGCGTCTGAAATCAGCTTGTGAAAGTCAAAGTGCCGCAATGAGCCCATCCCTCATGAAACACGAACCGGAAGAAAATCCCAGCTTGGACACTTATGAAGGTATCGAGGTGAAATATGAAGAAGTGAAGGTGAAATATGAAGAGGTGATGGTGAAATGTGAAGAGGTGATGGTGAAGAGCGAAGAAGTGAAAGTAAAATGTGAAGGTGAAGATTCAACTCCAAAATGGGACCTTCACATCGTGAAGCAGGAGGAGAATTCTGACTGTGAGGCAGAGTGAGGCAACTCCCAGCAGTTTGTGGAAGTGGAGGTGTGGGTGGACTTCCTCCGAGGCAATACAAAAAGTCAAGTGGAGACCCGGTAGATGTGTAAGCCAGAGACGATGTTGCTCCAATAGATGCACCTTCGTCACAGGCCTTTAATGACAAGAACGTGAAGTTGAACACTTTGTGGGCCCATGGGTTGGGTAGATCTGTAACCAGGAGCGAGAGACAATAAGCTCCCAAGCATTCACTATGTTATAACAATTGCATTTACACGGTGCTTGCTTTATCGCCTCAACAACTCAAAGTTTCGTGTCGTACCTCGTCTGAAACACTCGAAGAGCATCCCCAAGTAGCAGCTGCCCCTGTGTGGCACAAGGTGGTGGCCCTGCACCGGCCTGCATGTGGACAAGAGCCTGTCAGTAGGGGGCGATGATTGATGCGTCATCTCAGTTGTGTAGTTTGTAGGCAATCTTGATTCGAAGCTGTCGTGACTGCAGGAATCCACACTCTTGAGTTATTTCGGTAAAGTCACCACGTGGGTAGAAACATAATAGATCACGGCGTTTAGATCACAACACAAGCAATCGTCATCAGGTGGGACAACCACAGCAAGAGAAACTGCTGAAGTAGTAGGCGCCTACTCCAGCAGTTTCTTCTTATTGCTGCTGTGCTTGTCCCACCTGATGACGATTGCTTGTGTTGCCATCGAAGTGCCGTCATCTATTATTTGTAGCGTAATGTTTTAAATTTGCTACATTTTGACCCAGACGCCAGCATGCAACGGCCCACTCGTTTTGAATGACGCAACAATAGTACGTTGTACATGCACTGTTAAGCAGACGGTGCGTATTTTTCTTGTTAATATGATGTAACGTGATGCAGTCAATTTCGCTGCAGTAATCAATGTTAATATGCCCGTCAATAATTTAGAATTAATGCTTGTCTGATTGTGCGCGTGCATGTAACACTTTGTCTGAGGGTCAAAAATTGAATAAGTGATGTTAGGACAAAGTGTGTGTGTGTTTTGGAAGTAACCTGTACAGAGAACTCGGGTGAGACCATTGTTCTTGTGATACAGGTCAAAGGGTACTTTTGTGTTTCACGAAGCGTCTGCCTCTGGAGCAACTCATTGTCTTTGAAATAGGTAGCACGCTCGGATCATTCATCAGTTACAAGGCATACCACTTGAAAGTTACACGTATAGGAGAAGGTACATTCTCTACAACACGAATTGTAGTTTTGTCTTACGTGTTGACGTAGATTTTGTCTAACTGGGACTAGAAATGCTCCTTGCTGATTCACGTCTGGATGTTCGTTACCTATCGGTTGAAGCAAACCCCACTGCTGTTGTTGAGACGCTGTGCACCAATAAGGGTCCAACACATTGACGACATTCATGCCAGGAAAGTCACAACATTTGCACACGAAGGACGCATTCACGCAAGTACCCATGCTCCGTTTTGAAGTTTTAAAATGAAACATCTTTGAATTGTGTTGTGTTTTGAATGAGATGATTTTATTTCTTCATTAAAAGCTTGTATCAATTAACATCTGGAAGACTTCATTGAAAAGGACATTTCGTGTGAATTTTCTCTCGTCATTAAGTAGATGGCCTTGCCGGGGGTTCGGTTCAATGTGGACACACAGTGTACACACACAGTGTACACACACACAGTGTATACACAATAATGTCCACGTTGTTGTAGCTGAGCCCACGCACCCAAGGGAGGGACAAATGAAAATGAATCTAAATCAACTTAAACTCCAATCCCGCTCTGTGACGTCACCACTCAGCATTACTTCATCGGCGTTTCACGCCGATGAAGTAATGCTGAGTGTCATGTCACCAATGTATTACACTGCGCTCTTGAACATGACGTCACCTCCGCTTGGGTCACTGCCGATTGCGTTCCAGTGCCAATCCTTATTTGGGCAAAGCTACGCCCAGTGACTAGCGGCTCATTAACATAATGTGTTCGTTAAAGCCGTCCCGAGTTTATTGCGACGAATTCATTGCCCACGACATATGGGACGAGTAACATTACCATAATTTATTAATTCTCTAATTTATTTATTTACGGAGCCGCTCATTGTGGGAGGAGCGTGTCTCGTACTCCGGAAGTGACGTCACATCACCTGCTCGTGCGTGACGTCACGAGCTAAACAGGAAGCTATCGCTTCCTGCACTGAAATCCGAGGTGAGAAATGCTCATTGCGATTGTGGTGGTGGTGGTTGTGGTGGTGGTGGTTGTTGTTGTTTACCAAGGTAGAGCCTCGCTCTCTCTCGTAGGGATGTCAGTTGAGTAGCAGCGAGCATGGGAATCGATGTCCAGGTTGGAACTTTACAACGCGGGGCCTAGCCACGCGGGGCCTTGCCTCCTGCCCTCGCCTGATTGCATTCACTTTAATTATCTCGCTTAAGTTTAATTTGTCTTCACTCGGCTCGCCACTTTGTAACTTTGTTTTATTGTAAATATTTACGTAGTTTTTATTATTTTCACCAGGCCAAGCCCGCTTGAGCTGCTATACCGCTCTTGTTATCAGAAGCGACCTGCCCACAACAACACAAGGTGAGGCTTTGTCAACGTGTGTGAATGTTTTGACTTAAAAACTTTGGTGACTGCAGGAATTAATATTCTTGGTTATTTCGGTAAAGTCACGTAGATAGAAAATAAAATAACATAATAAAAATAAAAAATTGTAAATGAAGCAAAAAAACCCTACGTTTTGATTGCAACACAAGTGGTCTTTATTTAATGTAATTGTATTATCAGTTATTGTTATTTTTAATCTACTTAACTTTACCGAAGGAACCAAGAATACGTGTGTCAATGTCTATCGGTCAAAGACACTATACGTAGAGACGCGCAAACTCCAAATATACAGCAGGCGTCATGGTCGGGATCGAACCCACGACTTCCTGTATACCAGGTGAGGTAGTTAACATCTCACCACGGAGAGAGACACGCAAACTCCAGTTAGCCTCGGCTATGTTCGTTGATCCTCAATTAATTACTTGGTGGAGTGAGGAAGCATTAATGCTGAGCAGATGAAGGTGGCCAGGCATGCTTCTGGACATGCCACCGCCTCTTGATCCGTGCCAGTGTGTGACAGTGTCAAGTTTGTGTTTGCAGTAAAGTCTATGCTAAATTAGCCTGTTATGTAAACCCCTTTGTCAAGGTGCCTCACTTCTCTCAACCAGCTTAAAAGACTCTGCGAATCTTAGCAGCGTTCATTGTAGCTCTGTCGTCCCGACAGGTCTGTTCCTTTCACCTGAAGAAGGCCACTTGTGTTGTGGCCGAAACGTCGTGAGAATTTTATTGTTTTATTTTATTATTTTCTCATTCTACGTGACTTTACCAAAAGAACCAAAGAAGATCTATGAACTCTGTTGAACACAGAAGTTATATCAAAACAATAGTTTATTTTTGTTTTCCTCTGGCACTCTTTGTAAGAATGGAAACAGGAGGTGAACACAGCACACACATTCAGCTGAAGTCGGAACTGTTCATCCCAGCATTTAAGGACATCTGAGCCTGGATTCACACCTCTAAGTTGCGATTGAACATTAATTTATGAATTTCTGCATAACACAAATAGTATTGTTTTCAACACCCTTTGCTAGGTCAGCTGAATTTAGCTCTCATAAATATTCCTTTTGTAGCCAGTCAGCCGAAATTGTGTGCTCGGAGTTTTGGGTGAACATTCATTTTGAAGATACGAGGGCTTCCAGGCATGTTTATAACCATTTGCCCTCTCATTGTGTGCCATAACAGCCTGTGTGATGAATTTGGGAAACGTTTTTACTACATCATGAATATATGAATAAGTATAGACGTGTAAGTCACATGTGACACTATATATGCATTCCTCTGTGCCTCGATACTGTCGTGTAGATGGTGTGGATATTATTTTTTTCTGTCTGCAGCTGACGCTTCCTCTGACGCTTCCTCTGCAGAATTGGTCTGATGGAGCAAATGCACTCAGCGCAGCTCGGTAGGACAAGGCAACAATGCGACCGGTGTGCATACAGCACGGATCGGACTGGAGATTTCACACGGCACAAGAGAACTCACACGGGAGAGAAACCCTTCAAGTGCACTGTGTGTGGGAAGGCGTTTTTACGGTCATCTGTTGTTAAAAAACACCAGAGAACACACACAGGAGAGAAACCCTTCAAGTGCACAATGTGCGGGAAGGCGTTTGCACAGTCATCACATCTTCAACTACACCAGAGAACACACACGGGAGAGAAACCCTTCAAGTGCAGTGTGTGTGTGAAGGCATTTGCACATTCATCAAATCTGCAAAGACACCAGAGTACACACACGGGAGAGAAACCCTTCAAGTGCACTGTGTGTGGGAAGGCGTTTTTACGGTCATCTGTTGTTAAAAAACACCAGAGAACACACACAGGAGAGAAACTCTTCGAGTGCATTTTGTGCGGAATGATGTTTGCACAGTCATCAAATCTTCAAGTACACCAGAGAACACACACAGGAGAGAAACCCTTCAGGTGCACTCTGTGTGGGATGGCGTTTGCACAGTCATCACATCTTAAAGTACACCAGAGGACACACACAGGAGAGAAACCCTTCAGGTGCACTCTGCAAGAGGGTGTTTGCACATTCATAAAATCTTCAAGTACACCAGAGAACACAGAAGCATCAGAAGATCCGCAAGGAGTGGAGTCTGAAATCGGCTTGTGAAAGTCAAAGTGCCGCAATGAGCCCATCCCTCATGAAACACAAACCGGAAGAAAATCCCAGCGTGGACACTTTTAAAGGTATCGAGGTGAAATATGAAGAGGTGATGGTGAAGAGGGAAGAAGTGATGGTGAAAAGCGAAGAAGTGAAGGTGAAATGTGAAGATGAAGATTCAACTCCAAAATGGGACCTTCACATCGATGGAGGCAACGTGAAGCAGGAAGGAGAATTCTGACTGTGAGGCAGAGTGAGGCAACTCCCAGCAGTTTGTGGAAGTGGAGGTGTGGGTGGACTTCCTCCGAAACAATACAAAGTCAAGTGGAGACCCGGTAGATGTGTAAGCCAGAGACGATGTCGCTCCAATAGATGCACCTTTGTCAGAGGCCTTTAATGACAAGAATGTGAAGTTGAACACTCAGCTCCTAGGTTCAACTTGCAGAGTAAGAGCGGCCAGTCTTTGTGGACCTGTGGGTTGGGTCAATCTCTCACCAGGAGCGAGAACCAATAAGCTCCCAAGCATTCACGATGTTCTAATGATAATTGCTTTTACATGGTGCTTACTTAATCGCCTCGGCAACTCGGAGTTTTGTATCCCGTCTGAAACTCTCGAAGAGCATCCCCAAGTAGCAGCTGTCCCTGTGTGGCACAGGGTGGTGGCCCTGCACCGGCCTGCATGTGGACAAGAGCCTGTCAGTAGGGGGGGATGATTGATGCGTCATCTCAGTTGTGTAGTTTGTAGGCAATCTTGATTCGAAGCTTTTGTGACTGCAGGAATCCACACTCTCTAGTTATTTCGGTAAAGTCACCACGTGGGTAGAAACATAACAGACCAAGGCGTTTAGATCACAACACAAGCAATCGTCATCAGGTGGGACAACCACAGCAAGAGAAACTGCTGAAGTAGTAGGCGCCTACTCCAGCAGTTTCCTCTTATTGCTGCTGTGCTTGTCCCACCTGATGACGATTGCTTGTTGCCATCGAAGTGCCGTGATCTATTATTTGTAGCGTAATGTTTTAAATTTGCTACATTTTGACCCAGACGCCAGCATGCAACGGCCTACTCGTTTTGAATGATGCAACAATAGTACGTTGTACATACACTGTTAAGCAGACGGTGTGTATTTGTAAAATAACTTCTTGTTAATACGATGTAACGTGATGCAGTCAATTTCGCTGCAGTAATTCAATGTTGTTAATATGCCCGTCAATGATTTAGAATGAATACTTGTCTGACTGTGCGCGTACATGTAACATTTTGTCTGAGGGTCAAACATTGATTAAGTGATCTTACGACAAAGTGTGTGTGTGTGTGTGTTTTGTAAGTAACCTGTACAGAGAACTCAGGTGAGACCCGTTGTTCTTGTGATACAGGTCAAAGGGTACTTTTGTGTTTCACGAAGCATCTGGAGCAACTCATTGTCCTTGAAATAGGGAGCACGCTCGGATCATTCATCAGTTACAAGGCATACCACTTGAAAGTTACACGTATAGGAGGAGGTACATTCTCTACAACACGAATTGTAGTTTTGTCTTACGTGTTGACGTAGATTTTGTCTAACTGGGACTAGAAATGCTCCTTGCTGATTCACGTCTGGATGTTCGTAACCATCGGTTGAAGCAAACCCCACTGCTGTTGTTGAGACGCTGTGCACCATTTAATAGTCCAACACATTGACGGCCTTCAGGCCAGGAAAGTCAACATTTGCACACGAAGGACGCATTCACGCAAGTACCCCATGCTCTGTTTTGAAGTTTTAAAATGAAACATCTTTGAATTGTGTTGTGTTTTGAATTAGATGATTTTAGTTCTTCATTAAAAGCTTGTATCAATTTAAATCTGGAAGACTTCATTGAAAAGGACATTTCGTGTGAATTTTCTCTCGTCATTAAGTAGATGGCCTTGCCGGGGGTTCGGTTCAATGCGCACACACACAGTGTACACACACACAGTGTACACACACACAGTATACACAGTGTGCACACACTGTACACACAGTGTACACACACACACAGTGTACACACACACAGTGTATACACTTAGTGTACACACACACAGTGTACACACACAGTGACACAGTGTATACATACAGTGTACACACACACAGTGTATACACACAGTGTACATACACACAGTGTATTTACACAGTGTACACATACACTTAGTGTACACACACACAGTGTACACACACAGTGACACACAGTGACACAGTGTATACATACAGTGTACACACACCCAGTGTATACACATAGTGTACACACACACAGTGTATACACAATAATGTCCACGTTGTTGCTGAGCTCACACACCCAAGGGAGGGCGCAATGGAAAATGAATCTAAAACAACTTAAACTCCAACTCTGTGACGTCACCACTCTGCATTACCTCATTGGTGTGAAACGCCAGCGTGAGGTGTACCTCGCTAGTGACGTCATGTCACCAAGGTATTCATCCGTCCAACGTGCTCTTGAGTGTGACGTCACCTCCGCTTGGGTCGCTGCCGATGTCGTTCCAGTGGCAATCCTTATTTGGGCAAAACTACGCCCAGTGACTGGTGGCTCATTAACATAATGTGTCCGTTAAAGCCGTCGCGAGTTTATTGCGACGGGTTCAGCGCCCACGCCCCCATCCCTCGACATATGGGCCTGCCTCATTAACATAAGTTATTCAATTTTTTGATTTAAAGCTTTCGTGACTGCAGTAATTCATATTCTTAGTTTTTTCGGTAAAGTCACGTTGAAGAGAAACAACAAAATAACAAAATATATATATTTTGTTGTTTCTCTTCAACGTGACTTTACCGAAAAAACTAAGAATATAATTTATTCAGTTGGAGAGCCGCTCGTGGGGGGAAGTGACGTCATACTACTTCCTGCTTCCGCCAGCGCTCTTGCACTGAAATCCGAGGTGAGAAATTCTCATCGTTGTGGTGGTGGTGGTCGTTGTTGTGGTGGTGGTGGTTGTTGTTGTTTACCAAGGTAGAGCCTCTCTCTCGTAGGGATGTCAATTGAGTAGCAGCGAGCATGGGAATCGATGTCCAGGTTGGAACTTTACAACGCGGGGCCTAGCCAAGCGGGGCCTTGCCTCCTGCCCTCGCCTGATTGCATTCACTTTAATTATCTCTCTTAAGTTTAATTTGTCTTCACCCGGCTCGCCACTTTGTAACTTTGTTTTATTGTAAATATTCACGCAGTTTTTATTTTCGTTCTTTTGTTAGCAGGCCAAGCCCGCTTGAGCTGCTATACCGCTCTTGTTATCAGAAGCGACCTGCCCACAACAACACAAGGTGAGGCTTTGTCAACGTGTGTGAATGTTTTGACTTAAAACTTTGGTGACTGCAGGAATTAATATTCTTGGTTTATTCGGTAAAGTCACGTAGATAGAAAATTAAATGAAAATAACATTGTAAAAATAATTAATTATTGTAAATAAAGCAAAAAACCCACGTCGTTTTGATCGCAACACAAGTGGTCTTTATTTAATGTAATTGTATTATCTGTTATTGTTATTTTCTATCTACGTAACTTTACCGAAAGAAGCAAGAATACGTGTGTCAATGTCTATCGGTCAAAGACACTCAGCGGAGAGACGCGCAAACTCCAAATATACAGCAGGCGTCAGGGTCGGGATCGAACCCAAGACTTCCTGTATACCAGGTGAGGTAGTTAACATCTCACCACGGAGAGAGCCACGCAAACTCCAGTTAGCCTCGGCTATGTTCGTTGATCCTCAATTAATTACTTGGTGGAGTGAGGAAGCATTCATGCCAAGCAGATGAAGGTGGCCAGGCGTGATTCTAGACACGCCACCGCCTGTTTACCCAGTGACAGTCTACAGTTTGTGTTTGCAGTAACGTCTATTAACTCTGTTGAACACGGAGGTTTTATCATAACAGTAGTTTATTTTTGTTTTCCTCTGGAACTCTTTATAATAATGGAAACAGGAGGTGAACACAGCACACACATTCAGCTGAAGTGGGAACTCTTCATCCCAGCATTCAAGGACATCTGACCCTGGATTCACACCTCTAAGTTGCGATTGAACGTTAATTTATGCATTTCTGCCTAACACAAATAGTATTGTTTTCAACACCCTTTGCTATGTCAGCTGAATTTAGCTCTCATAAATATTCCTTTTGTAGCCAGACAGCTGAAATTGTGTGCTCGGAGTTTTTGGTGAACATTCATTTTGAAGATACGAGGGCTTCCAGGCATGTTTATAACCATTTGCCCTCTCATTGTGTGCCATAACAGCCCGTGTGATGAATTTGGGACACTTTTCCACTATATCATGAATATGTGAATAAGTATAGACGTGTAAGTCACTTGTTACTGTGTGTATATGCTTTCCTCTGTGCATCGATACTGAAGTGTAGATAGTGTGGATATTATTTTTTTCTGTCTGCAGCTGACGCTTCCTCTGCAGAATTGGTCTGATGGAGCAAATGCACTCAGCGCAGCTCGGTAGGGCAAGTCAACAATGCGACCGGTGTGCATACAGCACGGATCGGACTGGAAATTTGACAGAGCACCAGAGAACACACACGGGAGAGAAACTCTTCAAGTGCGCTGTGTGTGGGAAGGCGTTTGCACATTCATCTACTCTTGTAGCACACCAGAGAACACACACGGGAGAGAAACCCTTCAAGTGCAGTGTGTGTGGAAAGGCGTTTGCATATTCATCTGCTCTTGTAATACACCAGAGGACACACCGGAAGAAAATCTCAGCTTGGACACTTTTAAAGGTATCGGGGTGAAACATGAAGAGATGATGGTGAAATGTGAAGAAGTGAAGAGCAAAGGAGTGAAGGTGAAATGTGAAGATGAAGATTCAACTCCAAAATGGGACCTTCACATCGACAGAGGCAACGTGAAGCAGGAGGAGAATTCTGACTGTGAGGCAGAGCGAGGCAACTCCCAGCAGTTTGTGGAAGTGGAGGTGTGGGTGGACTTCCTCCGAGACAATACAAAGTCAAGTGGAGACCCGGTAGATGTGTAACCTTTGCGTTTTAATAATTGTGTTTTTTTATTTTATTTTGGGCACCATTATAATATATGCCACAGGACCCGCACGAGCTTAATCCGGCACTGTCAGGGATACCGTTCCAGTGCCCAACCAGGCTGTTGAAAACACCGTGAGTGGATATTCTTAGCTCTTTCGGTAAAGTCACGTTGAAGGGAAACAAAATAATAAAATATATATAAAACAATAAAAATTCTCACGACGTTTCGACCATAACACAAACGGTCGTCATCAGGTGTGTCGAAACGTCGTGAGAATTTTTATTTTTATATATATTTTATTATTTTATTGTTTCCCTTCAATGTGACTTTACCGAAAGAGCTAAGAATATGAATTACTGCAGTCACAAATGCTTTAAATCAAAATTTTACCACGAGTAGAGTTGAGGGTGACGGTGGAGGGCGCGAAGGGGGCGAGTGATGCTGATGGGCGGCGAGGGGGTCATCCGAGAGGATGCCCAGTGGGGAGACGAAGCAATGAAATCGCTCCACGTGTCAGGCGCTGGGTGGATCACCGCACAGCGGCATCGTGGGAGGTGGCGACAGCACGGGGGAGGTCTCTACCCGCTAGTGGATTGACCGTGGCTGATGGTGACGACGACGACGATGGATGTTGCTCACTCAACTCTGCGACGTACGAAACGCCGGAGACGCACGGCGATGTGCGGGGTGTTCAGCGGCACGGTGGAGCCGATGGCCTCCTTGCAGCCGCTGTACAGTTGACGCACGACGTGGAGCAGGGCAGGGAGCACGCTGTCCACTATGTCCTGGCAGCTGCCGCTCAGCTCACCCATAGCCTGCAGTAGGGCAGGGAGCACGCTGTCCACTTTGTCCTGGCAGCCACTGTACAGCTGACCCATAGCCTGCAGTAGGGCAGGGAGCGAGCTGTCCACAATGTCCTCACTGTGGCTACTGCACAGCTGACCCATAGCCTGCACTAGGGCAGGGAGCACGCTGTCCACTATGTCCTCACTGTGGCTACTGCACAGCTGACCCGCAGCCTGCAGGAGAGGAGTCGGCGCGCTGTCCATGAGCCAGGACATCCCAGGGGGCCAGGCTGGGCCGTCCCTCTCCTGTCCGTCTGCGTGTCCGCTGGTGAACATCGGTCCCCAGGTGGCGACCGCTGCCGGTGGAGAGATGTCCTTCATGAGTCCCGAGTAGTTGTTTATCGTGATGGTGGTAGTGGTGGCGTTGGAGCCGTTGATGTTCGAACCCCCACGCCGAGATCCTCCGACGAGTTCCACCACCGGCTGCGTGAGCAGCAAAACCACAGTGAGCACAGCCGTGAAGATCGCCACGCTGGTGGTGGTGGTGGCGAAGTTCTCCGCAGACCTCGAAGTGGAGGAGCGGCGTGGGGCAAGGTGGTTTCCTCTCCCGGAGCCGACTCCACTCTGGTCGCTCCAATGGATGCACCTTTGTCACAGGCCTTTAATGACAAGAATGTGAAGTTGAACACTCAGTTCCTAGATGCAACCTGCATGGTTAGAGTAGCCAGTCTTTGTGGACCTGTGGGTTGGGTTAATCTCTAACCAGGAGCGAGAGCCAATAAGCTCCCAAGCATTCACTCGGTTTTAATAATTCCATTCTAGATTTGAAGCTTTCGTGACTGCAAGGATCTATACTCTTTGGTTCTATTCGGTAAAGTCACGTAGATAAAAGATAAAATAACAAAAATCACGACGTTTCGGCCACAACACAAGTGGCCTTCATCATGACAGCACGGTCCCTTCACCTGATGAAGGCCACTTGTGTTGTGGCCGAAACGTCGTGATTTTTGTTATTTAATTATTCCACTTATATGGTGCTTGCTTAATCGCCTCTGGCAATTCGGAGTTTTGTATCTCGTCTCAGACACTCAAAGAGCATCCCCAAGTGGCAGCTGCCCCTGTGTGGCACAAGGTGGTGGCCCTGCACCGGCCTGCATGTGGACAAGAGCCTGTCAGTAGGGGGCGATGGTTGATTTGGCATCTTAGTTGTGGAGTTTGTAGGCAATGTTTAGAATTTGATCAATTTTGACCCAGACGCCAGCATGCAACGGCCTACTCGTTCTGAATGACACTACAATAGTATGTTGTACATACACTGTTAAGCAGACGGTGCATATTTTTAAAATAGCTTCTTGTTAATGCGATGTAACCTGATGCAGTCTATTTCACTGCAGTAATTCAATTTTGTTAATATGCCTGTCAATAATTTAGAATTAATACTTGTCTGATTGTGTGCGTACATGTAACATTTTGTCTATAAGGGTCAAACATTGAATAAGTGATGTTAGGACAAAGTGTGTGTGTGTGTTTGGAAGTAACCTGTACAGCTAACTCAGGTGAGACTCATTGTTCTTGTGATACAGGTCAAAGGGTATTTTTGTTTTTCGATTTAAAACTTTCGTGACTGCAAGGATTCATCTTCTTTGGTTCTTTCGGTAAAGTCACGTAGAAGGAGAATAAAATAATAAATTGATAAAATAAAATAACAATAAAATTCTCACGACGTTTCGGCCACAACACAAGCGGCCTTCATCAGGTGAAGGGACGAGACTGTCTGGAGGAAAGAACCAAAGAAGGGTATTTTTGTGTTTTCAGGAAGCATCTCCCTCTGGAGCAACTCATTGTCTTTGAAATAAGGAGCACACACGGATCATTAATCAGTTACATGGCACACCACTCAAAGGTTACAAGTTAGGAGGTTCATTCTCTGCAACACGAATTGTAGTTTTGTATTATGTGTTGACGTAGATTTTGTCGAACTAGGACATAGTTCATAGTTAGTTCATAGTTCATTTATTTGGTATAGTCCTGTGAGCCATTCGGCTCTTGAATCGGGTGCAACCGCAACAAACAAAAACCATGAACAAGAAAACATCTTAAAGTGATTATGTGACTGTGCAAACAGAAAATCCAGGAAAAATATCAAAATATTCCTGAAATAGCACCGTACACCAATGCTGTGTGCAAAAATCCCAGTGGGATGCAAGTCAAATAACAACAACAACAACAACCACAAGACAACTAAGATTAAGGCCATCAGTCTAACTCCGTACTAGAATAAACAAAAACATGGCCAAAACAAAAAAAACTTTTCGAAATCACCAAAATAAAGCCATAAATCCAATGTAACAGTGATCATAGGGACTGTGACCGAATTTTTAACAATAAACTACATAAATAAATTATAACACCAAAATCTAGAGCCATATTTTAGGCCACTGAATAGTGGCAGCTAGGGTTGTACAACTCCTCTAGAGCAGTTTTGAGTGAAGATCTCATAGGTAGTGATTCAAGTTGCAGTTTATTGGCAATAGCATTCCAGACCCTGGGGGCATCAATAGCAAAGGCCCTTCCTCCAGTTTTTGTACGGCAATAGGGAATGTGAAGCTGGTAAATGAGCGAAGACCTGAGGTCAAATTTGTTCTTTGAAACAGAGAGGAGATCCAGTAGGTAGTCTGCGGAATTTTTTGTAAGTACATCGTGAATAAATAAGATCTGGTGCACAAGCTGTCGAACATTAAGAGATGTTAAGTTTGACCCAATGTAGAGATCACAGTGGTGAGTCCTATATGGGCAGTTCAATGCAAATCTTAAGGCCGAGTGATAGATGGAATCAAGCTTCTTCAGTACAGTACTTGGGGCTGATTTATACACGATGTCACAGTAGTCAAGTAGAGGCAGTATGGTAGCTTTTATCAATTCCAAACGGAACATTGGGGGGAAGCAGTGCTTGTGTCGATACAGAAAACCAATTTTATTTTTTGTCTTTTTACCAATATAATCAATGTGATCTTCAAAACTAAGTTTTGAATCCAGGATGACCCCAAGATACTTATAGATCTTGACTTGCTCTATTTGATAATTATTCAAGGAATATAATTGGGGAAAAATAACTTCCTGCTTTAGCCCCGGAGAGAAGCATAGCACCTTGGTTTTGGAGGTATTCAGGACTATGAATAAAGGTGTGAGTTTTTGTGCCAGTTAAAAGGGTAAAACCTATTCTTATATTTTGTTTCTGGCAAAGGAGGTCTCATAATGTTAATGCTCACCCCGAGCCCTCAATACTCTGATAGTGCGCTGTTTTTGAGTTGTACGCCTTTTGGCGTCTTCTGGTCCAACACCAATGGAGACTAGGCTCTAATAAAAGCTGTCTCGGGTGTGGACCAATCAAATTCAAGGACAGTGCATATTATTATCAGAGTTGTCTTTTTTGTTTGCATTTTGACTGCTTGTGTTGTGGTTATTGCAAACATGATGCCTTGAATAAAGGTGTCAGTTTTTGTGCCAGTTAAAAGGGTAAAACCTATTCTTATATCTTGTTTCTGGCAAAGGAGGTCTCATAATGTTAATGCTCACCCCGAGCCCTCAATACTCTAATAGTGCGCTGTTTTTGAGTTGTACGCCTTTTGGCGTCTTCTGGTCCAACACCAATGGAGACTAGGCTCTAATAAAAGCTGTCTCGGGTGTGGACCAATCAAATTCAAGGACAGTGCATATTATTATCAGAGTTGTCTTTTTTGTTTGCATTTTGACTGCTTGTGTTGTGGTTATTGCAAACATGATGCCTTGAATAAAGGTGTCAGTTTTTGTGCCAGTTAAAAGGGTAAAACCTATTCTTATATCTTGTTTCTGGCAAAGGAGGTCTCATAATGTTAATGCTCACCCCGAGCCCTCAATACTCTGATAGTGCGCTGTTTTTGAGTTGTACGCCTTTTGGCGTCTTCTGGTCCAACACCAATGGAGACTAGGCTCTAAGAAAAAGCTGTCTCGGGTGTGGACCAATCAAATTCAAGGACAGTGCATATTATTATCAGAGTTGTCTTTTTTGTTTGCATTTTGACTGCTTGTGTTGTGGTTATTGCAAACATGATGCCTTGAATAAAGGTGTCAGTTTTTGTGCCAGTTAAAAGGGTAAAACCTATTCTTGTATTCAGGACTAGTTTAAGAGAAACTAGCTGATGTTGTAGTTTGTTGAAATCACCCTGGAGCTTAGCAATCACGGCATCCGGAGAGCGGCCAGCAGTAATCAGTATCGTGTCATCTGCAAAAAGATTTACCCTGGAATGATCCAGTTCAGTGCCCAAGTCATTGACATAAAGAGAAAACAAGAGGGGGCCGAGGATGGAACCCTGTGGAACCCCTTTTGTTATCTTAACACTGTTTGACCTCCAGCCATCTGTGAATACAGTTTGGGTGCGAGAAAAGAGGTAATTTTTTACCATTGTACTGTGTTCTCGGAAAAACCAAGGCAACTTAGTTTACTAAGCAGGGTGTTGTGGTCAACTGTATCAAAAGCTTTGGACAGGTCAAGAAAAAGACAGGCACAGTACTGCTTATTATCAAGGCTATTGTAAATTTAATTCAAAGAGTCTAATGCAGCAGATGTGGTGCTGTATTTTTTCCGGAACCCAGATTGTTTTAGATGTAGTAGATTGTTGGTGGACAGGAAACTGCTAATTTGGTAGTTCAATAATTTTTCAAAAATTTTCATCAATGGGGACAAAATTGAGATAGGTCGGTAGTTATTGGGATCATCTTTCGGGCCCCCTTTGTGAAGTGGACGGACATAGGAATGTTTCCATTCTAGAGGAACTGATGCTTCTTTGATGGACAGGTTGAAAATATGGGCTATAGGTTTGTATATTAGGTGACCAACAGTTAGTAGAGCAAAGACGGGAAAACTATCTGCTCCGGTAGAGGAGGACCCTTTGAGGTAGGACAGTTGTTTCAGAACATTACTTTCGTGGATTGGTTGGAAACTAAATTCGTTTAATGTTTGGACAGGGGTGTAGGAATTTGCAGGAGCAGGTGTGACTCCCAATACATTATCAAAAAGATTACCAGCTTCAGAAAAATGAAGGTTAAAATTGTCAACTATTTTTTTGGGATCTGAAAAATATTCCCCATTTCGGTGAAGCTCAACAGGCAGATTTTCTGTTTTGGATGCCTTTTCGATAGATTTGATTGTTTTCCAAAAAATCCTGGCATTTCCATGTGATTCCAGGAAAGTGGAGGAAAAATAGGCATTTTTTGCATGCCGTATTTTTTTTACGCATCTATTCCTTAAAATCCTGTATTCTAGCCAGTCATTTACCAAATTACTTTTTTGAGCACATGCCCAAGCCTTGTCCCTAGTTTTCATGAGCTTTGTAATCAAAGGATCATACCATGGTGGGCGGTTGCCTTTAGTTTTAAATCTAACCAACGGAGCATGTTTGTTAAGAATTTGGAGAAACGTGTACCTGAAAGTCTCCCAAGCCGTAGTCAGGTTGGGGATATCACAGACCTTATCAATATCCGAGTGAAGCACATCATTTGTAAATGCCTGAGTGCTGAAGTGCCTCAAAGAGTGCTTCTCAACAATTTTAGGGGGGGGCTTTGGATCTGGCTGATGATCTCACACCAAAAATGAAGGAGTGATCGCTAAGGTTATTACCCAGAACACCAGTCAGTGCGAAATTGTGAGGGGCATTTGTCAATAGGACGTCAAGCAGAGTTGACTGTCCCGGATTTTTTAGGTTGGGTCTTGTGGGGACATTTATTAATTGAAACAAGTTAAATTCATCTGTAAAATTTGTTGCCACGGCCGCGGGTTTAGCCAATTCCAATTTAGATCACCCACTAAAATTATTTCACCTTTAGGGAGGCCCCCAAAAAGCTCTCTCAGTGCCGATGCAGCTTCAACATCCTTCCCACAAGGCGGTCTATAGCAGCACACTACCAATATCTGTTGATTATTTGGGAGAGTTATTCTGAGAGCCAGACCTTCAAAGCAACATTTTTTAAACAAGGAGTGAGCTGGTGAACATGCAATAGTGTTACGAACATAGATGGCAATTCTACCTCCTTTAGATCCTCGGTCAAGCCGAAAAATGTTGTAGTTTTCAATCGTAATCTGCAAGTCATTGACGGCAGGAGTGAGAAATGTTTCTGTTAGGCAAAAAATGTCCGGGTCAAGATGTGCCACTTCCAGTTTTAGTTGACTTAATTTAATCACAAGCCCTCTGATGTTGACATGTAGAACACCAACACCTTTCCTGCCAGAAAAATCTACAGAATTATACGAGCTCTTTTCATTTGGGCCAGGATGAAGCTCAATACCACCCAGAAATAAGAAAAGTAGAATTAACAGTTTGCATAAGTATTTTCTGTGAAAGGATGAAGAGCGGCGAGCCTTGGACGAATAGCAGCTCGCAGATGGTGTTATTTTTAAGAGCAGAATGAAGTTTGGAAGGAGTGCTGGTGATGTAATAGGACAAAGATAGGGTTTAAAAGGATACAATGATGGAGTGTAGAAGTGTCTATGAGCTGTTTCATTTGCAGGTGTAGTGGCAAATCGAGCAACAAGTATTGACGCAAAATAACGAGGGTAGCCGTTTGTAGAGTTGAGTGTGGCACTAGATATGGCCGGGAGGGACAGCAATAGGACACACAGCAGGAGAATTGCCATCTCTAAAATATCCAGGGTGTACACAGATTTACACACAAGTGGAATAGAAAAATATATATACTTGTAGGCCGAGCGTGAGAAAAACATCTTGCCGCACTCGTCACACATGCACGGCTTCTCGCCCATGTGCTAAGGTTTAACAGCGCCCACCCCCCTCTCCCAGACAGCAGATTCTTGGTTGTTGTGGGCTCGGCTGAACCGCTTGCACCGCCTCCTTTCCCCGCCGCAGGATGGTGCTCGAGCTAGCCCTCCTTGAGCTCAGCCTATGACTGGAATGTCGTTTCTTGGCCTCTCGTGTCTCTGCTGCCCGTCCAGACGGCCCCACTGAAGCCCACACAGGTGACTCTTCATTCACAACCCTTGGCCGTCTCGAATGATCTCCGTGAAGTTGTCCAGGATGGAGCGCACGTCGTCCTTGAGCCGCTTGAACGACTGCAGCAGCGCCTCCTTGCTCTGGGGCAGCGCCCGCGACATCTCGGGGGAGCAGTGGACGTAGCACGGCACTCCCTCAGGGCAGCAGTGGATGGAGCACAACCCTGCCTCAGGGCAGCAGAGGAGAGAGAGTCTGGCTCCCTCACGGCAGCGGTGGAGATAGTACGGCTCTCCCTCATGCCAGTAGTGGAGAGCACGGGGCTCCCTCCGGGCAGCAGTGGACGGGGCACGACCCTGCCTCAGGGCAGCAGTGGAGAGAGCACGGCTCTCCCTCAGGGCAGCAGCGGAGAGAGCACGACCCCACCCCAGGGCAGCAGTGGACAGAGCACGGCTCTGCCCCAGGGCAGCAGTTGAGAGAGCGCGGCTTTCCCTCAGGGCAGCAGTGGACGGAGCACACACTAGGCCGCTACAGTAACTGGAAGCCCACGGCCCCACCCAGTTACGCCCGCCGGGAAAATGCTCATTTCTCTCTCTCTCAACTTTGCACTCCGAACGTCGTGTTGTTGTATCGTTCGTGTTTGTGGAGAGAGACACGGGGAGAGACATGGGAAAGAGACACGAAGAGACACTAGGAGACATACACCGGGAGAGAGACACGGAGAGACACGGGAAAGAGACAGACAACTAGGATACAGAGACACGGGGAAAGACACTCAGCATCGCGTGTAAATTTGAAATGCTCCTTGCTGATTCACGTCTGGATGTTCACGACCAAGGGTTGAAGCCAGCCTGACCGCCTGCGGCGCCCCTCACAACCATTTGCGGCCTTGGGCCAGGAAAGTCACGAAAGAAATTGCACGCGAACGACGCCTCCACACAAACTCCCGATGCTCCGTCTTGAAGTGTGAAAATGAAACAGCTTTTAATTGTATTGTCTTGAATTGTATAATTGTATTTCTTCATTAAAAGCTTATTCATTGAAAACGACATTTTGTGTGAATTTTCTCTCTTCATTAAGTAGACGATGGCCTTGCCGGGGGTTCGGTTCGATGCGGACTTTCACCTGGTTGGGATTGCGGGATCGAGATAAGGCGACACTGAGCTGCTGGCCATCTGCAGATCGATTCCAACGTAATCGAACGTCTGTCCCTGCGACTCCATCGTTGGTACAGGTGGTGCGTGTCTCCGTTGTGGAGTTTCTGGATAATGTTTGGAATTGCCACAATTTTGACCGTGACAACAACATGCAATGTGCGTTGTGAATGACGCGACGTTATGTTTTACATCTGCCGTTTAGCAGACTCCGCATATTGTGGTGAATGTTACTGGGGTAGCCAGGTGTGCCTGTCGGATTTTAACCTGGAACGTCTGCAATGAATAGAGAATGTGCTACCACATTCTTGGTTTTTTCGGTAAAGTCACGTAAATAGAAAATAACAAAAACAAGAAAATTGGAAAATAATAAATTGATGAAAAGATGCCCATTGGTCGACTGAGATGACTGTGCCCCCCACAGTGTACACACACAGTGTACACACACACAGTGCACACACACGCAGTGCACACACAGTGTACACACACACACAGTGTACACACACACAGTGCACACACACACAGTGTACACACACAGTGCACACACACACAGTGTACACACACACAGAGTGTACACAATAATTTCAGTATATTTTTTGGTATACCCCTGTGAGCCATTCGGCTCTTGAATCAAGTGCAACCACAACAAACACAAACCCGAACAAGAAACACATCTTAAAGTGACTACTTTGTGTGACTCTGCAAACAGAAAATTCATGAAAAAAACAGCTAAATGTTCCTGAAAAAAGCACCGTACACCAACGCTGTGTGCTAAAAATCCCAGTGGGATGCAATGTCCACGTTGTTGTTGTTGCTGAGTTCAAGGGAGGGAGCAATGGAAAATGAATCTAAATCAACTTAAACTCCAATCCCGCTCTGTGACGTCACTACTCAGCATCACCTCATCGGTGTGAAACGCCAGAGGTGTCCCTTGCTAGTGACGTCATGTCACCAAGGTATTCACCCCTCCCCCATCCACCGCGCTCTTGAACATGACGTCACCTCCGCTTGGGTCACTGCCGATATCGTTCCAGTGGCAATCCTTATTTGGGCAAAGTTACGCCCAGTGACTGGTGGCTCATTAACATAATAATTCCGTTAAAGCCGTCGCGAGTTTATTACGACGGGTTCAGTGCCCACGCCCCCATCCCTCGACACATGGGCCGGCCTCATTAACATAATTTATTCAGTTTGGAGAGCCGCTCTTGGGAGGGAAGTGACGTCATACTACTTCCTGCTGTCGCGAGGCAACAGGAAGCTTCCGTGTGCGCGCTTGCACTGAAATCCGAGGTGAGAAATTCTCATCGTTGTGGTGGTGGTCGTTGTGGTGGTTGTTGTTGTTGTTTACCAAGGTAGAGCCTCGCTGTCTCTCTCGTAGGGATGTCAGTTGAGTAGCAGCGAGCATGGGAATCGATGTCCAGGTTGGAACTTTACAACGCGGGGCCTAGCCACGCGGGACCTTGCCTCCTGCCCTCGCCTGATTGCATTCACTTTAATTATCTCGCTTAAATTTAATTTGTCTTCACCCGGCTCGTCACTTTGTAACTTTGTTTTATTGTAAATATTCACGCAGTTTTTATTTTCTTTTGTTAGCAGGCCAAGCCCGCTTGAGCTGCTATACCGCTCTTGTTATCAGAAGCGACCTGCCCACAACAACACAAGGTGAGGCTTTGTCAACGTGTGTGAATGTTTTGACTTAAAACTTTGGTGACTGCAGGAATTAATATTCTTGGTTCTTTCGGTGAAGTCACGTAGATAGAAAATAAAATTAAAATAACATAATAACTTTTATTTTTTTACAATGAAGCAAAAACCCCACGACGTTTCTATGGCAACATTAATGTTGAAGATGCGAGGGCTTACAGGAATATTTATGACATTTTCCCTCTCATTGCGTGCCATGACAGTGCTGTTTGCACAGTCACACATAGTCACTGTAAGATGTTTTTCTTGGTCGTGTTTTTGTTTTTTTTCTTGTTGTGGTTGCACCCGATTCAAGAGCCGAATGGCTCACGGGACTATAACCAAAATAAATCAAACTGAAAATCAAAAAACTGAAACCGCGTGATGAATTTTGGGAAAGTTTTTCACTGCATCTCCAAATATATATAAAAGGCAAAGTTGTGATTGTGTGTGTTGTCTGTTCAAAATGTTTAGCGTACTTCCCGACATGCAACAAACTGGAAATTTGCCATGTGGGTACTTTCCAGACTGTACACCATACAAACATTATACAAATACACTTTTGTGTTGTTTTAGGGGTGGGGAGCTCAATAATGTATAGATTTTTTGCACGGCAAGTGAGCTGCGACGTCAAATCTGTCACGTGACCCTCGCATGTGGAAGCGTCACGCGTTGTAGTGTAGTGGTTAGCGTTGTCTGTGTGTGTGTGTATCTGTGTGTGTCTGTGTGTGTGTGTCTTGTGTGTGTGTGTCTGTGTGTGTGTGTCTGTGTGTGTATCTGTGTGTGTGTCTGTGTGTGTGTATCTGTGTGTGTGTCTGTGTGTGTCTGTGTGTGTGTGTCTGTGTGTGTGTGTCTGTGTGTGTGTGTCTGTGTGTGTGTGGAAGCATAACGCATTGTAGTGTATCGGTTAGCGCTACGCCGCGCTACGAACCCGGCGACCCGAGTTCGATTCCCGCTCACGGCCACCACCGGCGACGATTATTTGGGCCTCTCCTAGGTCGACTCAGCCTCAAACGAGTAACTGTTGTGGTGTGAACATCGCCACTGGGGAGACAAAGGCGGCCGGACGTGGTGGATCCAAGTCCCGGGCGAAGCCGGGTAGTACAGCTAGTCATGAATACATGAATGAATATAGACGTGTAAGTCACGTGTGACTGTTTATATTCATTCCTCCATGGCTCGATACTGACGTGTAGATGGTGTGGATATTCTTATTTTCTGTCTGCAGCTGACGCTGGTCTGATGGAGCAAAGGCCCTCAGCACAGCAGCTCGGTACGACAAGTCAGCATTGCGACCAGCGTGCATACAGCACGGATCAACCTGGAAATTTGACACAGCACCAGAGAACTCACACAGGAGAGAAACCCTTCAAGTGCACTGTGTGTGGGAAGACATTTTCAGATTCATCGACTCTTAAAAAACACCAGAGAACACACACGGTAGAGAAACCCTTCAAGTGCACTGTGTGTGGGAAGAAATTTTCAGATTCATTTGCTCTTAAAACACACCAGAGAACACACACGGAAGAGAAACCCTTCAGGTGCAGTGTGTGTGGGAAGACATTTTCATGGTCATCCGCTCTTAAAACACACCAGAGAATACACACGGGAGAGAAACCCTTCAAGTGCAGTGTGTGTGGGAAGGCATTTTCAGATTCATCTCATCTTCAAAGACACCAGAGAACACACACGGGAGAGAAACCCTTCAAGTGCAGTGTGTGTGGGAAGACATTTTCAGATTCATTTGCTCTTAAAACACACCAGAGAACACACACGGGAGAGAAACCCTTCAAGTGCAGTGTGTGTGGGACGGCATTTTCATGGTCAACAGCTCTTAAAACACACCAGAGAACACACACGGGAGAGAAACCCTTCAGGTGCAGTGTGTGTGGGAAGACATTTTCACGGTCATCTGCTCTTAAAACACACCAGAGAACACACATGGGAGAGAATCCCTTCAAGTGCACTGTGTGTGGGAAGACATATTCAGATTCATCTACTCTTAAAAAACACCAGAGAACACACACGGGAGAGAAACCCTTCAGGTGCAGTGTGTGTGGGAAGGCATTTTCAGATTCATTTGCTCTTAAAACACACCAGAGAACACACACGGGAGAGAAACCCTTCAAGTGCAGTGTGTGTGGGAAGTCATTTTCACGGTCATCTGCTCTTAAAACACACCAGAGAACACACACGGGAGAGAAACCTTTCAGGTGCACTCTATGTGGGAAGGCATTTTCAGATTCATCTCATCTTCAAAGACACCAGAGAACACACACGGGAGAGAAATCCTTCAAGTGCAGTGTGTGTGGGAAGACATTTTCAGATTCATTTGCTCTTAAAACACACCAGAGAACACACACGGGAGAGAAACCCTTCAAATGCAGTGTGTGTGGGATGGCATTTTCATGGTCATCAGCTCTTAAAACACACCAGAGAACACACACGGGAGAGAAACCCTTCAAGTGCACTGTGTGTGGGAAGACATTTTCACATTCATCTACTCTTAAAAAACACCAGAGAAGACACACGGGAGAGAAACCCTTCAGGTGCAGTGTGTGTGGGAAGGCATTTTCAGATTCATCTACTCTTAAAACACACCAGAGAACACACACGGGAGAGAAACCCTTCAAGTGCAGTGTGTGTGGGAAGGCATTTTCATGGTCATCTGCTCTTAAAACACACCAGAGAACACACACAGGAGAGAAACCCTTCAAGTGCAGTGTGTGTGGGAAGGCATTTTCACGGTCATCTGCTCTTGAAAAACACCAGAGAACACATATGGGAGAGAAACCCTTCAAGTGCAGTGTGTGCGGGAATGCATTTGCACATTCATTAAATCTTCAAGTACACCAGAGAACACAGAAGCATCAGAAGATCCACAAGGAGTGGAGTCTGAAATCAGCTTGTGAAAGTCAAAGTGCCGCAATGAGCCCATCCCTCATGAAACAAGAACCGGACGAAAATCCCAGCTTGGACAATTTTAATGGTATCGAGGTGAAATATGAAGAGGTGATGGTGAAGAGGGAAGAAGTGATGGTGAAGAGGGAAGAAGTGATGGTGAAGAGGGAAGAAGTGAAGGTGAAATGTGAGGAAGTGATGGTGAAGAGGGAAGAAGTCAAGGTGAAATGTGAAGATGAAGATTCAACTCCAAAATGGGACCTTCACATCGATGGAGGCAACGTGAAGCAGGAGGAGAATTCTGACTGTGAGGCAGAGCGAGGCAACTCCCAGCAGTTTGTGGAAGTGGAGGTGTGGGTGGACTTCCTAGACAATACAAAGTCAAGTGGAGACCCGGTAGATGTGTAAGTCAGAGACAATGTCGCTACAATAGATGCACCTTTGTGATAGGCCTTTAATGACAAGAATGTGAAGTTGAACACTCAGCTCCTTGGTTCATCCTGCAGAGTAAGAGCGGCCAGTCTTTGTGGACCTGTGGGTTGGGTCAATCTCTCACCAGGAGCGAGAGACAATTAGCTCCCAAGCATTCACTATGTTATAATATTTGCATTTACACGGTGCTTGCTTAACCGCCTCAGCAACACGGAGATTTGTGTCGTACCTCGTCTGAAACACTCGAAGAGCATCCCCAAGTAGCAGCTGCCCCTGTGTGGCACAAGGTGGTGGCCCTGCACCAGCCTGCATGTGGACAAGTGCCAGTAGTGTCAGTAGGGGGTGATGATTGATGCGTCATCTCAGTTGTGTAGTTTGTAGGTAATCTTGATTCGAAGCTTTCGTGACTGCAGGAATCCACACTCTTGAGTTATTTTGGTAAAGTCACCACGTGGGTAGAAACATAACAGACCACGGCGTTTAGATCACAACACAAGCAATCGTCATCAGGTGGGACAACCACAGCAAGAGAAACTGCTGAAGTAGTAGGCGCCTACTCCAGCAGTTTCTTCTTCTTGCTGCTGTGCTTGTCTCACCTGATGACGATTGCTTGTGTTGCCATCGAAGTGCCGTGATCTATTTGTAGCGTAATGGTTTGAATTTGCTACATTTTGACCCAGGCGCCAGCATGCAACGGCCTGCTCGTTTTGAATGACGCAACAATAGTACGTTGTACATGCACGGTTAAGCAGACGGTGCGTATTTGTAAAATAACTTCTTGTTAATACGATGTAACGTGATGCAGTCAATTTCGCTGTAGAAATTCTATTTTGTTAATATGCCTGTCAATAATTTAGAATGAATACCGTGTCTGATTGTGCGCGTGCATGTAACATTTTGTCTGAGGGTCAAACATTGAATAAGTGATGTTAGGACAAAGTGTGTGTGTGTTTGGAAGTAACCTGTACAGAGAACTCAGGTGAGACCCGTTGTTCTTGTGATACAGGTCAAAGGGTACTTTTGTGTTTCACGAAGCGTCTGCCTCTGGAGCAACTCATCGTCTTTGAAATAGGAAGCACGCTCGGATCATTCATCAGTTACAAGGCATACCACTTACAAGTTACACGTATAGGAGGAGGTACATTCTCTACAACACGAATTGTAGTTTTGTCTTGCGTGTTGACGTAGATTTTGTCTAACTAGGGCTAGAAATGGTCCTTGCTGATTCACGTCTGGATGTTCGTTACCTATCGGTTGAAGCAAACCCCACTGCTGTTGTTGAGACGCTGTGCACCATTTAATGGTCCAACACATTGACGGCCTTCAGGCCAGGAAAGTCACAACATTTGCACACGAAGGACGCATTCACGCAAGTACCCCATGCTCCGTTTTGAAGTTTTAAAATGAAACATCTTTGAATTGTGTTGTGTTTTGATTTAGATGATTTTATTTCTTCATTAAAAGCTTGTTTCCATTTACATCTGGAAGACTTCATTGAAAAGGACATTTCGTGTGAATTTTCTCTCGTCATTAAGTAGATGGCCTTGCCGGGGGTTCGGTTCAATGCGGACACACACAGTGTACACACACACAGTGTATACACACAGTGTACACACACACAGTGTACACAAACACAATATACACACAGTGTACACACACAGTGTATACACACAATGTACACACAGTGTACACCCACAATGTACACAGTGTACACACACAGTTTATACACACAGTGTACACACACAGTGTATACAGTGTACACAAACAGTACACACACAGTGTACACACAGTGTACATACAGTATATACACAGTGTACACACACAGGGTACACACACAGTGTATATATACACACAGTGTACACACGCAGGGTACACACACAGTGTACACACAGTGACACACAGTGACACACACAGTGTATACACACAGTGTACACACATAGTATACACACTGTATACACAATAATGTCCACGTTGTTGTTGCTGAGCTCACACACCCAAGGGAGGGAGCAATGGAAAATGAATCAAAATCAACTTAAACTCCAACTCTGTGACGTCACCACTCTGCATTACCTCATCGGCGTGAAACGCCAGGGGGAGGTGTACCTCGATAGTGACGTCATGTCACCAAGGTATTCATCCCTCCCCCGTCCACCGCGCTCTTGAGCGTGACGTCACCTCCGTTTGCGTCACTGCCGATATCGTTCCAGTGGCAATCCTTATTTGGGCAAAGCTACGCCCAGTGACTGGTAGCTCATTAACATAATGTTTCTGTTAAAGCCGTCGCGAGTTTATTGCGACGGGTTCAGCGCCCACGCCCCCATCGCTCGACACATGGGCCGGCCTCATTCACATAATTTATTCAGTTACAGAGCCTCTCGTGGGAGGGAAGTGACGTAATACTACTTCCTTCTGTCGCGAGGCAACAGGAAGCTGCCGTGTGCGCGCTTGCACTGAAATCCGAGGTGAGAAATTATCATCGTTGTGGTGGTGGTTGTGGTTGTTGTTGTTGTTTACCAAGGTAAAGCCTCGCTCTCTCTCGTAGGGATGTCAGTTGAGTAGCAGCGAGCATGGGAATCGATGTCCAGGTTGGAACTTTACAACGCGGGGCCTAGCCACGCGGGGCCTTGCCTCCTGCCCTCGCCTGATTGCGTTCACTTTAATTATCTCTCTTAAGTTTAATTTGTCTTCACCCGGCTCGCCACTTTGTAACTTTGTTTTATTGTCAATATTCACGCAGTTTTAATTTTTTTTCACCAGGCCAAGCCCGCTTGAGCTGCTATACCGCTCTTGTTATCAGAAGCGACCTGCCCACAACAACACAAGGTGAGGCTTTGTCAACGTGTGTGAATGTTTTGACTTAAAACTTTGGTGACTGCAGGAATGAATATTCTTGGTTCTTTCGGTAAAGTCACGTAGATAGAAAATAAAATAATAATAAAAAATGAAAAAAAATAATAAAGTAATAAACCCACGACGTTTCGATCGCAACACTGTTATTTTCTATCTACGTGACTTTACTGAAAGAACCAACAATACGTGTGTCAATGTAGCTATCGGTCAAAGACGCTAAGCGCGTGCCGCTGTTGACTCTGAATGTGTGGAGGGGACCACCTTCACCACGGGGAGAGAGAGACAGAGACACGGATAGCCTCGGCTATGTTGATTGATCCTCGATTCATTACTTGGTGGAGTGAGGAAGAATTAATGCTGAGCAGATGAAGGTGGCCAGGCATGGTGCTGGTCACACCACCACCTGTTTACTCATGGCAGTGTGTGACAGTGTCAAGTTTGTGTTTGCAGTAAAGGCTATTAACTCTGTTGAACACGGAGGTTATATCAAAACAATAGTTTATTTTTGTTTTCCTCTGGAACTCTTTATACGAATGGAAACAGGAGGTGAACACAGCACACACATGCAGCTGAAGTCGGATCTGTTCATCCCCAGCATTCAAGGACATCTGAGCCTGGATTCACAACTCTAAGTTGCGATTGAACATTAATTTATGCATTTATGCATAACACAAATAGTATTGTTTTCAACACCCTTTGCTATGTCAGCTGAATTTAGCTCTCATAAATATTCCTTTGTAGTCAGACAGCCGAAATTGTGTGCTTAGAGTTTTGGGTTAACATTCATCTTGAAGATATGAAGGCTTCCAGGCATATTCATGACATTTTCCCTCTCATTGTGTGCCATAACAGCACGTGGAGAGAAACCCTTCAGGTGCACTCTGTGCGGGAAGGCGTTTGCACGTTCATCAAATCTGATGAATTTGGGAAACTTTTTCACTACATCATGAATATATTAATAAGTATAGACGTGTAAGTCACGTGTGCATTCCTCTGTGCCTGACGTGTAGATGGTGTGGATATTCTTTTTTTCTGTCTGCAGCTGACGCTTTCTCTGCAGAATTGGTCTGATGGAGCAAAGGCACTCAGCGCAGCTCGGTACGACAAGTCAACAATGCGACCAGCGTGCATACAGCACGGACCGGACTGGAAATCTGACACGGCACCAGAGAAGTCACACAGGAGAGAAACCCTTCAAATGTACTGTGTGTAACAAGGCTTTTGCATGGCCATCAGTTTTTCAGAACCACCAGAGAACGCACACGGGAGAGAAACCCTTCAAGTGCACTGTGTGTGGGAAGGCATTTTCAGATTTATCTACTCTTAAAAAACACCAGAGAACACACACAGGAGAGAAACCCTTCAAGTGCAGTGTGTGCGTGAAGGCGTTTACACAGTCATGTAATCTTGTAACACACCAGAGAACACATACGGGAGAGAAACCCTTCAGGTGCACGATGTGCGGGATGGCGTTTACACAGTCATGTAATCTTGTAAAACACCAGAGAATACACACGGGAGACAAACCCTACAAGTGCAGTGTGTGCGTGAAGGCATTTGCACAGTCATCTGATCTTGTAACACACCGGAGAACACACACGGGAGAGAAACCCTTCAGGTGCACGATGTGCAGGATGGCGTTTACACAGTCAAGTAATCTTGTAACACACCAGAGAACACACACGGGAGAGAAACCCTTCAAGTGCAATGTGTGCGTGAAGGCATTTTCACGGTCATCTAATCTCGTATTACACCAGAGAACACACACGGGAGAGAAACCCTTCAAGTGCAGTGTTTGTGGGAAGGCATTTTCACAGTCATCTGCTCTTAAAAAACACCAGAGAACACACACGGGAGAGAAACCTTTCAGGTGCACTCTGTGCGGGAAGGCGTTTGCACGTTCATCAAATCTTGAAGTACACCAGAGAACACACACGAGAGAGAAACCCTTCAAGTGCAGTGTGTGCGTGAAGGCGTTTGCACAGTCATCTGCTCTTGTAAAACACCAGAGAACACACACGGGAGAGAAACCCTTCAGGTGTACTCTGTGCAGGAAGCCGTTTGCAGATTCATCAAATCTTCGAAGACACCAGAGAACACAAAAGCATCGGAAGATCCACAAGGAGCGGAGTCGGAGTCTGAAATCAGCTTGTGAAAGTCAAAGTGCCACAATGAGCCCATCCCTCATGAAACACGAACCGGACGAAAATCCCAGCTTGGACACTTTTAAAGGTATCGAGGTGAAATATGAAGAAGTGATGAGCGAAGAAGTGAAGGTAAAATGTGAAGATGAAGATTCAACTCCAAAATGGGACCTTCACATCGTGAAGCAGGAGGAGAATTCTGACTGTGAGTCAGAGTGAGGCAACTCCCAGCAGTTTGTGGAAGTGAAGGTGCGGGTGGACTTGCTCCTAGACAATACAAAGTCAAGTGGAGACCCGGTAGATGTGTAAGCCAGAGACGATGTCGCTACAATAGATGCACCTTTGTCACAGGCCTTTAATGACAGGAATGTGAAGTTGAACACTTTGTGGGCCCGTGGGTTGGGTAGATCTCTAACCAGGAGCAAGAGCCAATAAGCTCCCAAGCATTCACTATGTTTTTTTCTTTGGTTCTTTCGGTAAAGTCACGTAGAATGAGAATAAAATAATAAATTGATAAAATAAAATAACACAATAATATTCTCACTGTCTGGTAGGACAGTCTCGTCCCTTCACCTGATGAAGGCCGCTTGTGTTGTGGCCGAAACGTCGTGAGAATATTATTGTGTTATTTTATTTTATCAATTTATTATTTTATTCTCATTCTACGTGACTTTACCGAAAGAACCAAAGAAGATGAATCATTGCAGTCACGAAAGCTTTAAATCGAAAAATTCACTATGTTATCATAATTGCTTTTACATGGTGCTTGCTTAATCGTCTCAGCAACTCAGAGTTTTGTATCTCATCTCAAACGCTCGAAGAGCATCCCCAAGTAGCAGCTGTCCCTGTGTGGCACAAGGTGGTGGCCCTGCACCGGCCTGCATGTGGACAAGAGCCTGTCAGTAGGGGGCGATGATTGATGTGTCATCTCAGTTGTGTAGTTTGTAAGTAATGTTTAGAATTTGCTACATTTTCACTCAGATGCCAGCATGCAATGGTCTACTCGTTTTGAATGACACAATAGTATGTTTTACATACACTGTGAAGCAGACTGTGCAACTTTTTTTTTAAAGCTTGTTAATACAATGTAACGTGATGCAGTATATTTCACTGAAGTAATCCAATTTTGTTAATATGCCTGTCAATAATTTAGAATGAATACTTGTTTGATTTTGTGCATACTTGTAACATTTGATCTGTAAGGGTAAAACATTGAATAAGTGATGTTAGGACAAAGTGTGCGTGTCTGTTTGGAAGTAACCTGTACAGAGAACTCAGGTGGGACCCGTTGTTCTTGTGATACAGGTCAAATGGTGTTTTTGTGTTCCACGAAGCATCTGGAGCAACGCATTGTCTTTAAAATAGGTAGCACGCTCGGATCATTCATCAGTTACAAGGCATACCACTTAAAAGTTACACGTATAGGAGGAGGTACATTCTCTACAACACGAATTGTAGTTTTGTCTTACGTGTTTATGTAGATTTTGTCTAACTGGGACTAGAAATGTGCCTTGCTGATTGACGTCTGGATGTTCGTACCTATTGGATGAAGCAAACCCCACTGCTGTTGTTGAGACGCTGTGCACCAATAATGGTCCAACACATTGACGGCCTTCAGGCCAGGAAAGTCACAACATTTGCAAACGAAGGACGCATTCACGCAAGTACCCCATACTCCGTTTTGAAGTTTTAAAATGAAACATCTTTGAATTGTGTTGTGTTTTGAATTAGATAATTTTATTTCTTCATTAAAAGCTTGTATCAATTTACATCTGGAAGACTTCATTGAAAAGGACATTTCGAGTGAATTTTCTCTCAACGTTATGTAGATGGCCTTGCCGGGGGTTCGGTTCGATGCTGACTTTCACCTGTTTGGGATTGTGGGATCGAAATAAGGCGACACGGAGCTGCTGGCCGTGCGAGAATACCGCTGTCTGCAGATCGATTCCAAAGTAATCGAACGTCTGTCCCTGCGCCTCCGTCGTCCATGCAGGGGGTGCGTAGGTTTGCAGCGCCCCCTGCATGAAAACGACAGAAAGTGCAGCGCTCATCACAGATAGATAAAGTTGTGTGCTTATATTTAAAATGTTATTCTTTTATAAGGTGATGTTGAAATCGAAAAGTGTTTAGCCAGTTGATGATTTCAATCAGATTGATTCATTTATTATGAACCATATATCTGAGCTTTTGTTGTCCTGTTGAGATAAAGTTGTAAAAAGTCCGTGACTATAACTTCGCTCAATATTGTAAACGTGTTTCTATTATTTAGTTATTGTTTAATACAAAGTACTTCATATAATGGGTTTAAAGATGTATTTGAATGGCACGTTCGTTGTTCCGGTGTTTAATGGCTTGGACGTCATGGCAAATGGCTTCCATCGATGTGGAAGTCAATGGTGGATGATAATTTGACATTTCGGTGTTGATTTGGAGTAGATTGTTTAACTGTTGCATACCGGGTGGTGAAATGCTTTGCCGAGTACCTGAACTGTTTGACCAAGTGAATTCATGAAGAGTTCGATACGAGTTTGAGCGTTAATATTCTTGCGGAACGACAAAGATCTGATATTTTAAAGATTCCTGATCGTACGTTTATTGCGACAATGTTCACGGGGAACACGTGTGGAGGCGAGTTCCGGGTGAAGTCTCCCCTTACCTGGCAACCATGGTGGCTGTCCGCTGATCACTCTCGCTCCGTCACAGCTACGAGCTGTAGGGACAGGATTCTCCACCCTGGCGCTGTTTTAATTCACAGCACCAAGAGTGGAGAGCCTCATCCCTGCAGTTCCCTCCTGTTGTGCCGCATCATTTACCGCGTAACGAGGCAACGTTTTCATTAGTGCGTTCCACTACACACCCACACGAGCGAACCATGTGCAACAGTGTGCGTACATACAGACACGAACAAACACGCGGGTGCACATACACACACGAGCGCTTACTTGCAAACACGGACGAGTGGAGATGCACGCACGAGTGTGGTCACCACCTGTATAGCTACACTAGTCACGTGATAACTAGTATACTAAACTATACACTACACTATACACTACACTATACACTACTATAGACTATACACTACACTATACTAAACTATACACTATACACTACACTATACACTACGCTACTATACACTCCACTACTATACACTACACTATACACTACACTACTATACACTACACTATACACTACACTAAACACTATTATACACTACACTATATACTACTATACGCTACACTATACACTATGCTACTATACACTACACTATACACTACTATACACTACACTATACACTACACTACTATACACTACTATACACTCCACTATACACTACTATACACTACACTATACTTTACACTACACTATACACTACACTATATACTACACTATATACTACACTATACACTACATTATACACTACTATACACTACACTACTATACACTACTATACACTACACTATACACCACTATACACTGCACTATACACTACTATACACTGCACTATACACTACACTATACACTACTATACACTACACTATACACTACACTATACACTACACTACTATACACTACTACACACTAGTGCTGCACTAGTCCCCAAACTGCAAAGACAAAGGCTCCCCAATGTAGACTGACGCATCCACAGACCCACACATGGACCCACGGACTCGCACAGAAACCCACGGACTCATCGACTCCCACTGGGCGTGCGCTGTTAGCGAGCACCGGTGAGGGTCGCAATGGAACAACACCAGGGGCTGGTGTGGACAGAACCACGGCTGGCCGCTCGTCTCTCAAATTCTGATGTTAGCACCCCCACCCACCTCACCACCTCCTTAATTATGGCTGAGTCCACCTAAGTGACGCTCAGGACTGCTTCAGGTAAGGGGCCGACCTTAAATGACGTCACGTGATTTTAGAGGATTTTTGACCCCCCATCGTCACACGACGTCACACGACGTCACACAAAGTCAGACCCCTCCCCCTCAATTATGACGTCACAAAGTTCTGACCCCCTCCCCCCCCCAAAAAAAAACATGCTTCAAATCCCTTTAAACTATTGTCATTGTAGTGCGTATTTAATGTAGCGCAGCACTCTGATGTTGTAGGTAGAAAACATTACAAAGTCTATTTAATCAAGTAGAACGTGTTTATATTTATTTAAAGTTGCGCAATTTGATGTGACGTCACGTTTCTCAAACCCCCCCCCCCCCTTGTCACACATCGTCACAAACGTCTGACCCCGCCCCCCCCCTCTAGGTGCGTGACGTCATTCACGGACGGCCCCTAATTGTCGCTGGTATTGGCCGTGAGCGAGAATGGCGCAGCGCCACTAACCGCTACGCCGTGATGGTGCCCTTACCTGCGTGAACGGAGACGCGGTCAGACGATGGGTGAGCCGCTGGTGCGGGCAGGACGAGTGATCTCGGGCGTACCTCCTGACGTGGAAGGCGAGGGAGGTCGGAGTGCGCGTGTGAAGAGAGACGGCAAGGGGCGGGAGGAGAGGGGGGCGATCGGACGGAGCGGAAGCAGGAGGACGAGGGCAGGAGAGGCAGCGGAGCCGTGGAGGAGTCTGGGCGCACTTGATGGTGAAAGTTGACGTGGACGCACGCTGCAGAAGAGAAGAAAATCTTCACGCTCGGCGCCACACACAGCCAGACGTAGCTCACCTCATCCATCTTGCTGACGATGTGTAGGACGACTAGACTCTGGTTGTCTTGTAGCTCTGTGGAAAGAAGGAGAGGTAGCAGGTACCACCACAGTCAGTATGCACTGCTTTAATCATAGCAGGTACCACCACAGCAATATGCACTGCTGTTATAGCATAAAAAAATATAACGATACTATCATAGAATGTTAACTAAACGAGCATACATTTGTAACTAATTTAGGATAAACATTAAACTTAATGAGTATGGATAAATATACTGCATTAGCATACAGATTAAAATTAATTAGCATAGGGCAACCGTTGACCAATCGCTGCGCACCACCGCCGGAGACGCGCCCAGGTTTGCCTCTCGACCAATCGGATCGCTGGCCCTCCCCCCCTCCCCACTTTGGCACGCGGCGACCAATCAGATCGCGGGGAGGACGCTACCATTTTTAATGCCCTACACGCTGAACGCCGCGCGCCCATGTGCGTGTGAGTGTTTAGTTTTGTTTTAATTATTTTAATCATTAAAGTTCGCGAGTGTCAAGGTAAGCTACGTTGACTTTTTTATTTTAAAAGCATTTTCTCAAGAGAACCGTTGTTGCTGCGGCTGTTGTTGTGAAAGGCCCGGTACACCCTGAGGCCTTGCCTAGACTAGGACAGCCTTGATGTCACGTGGGTCCACACTCTTTGCGTCTTTCGGTGAAGTCACTGAGGTAGAAAATAAAATGTATTTAATTTAATTACATTTTATTTTATACCTACGTTAAATTTGATTTAAAAAAAATAATTTAATTAAAATATATTTTATACCTACGTTAAATTTAATTTAAATTTGTAATAAATTAAAATGTATTTATTTTGTTTCATTGCTACGTTAAATTAAATTGATTTTTTTTATAAATTAAATTTATTTAAATTACATTTATTTAATGCCTACGTTTAATTTAATTTTTAAAATAAATTACATTATTTAAATTAATTTTATTTCATACCTACGTTAAATTAAATTTTAAATAAATTAAATTATTTTATTTAAATTAAATTTATTTTATTTAAATTTATTTTATACCTACGTTAAATTAAATGAAATGTTTTAATAAATAAAATTGAATTTTATTTAAATAAAATTTATTTTATTTCATACCTACACATGTACAGTCATTTTAACTGCTCTGACTGCTACAAGCTAAGTGCGGCCTGGAATCGTATTATTAAGTAATACATTTTACAATTACAATTCCCTATAGAGGAACCCCATACTAATGAACTGACTACGTATCTATATAATTAAAAGACCGCACGCAGATATCGCAAAAGCGGACCCCGTTGTCAATGATATAATTCGATGTACGTACAGCAGTTGCTGCACGTACATCATTAAAATGACACCGATTGTAATACGTCACCAAAGACACAATTTTAATTTGACCCCCGGGTCTGATCGCGTTAACTGTGCAGGTGGCGGGTCGAGAGGTTACTTGCACGTGTGTGCAGCTTGTTGAATATTGACGTGCGATGACTTGTGGAGAGGAAGAATGATGATGATGGCGATGCAAGTCTTGAAGTCTGACGCTGTTCTCCGAGTCGTGTAGCCGACCGCGTGCGACTTTGGGGATTGCGTAATGTCATTTTAGTTTCCTCTGTGGAACTTTTTATTTTGTTGATTATAACGATGTAACTAACGTAGGGCGGGCTTGGGAGCGGCGTTGACGATGTGTTTTGGCGTTGCACCAACCAGCACCTTTGCATTCAGAAGTTGGAGGTGCTTTGATTGTTACAGCGAGAGGTGGAATCATCACCACCATGGGTTTTAAGTGGGCACGGAGCCCGTCAAGGGAATGGGTAGGTAGAGGAATGGGGTTGGAGAGTATACACAACTTGCATTTCTAGTCATTTCAACAATTTATGGGCATGCGCATCATTAACAGTATCCTGATTGATGAGCAAAACAAAATCATCAATCTATTGTCATAAATGATTCCGAAATATCAATAGTCCTGCTCAAAACCGCATTCCTATTGCTATAAAAAATCATTGCACCCCCATTCATGATGACAATTCCAATGTGGTCATTATGATGCTCAGAATTACACTTATATTCTCAGAATCATGAACATTTATTAAAACAGCAGTGTGCTCAAAATGCTCATTTAACAATTTCAACATGTACACAATCAATTCCAAGATTCTAATCAAAGTAAGTCCTATGTATCGTGGTGTTTTCATGCTTATACATTATTGCGCCCCCCCCAAAAAAATATACAAAAGTCTATTTTTATAATGTTTGCATGGTGTACAGTCTGGAAATTACCCACATGACAAATTTCAAGCTTGGTGCGTGTCGGGAAGTACGCTAAACATTTTGAACAGACGCACACATTCACAACTTTGCCTTTGGTATATATATGGAGATTAGTAATAAATTGTTAATTTAACTACTTTCAAGTTGACGGATTGGAAATAGGAATAGGACTGGCTCACCACGGGGCTTATCGCGTGGTATCTGGGCACTTTATTTGAAACGTAAACCCCACAGTTTGTGAGTACAATTCCTCGCAAGTTGCGTCCACACAGACAGACAGACAATGAGGTTTCTAGGTAAGAGTAAGAAATGAATCCACGTGTCGTGGAGAGACGAGAGAGCCAAGAGGTCACCTCGGGAGACGGGGCGGCACGTCAACCTTAGTCACGTGACGGAAGGAGTGTGGGCGTGCCGTGCGTGTGTGTCGTGTACTGTGTGTGTGTACTGTGCGTGTGTACTGTGTGTGTGTGTGGTGTGCGTGTGTGTACCGTGCGTGTGTGTGTACTATGCGTGTGTACTGTGTGTGTGTGTGTACTGCGTGTGTGTGTACCGTGCGTGTCGTGTGTGTGTACCGTGTATGTGTACTGTGTGTGTGTGTACTGTGTGTGTGTGTACCTTCTGTGTGTGTACCGTGTGTGTGTACTGTGCGTGTGTGTGTACTGTGCGTGTGTGTGTACCGTGCGTGTGTGTGTGTACCGTGCATGTGTGTGTACTGTGAGTGTGTGTGTGCGTGTGTGTGTACTGTGCGTGTGTGTGTACTGTGCATGTGTGTGTACTGTGCGTGTGTGTGTACCATGCGTGTGTGTGTGTCGTGCGTGTGTGTACTGTGCATGTGTGTGTACTGTGCGTGTGTGTGTGCGTGCCGTGCGTGTGTACTGTGCGTGTGTGTGTGTACTGTGCGTGTGTGTCGTGCGTGTGCATCGTGTGTGTGTACTGTGTGTGTGTACTGTGTGTGTGCTGTGTGTGTGTGTGTACTGTGTGTGTGTGTACTGTGTGTGTACTGTGTGTGTGTACTGTGTGTGTGTGTAACGTGTGTGGCGGTAGTCTAGCAGTTAGTACGCTGCTCTACGAACATAACGACCCGAGTTTGATTCCCGCTCACAGCCAACACCCAGTGACGATTATTTTAACCGGTTCTGGGCCTCCCCTAGGTCGTCTGAGCCTCAAGTGAGTACCTGCTGCGGTGTGTAAACATCGCTACTGGGGAGACAAAGGCGGTCGGGCACGGTGCTGGCCACCCACCCCCTCGTGTACCGTTCCGGCCTTCATAGGTGGCGCTGCTACTTGCTAACAGCACTTGCCCCAACAGTCTGTTAAGGCTACACGGGGGATCTTTGTCTTTGTATCACCACCCAGGAGTCACGGAGCTTTTGAGGCTCCGAGCCACGTGGGGATCCACAACAGCGTGAGGCGGTGCCACTCACAGGTGAGACTCGGGGATATGTGATTTCTAATCGATAGCCATCCGTCAGTTAACCCATCGCAACTGCTGAGTCTGTCACGCGACTTCCTCCTTCCAGCGAGCCTTTGACGCTTCACGTGGCCTCAAAGTGTACACAGTGTGTACGTATACACAATAATGTCCACGTTGTTGTTGCTGAGTTCACGCACTCAAGGGAGGGGGCAATGGAAAATGAATCTAAATCAACTTAAACTCCATCCCCCATGACCTCATCGGCATGAAGTGCCAGCGGGAGGTGTACCTCGATAGTGACGTCATGTCACCAAGGTATTCACACTCCCCCAACCCCGTCCACGGCGCTCTTGAACGTGACGTCACCTCCGCTTGGGTCACTGCCGATATCAATCCAGTGGCAATCCTTATTTGGGCAAAGCTACGCCCAGTGACTGGCGGTTCATTAACAATGTATTTGTTGAAGCCGTCGAGAGTTTATTGCGACGGGTTCAGCAGCCACGCCCCTTCCCTCGACATATGGGCTGGGCTCATTAACATAATTTATTCATATTCTTAGTTTTTTCGGTAAAGTCACATTGAAGAGAAACAACAAAATAACAAAATATATATAAAACAATAAAAAAAATTTTCACGACGTTTTGACCATAACTCAAACGGTCATCATCAGGTGTGTCGGTTTGCATAAATCAGACTTATACGCACAGAACTAGATCAGTTAGACAAGACACTCTACAAATCACACTTATCATTGACGGCAATAATGTCCACATCGGATTGGGAACATGTAGACAATATGACTGCCTCTTCAGCTGCTACTATGTCGACTAAATGTAAGGAAAACCTGATTTCCAAATTTAACCTCCTCTTCAGCAAAAGACCGGACCCACACACCAAAAAGTTAGACGTTAATAAAGTCGTAATTAATCGCTGTAACAGTTCTATTTCCGATGGTCTGAAATCCGTTTTAGCTAAAGGTCTAAACTTTGCAGTCACACCTAAACACATACCAGTTAATGATATAATTGCCTAAGTAGACGTTGCTCTCAGGGGCCTGGGTCACATCGCTGCAGACGTAGCAAGATCTGAAATCGCTGCAACCCTCAAAAACGCTAAGATGCCAGCTAGCAACCTCAGCAAAGATGAGCGTTTTGAATTATATAAATTAAAAAAGAGGAATGATATTGTAGTTCTCTCAGCTGACAAAGGCAATGCTACTGTCATCATCGATAAAATAGAATACAACAACAAAATTAAAGAATTACTCGACGATGGTAGTTATACAAAAATAAAAAGAGAACCCACCAACAGCCTCGTCACACAAACCAACAAAATAATTTCTGATTCAACCGCATTAATTGATCAATCTAAACAGTTTTCGTTGAAACCTTCTGCTGCCAGGCCACCAAGATTATACGGCTTACCAAAAATACATAAAGTTGATACACCTCTTCGTCCCATAGTCTCTACTATCAGCTCCCCCACCTACAAACTAGCTCGTTTTTTGTCTGAAATCCTGCGTCCTTTCACTGGAAAGACCACCTCTGCGGTACAAAATTCTACTCACCTGGTATCAACAATCAAGGGTATTTCCCTGTCCCCAGACGACCTGCTTGTCAGTTTTGATGTAGTTTCCTTATTCACCAAGGTTCCTGTACCTGACACCATTGCCATCATTGAAGACTTGGTTCATCAAGGACTAAACACTGAGGTACCCCAACTGGTGAGACACTGTTTAACCAATACATACTTCACTTGGAATGGAACTTTCTACAAACAAACTGAGGGCACCCCAATGGGCTCCCCCCTTTCTCCAGTTATAGCTAACATTTTCATGGAGAAATTTGAGACTGACGCCATCCAGACTGCCACTCTGCGCCCAACCTTATGGAAGAGGTACGTGGATGACACTTTTGTCATCTGGCCACATGGCCGGCCTGCTCTAGACCAATTCTTCGACCACATCAATTCCATACACCCAGCCATCAGATTTACCATGGAAGTCGAAATAGATGGCAAGATATCTTTTTTGGATGTCCTAATTAAAAAGAGACCTAATGGTTCAATGAGCCACTCTGTCTACAGGAAAGCTACCCATACGGATGCTTATCTGAAACCGGATTCCCACCACCATCCATCACAGAAGAATTCTCTCATCAAGACTCTATCATAGAGCCCAATGCATATCCGACCAGGAACACATAAGCAGTGAACTCAAGCACGTACACCAAGCTCTTAGGGCTAATGGTTACTCCGACTATACAATCCGCAAAGCTATCACTCAAACCATGAAGAAGAACCCTCTTGAGGAGCCTTTCAAAACCATCACTTTACCCTACATTGCTGGGATCACAAAAAAGATCTCCAAAATCTTGAATAAACACAAGATCCAGGTCCGTTTCAACACATAACATAAAATCCGTGATCTGGTTCCGTCTGTAAAAGATGTGATTCCGGACATACAATACCCTGGTGTCTACAAACTAAGTTGCCTCTGTGGTAGTAGTTACATTGGAGAAACCAAACGCCATGTCTCGGACCGCATTCGTGAACATAAAGCAGACCTTAAACACGGTAGGACCAACACCTCGGCCGTAGCAGATCATTGTTCTAATTCAGTAGGCTCACATGCCATTGACTTTTCCAAGACGGAGGTTCTTTGTAAGCCATCTGGCTTCCATGAGAGATTCGTTCATGAGGCTATCCACATATACAAGCACAGAGACAATTTCAACCGAGAAGATGGATTCTATCTTAGCAATCATTGGAAAGATTTGATAAATCATTTCAGTTCTTGATTGATTGTTCACGCTTACAGTGGCTTTCAGACAGCATACATTATAAAAAAAATTCGTCTCCCCCCTCCTCTTTTAAAAAAAAATAGATGGACTAGTCCTGGGCAAACTGCCAATCGCTGCGCGTGACGCCAACGTTTTTTTTAAAATAAATGTGCCGTTTTAAAAATAAATTTATGCAAACCGACACACCTGATGATGACCGTTTGAGTTATGGTCAAAACGTCGTGAAATTTTTTTTATTGTTTTATATATATTTTGTTATTTTGTTGTTTCTCTTCAACGTGAATTTACCGAAAAAACTAAGAATATGAATTACTGCAGTCACGAAAGCTTTAAATCAAAATATAATTTATTCAGTTACAGAGCCGCTCATTGTGGGAGGGGCGTGTCTCTTACCCCGGAAGTGACGTCATGTTACCTGCTGCCGCGTGACGTCGCTAGGTAACAGGAGGCTGCCGATCCGCGCTTGCACTGAAATCCGAGGTGAGAAATTCTCATGGTGGTGGTGGTGGTTGTTGTTGTTGTTGTTTACCAAGGTAGAGCCTCTCTCTCTCGTAGGAATGTCAGTTGAGTAGCAGCGAGCATTGGAATCGATGTCCAGGTTGGAACTTTACAACGCGGGGCCTAGCCACGCGGGACCTTGCCTCCTGCCCTCGCCTGATTGCGTTTACTTTAATTATCTCGCTTAAGTTTAATTTGTCTTCACCCGGCTCGCCACTTTGTAACTTTGTTTTATTGTAAATATTCACGCAGTTTTTATTATTTTCACCAGGCCAAGCCCGCTTGAGCTGCTATACCGCTCTTGTTATCAGAAGCGACCTGCCCACAACAACACAAGGTGAGGCTTTGTCAAAGTGTGTGAATGTTTTGACTTAAAACTTTGGTGACTGCAGGAATTAATATTCTTGGTTCTTTCGGTAAAGTCACGTAGATAGAAAATTAAATAAAAATAACAGATAATAAATGAAAATAAAAATAAAAAAAATTGAAAATGAAGCAAAAAACCCACGACGTTTCGATCGCAACACAAGTGGTCTTTATCTTATTAAATTTAATCTGTTATTTTTATTTTCTATCTACGTGACTTTACTGAAAGAACCAACAATACGTGCGTCAATGTCTATCGGTCAAAGACGCTAAGCGCGTGCCGCTGTTGACTCTGAATGTGTGGAGGGGAACACCTTCACCACGGGGAAAGAGAGACAGAGCCACGGATAGCCTCGGCTATGTTGATTGATCCTCGATTCATTACTTGGTGGCGTGAGGAAGAATTAATGCTGAGCAGATGAAGGTGGCCAGGCATGGTTGTGGTCACACCACCACCTGTTTACTCATGGCAGTGTGTGACAGTGTCAAGTTTGTGTTTGCAGTAAAGTCTATTAACTCTGTTGAACACGGAGGTTATAGCAAAACAATAGTTTATTTTTGTTTTCCTCTGGAACTCTTTGTAAGAATGGAAACAGGAGGTGAACACAGCACACACATGCAGCTGAAGTCGGAACTGTTCATCCCCAGCATTCAAGGACATCTGAGCCTGGATTCACACCTAAGTTGCGATTGAACGTTAATGCATTTCTGCATAACAGAAATAGTATTTTCAACACCCTTTGCTATGTCAGTCGAATTTAGCTTTCATAAATATTCTTTTTGTAGTCAGACAGCCGAAATTGTGTGCTCGGAGTTTTGGGTTAACATTCATTTTGAAGATATGAGGGCTTCCAGGCATATTTATGACATTTGCCCTCTCATTGTGATGAATTTGGGAAACGGTTTCACTACATCATGAATATAGTAATAAGTATAGACGTGTAAGTCACGTGTTACTGTGTATATATGCATTCCTCTGTGCCTCGAAACTGACTTGTAAATGGCGTGGATATTCTTATTTTCTGTCTGCAGCTGACGCTTCCTCTGACGCTTCCTCTGCAGAATTGGTTTCATGGAGCAAAGGCAGCAGCTCGGTACGACAAGTCAACAATGCGACCAGCGTGCATACAGCACGGACCGGACTGGAAAATTGACACAGCACCAGAGAACTCACACAGGAGAGAAACCCTTCAAATGCAGTGTGTGTGACAAGGCATTTGCATGGCCATCAGTTCTTGAGACCCACCAGAGAACACACACGGGAGAGAAACCCTTCAAGTGTACTCTGTGCGGCAAGGCATTTTCAGATTCATGTTATCTTGTAATACACCAGAGAACACACACGGGAGAGAAACCCTTCAAGTGCAGTGTTTGTGGGAAGACATTTTCACGGTCATCTGTTCTTAAAAAACACCAGAGAACACACACGGGAGAGAAACCCTTCAAGTGTACTCTGTGCGGCAAGGCGTTTTCAGATTCATGTCAACTTGTAATACACCAAAGAACACACACGGGAGAGAAACCCTTCAAGTGCAGTGTTTGTTGGAAGGCATTTTCACGGTCATCTACTCTTAAACAACACCAGAGTACACACACAGGAGAGAAACCCTTCAAGTGTACTCTGTGCGGGAAGGCGTTTTCAGATTCATGTCATCTTGTAACACACCAGAGAACACACACGGGAGAGAAACCCTTCAGGTGCACTCTGTGCGGGAAGGCGTTTGCACATTCATCAAATCTTAATGTACACCAAAGAACACACACGGGAGAGAAACCCTTCAGGTGCACTCTGTGCGGGATCGCGTTTGCACAGTCACCACATCTTAAAGTACACCAGAGAACACACACGGGAGAGAAACCCTTCAAGTGCAGTGTGTGCGTGAAGGCGTTTGCACATTCATCTGATCTTGTAAAACACCAGAGAACACACACAGGAGAGAAACCCTTCAAGTGTACTCTGTGCGAGAAGCCGTTTGCAGATTCATCAAATCTTCAAGTACACCAGAGAACACAAAAGCATCACAAGGAGCGGAGTCTGAAGTCAGCTTGTGAAAGTCAAAGTGCCTCAATGAGCCCATCCCTCATGAAACAAGAACCGGACGAAAATCCCAGCTTGGACACTTTTAAAGGTATAAAGGTGAAATATGAAGAGGTGAAGGTGAAATATGAAGAGGTGATGGTGAAATGTGAAGAAGTGATGAGCGAAGAAGTGAAGGTAAAATGTGAAGATGAAGATTCAACTCCAAAATGGGACCTTCACAACGTGAAGCAGGAGGAGAATTCTGACTGTGAGGCAGAGTGAGGCAACTCCCAGCAGTTTGTGGAAGTGGAGGTGTGGGTGGACTTGCTCCTAGACAATACAAAGTCAAGTGGAGACCCGGTAGATGTGTAAGCCAGAGACGATGTCACTACAATAGATGCATCTTTGTCACAGGCCTTTCATGACAAGAATGTGAAGTTGAACACTTTGTGGGCCTGTGGGTTGGGTAGATCTCTAACCAGGAGCAAGAGCCAATAAGCTCCTAAGCATTCACTATGTTATAATAATTGCTTTTACATGGTGCTGGCTTAACCGCCTCAGCAACTCGGAGTTTTGTGCCGTACCTCGTCTGAAACACTCGAAGAGCATCCCCAAGTAGCAGCTGCCCCTGTGTGGCATAAGGTGGTGGCCCTGCACCGGCCTGCATGTGGACAAGAGCCTGTCCGTAGGGGGCGATGATTGATGCGTCATCTCAGTTGTGTAGTTTTTAGGTAATCTTTAGAATTTGCTACATTTTCACTTAGACGCCAGCATGCAATGGCCTACTCGTTTTGAATGACACAATAGTATGTTTTACATACACTCTGAAGCAGACTGCAACTTTTTTTTAAAGTTTCTTGTTAATACGATGTAACGTGATGCAGTATATTTCACTGCAGTAATCCAATTTTGTTAATATGCCTGTCAATTTAGAATGTATACTTGTCTGGTTTTGTGCATACTTGTAACATTTGATCTGTAAGGGTCAAACATTGAATAAGTGATGTTAGGACAAAGTGCGTGTGTGTTTGAAAGTAACCTGTACGGAGAACTCAGGTGTGACCCGTTCTTGTGATACAGGTCAAACGGTGTTTTTGTGTTCCACGAAGCATCTGGAGCAACTCATTGTCTTTGAAATAGGTGGCACACTCGGATCATTCATCAGTTACAAGGCATACCACTTAAAAGTTACACGTATAGGAGGAGGTACATTCTCTACAACACGAATTGTAGTTTTGTCTTACGTGTTGAGGCCACGTGATGTGTCGAAGGCTCTCTGCCAGCTCAGGACAGACCCAAGTTGCCATGTGCTCAATAAGATGACTGACAGAGGCACCACTGCACCGACTTGGTGTGGCCGACGCTCCGCTCGTTGTCGTGAGCGTCGCTCATCCGCCCTCCGTTGTTACTGGAGGGCGACTGCCTCCAACTGCCCAGCAGCGTGCTTCACGAGCCTCCTCCACAGAGGCCGATCTTGACACCGCTGGTACCAGTCATCGGCAAGCCCACTCAGCTCCACATCCTTCTTGTACAGCATCAGTCCATACATCTTTAAGAGGGTTATCGAAATGCCATGCTACAGACAGATGGGCAGATATGAACGAACAGAGCTAATGCATTAACATCTCAACCTTGGTTGGAAAGCGTTAAAAAGGAATGTCTTATTTGACCTGAACTGCATATTGATTGATTTGAGTTAAGGACAATAAAAAATAACTAATACAGAGATCGTGCACTCACATCAGTCTGGGTTAGCACGTGAGAGGACCTCCTGTAATACTATGATCTTACCAGATACGGAGACAAATTGGCATTAATGCAGATTTGAGGCTATGCGGATGGCTTTGAACCCTAAGCACCCTTCAATGGTAATGCACATAATAGAGACATGCTTTGTTCACTTTTCTAAACCCATGCTTTTAAAATAATCTCAAGCAATTTTCTCTGCCAGTCATTGCCTGATCTTATTGCACACAAACACACACTCACATACTCACACACACACAAAGATCCCCCGTACAGGCGTCAACAGACTGCTGGGGCAAGTGCTGTTAGCGAGCACCTATGAAGGCTGGCACGGCACACGGGGGTGGGTAGCCAGCACCGCGCCCGGCCGCCTTTGTATCCCGAGTGGCGATGCTCACATCACACTGGGTACTCAGTTTTAGGCTGAGTCGACCTAGGGAAGGCCCAGGACCAGTTCAGATAATCGTCACTGGCGGTGTTGGCCGTGAGCGGGAAACGATCCCAGGTCTCCGGGTTCGTAGCACAGCGTAGCGCTAACCGCTGCCCTACCGCTCGTACAAAGATACGTTTAAACACGCGCACGCAAATACACATTCTGTTTGACTAACACTTCTTTCAAACCGTACGTAGCCAAACATTTCCGTTGTAGAGTTTCTGGATAATGTTTGGAATTACCACAATTTTAACCGTGACACCAACATGCAATGACCTGTGCGTTGTGAGTGACACAATACTCTGTTTTACATCCGCCTTGAAGCAGAACAGCGCATATTGTGGTGAATGTTACTGGGGTAGCCAGGTGTGCCTGTCGGATTTGAACTTTGAACCTCTGCAACAAATAGAGTATGCGCTACCATATTCCTGGTTCTTTCGGTAAAGTCACGTAGATAGAAAACAAAAAATAAACAAAATAAAAGATCAAAAAGATACAAATAAATAAAAATAATACATTTAAAAAAATAAATTGATGAGAAGATGCCATGGGTCGACTGACTTGAGATGACTGGCCAATGCACCGCCCGTACACACACAGTGTGTACGTACACACAATAATGTCCACGTTGTTGCTGAGTTCACGCACCCAAGGGAGGGGGCAATGGAAAATGAAGCTAAATCAACTTAAACTCCATCCCCGCTCTGTGACGTCACCACTCAGCATGACCTCATCGGCATGAAGTGCCAGCGGGAGGTGTACCTCGCTAGTGACGTCGTCACCAAGGTATTCACACTCCCCCCAACCCCGTCCACCGCGCTCTTGAACGTGACGTCACCTCCTCTGGGGTCACTGCCGTTATCGTTCCAGTGCCAATCCTGATTTGGGCAAAGCTACGCCCAGTGACTGGCAGCTCATTAACATAATGTATTCGTTAAAGCCGCCGCGAGTTTATTGCGATGGGTTCAGCACCTACGATATATCGCATGGTACATTAACATAATTGAATCATACTCTAATTTATTTATTTACGGAGCAGCTCAATGGTGGGAGGAGCGTGTCTCGTTTCCCGTAAGTGACGTCATGCCACCTGCTGCCGCGTGATGTCACGAGGTAACAGGAAGCTTCCTGCACTGAAATCCGAGATGAGAAATTCTCATTGCGATTGTGGTTGTTGTGGTTGTGGTGGTTGTTGTTGTTTACCAAGGTAGAGCCTCGCTCTCTCTCCTAGGGATGTCAGTTGAGTAACAGCGAGCATGGGAATCGATGTCCAGGTTAGAAGTTTACAACGCGGGGCCTAGCCACGCGGGGCCTTGCCTCCTGCCTTCGCCTGATTGCGTTTACTTTAATTATCTCTCTTAAGTTTAATTTGTCTTCACCCGGCTCGCCACTTTGTAACTTTGTTTTATTGTAAATATTCATGCAGTTTTTATTTTCTTTTGTTACCAGGCCAAGCCCGCTTGAGCTGCTATACCGCTCTTGTTATCAGAAGCGACCTGCCCACAACAAGAATAACAACAACAAGGTGGGACTTGATAATTATTTTTTTTACCCTTTTATCTGGCGACAAAACTGACACCTTTTTTTACAAGGAGTCATGTTCACATTGACCACAATACCTGCGGTCGGAACGCAAACACAAAACAACAACTCTGATAATGTATTGGCACTGTCCTTGAAATTGATTGGTCCACACCCGAGACAGCTTTCTTTAGAGCCTCCTCTCACGTTGGTGTTGGACCAGAAGACGCCAAAAAGAAAGCTGTCTCGGGCGTGGACCAATTAATTTCAAGGACAGTGCCATATACATTATCAGAGTTGTTTTGTGTTTGCGTTCCGACCGCAGGTATTGTGGTCAATGTAAACATGACTCCTTGTAAAAAAGGTGTCAGTTTAGTTGCCAGATAAAAGGGTAAAAAAACAATTATCATATTTTGTTACTGGCAAATGAGGTTCCCAATGGTGTAAGGTGGGGCTTGTCAACAGCGTGGTGGTGTTCACTCTAGACGCTTAGTGGTGTTCACTCTAGATGCTTGGCGGTGTTCACTCTCGATGCGGGGTGGTGTTCACTCTAGACACGTGGTGGTGTTCACTCTAGACACGTGGCGGTGTTCACTCTAGACGTGTGGTGGTGTTCACTCTAGATGCGTGGCGGTGTTCACCCTAGACATGTGGTGGTGTTCACTCTAGACACGTGATGGTGTTCACTCTAGACACGTGGTGGTGTTCACTCTAGACGCTTAGTGGTGTTCACTCTAGACACGTGGTGGTGTTCACTCTAGACACGTGGTGGTGTTCACTCTAGACACGTGGTGGTGTTCACTCTAGATGCGTGGCGGTGTTCACTCTAGACATGTGGTGGTGTTCACTCTAGACACGTGGTGGTGTTCACTCTAGACACGTGGTGGTGTTCACTCTAGACGCGTGGCGGTGTTCACTCTAGACATGTGGTGGTGTTCACTCTAGACACGTGGTGGTGTTCACTCTAGACATGTGGTGGTGTTCACTCTAGACTCGGGGTGGTGTTCACTCTAGACCAGTGGTTCTTAACCTGGGTTCGATCGAACCCCAGGGGTTCGGTGAGTCGATCTCAGGGGTTCGGCAGAGCCCCCGCCACGGAGGTCCGGACACACTTGAATTATTGTGTAAATTTGTGATGACACACACGGCCCGCTTGGCCATCACTGGCTGCAGATGATCATGCTACACTGCTTGGCCAATCAGCGCTGCGGGGAATTTAGTGCATACTCAGTAGTCAACGTGTGACTGTTGTTGTCGTACGTCGTGTGATTTCTTTAATATTTTATCCATACTAACTATGTCGGGCAAAAGAAGAAAGTGGTCGGACGAATATGTACAACATGGATTCTCATGTATCACGGAACGTGATGGGAGTGAGCGTCCTATCTGCATGATTTGCAACGCCAAGTTGAGCAACTCTAGTCTTGCACCGGTAAAACTAAGGGAACACTTCTTGAAGCTGCATGGAGACGGGGAATACAAGAACACAACACTTGCTGAATTCAGGGTGAAGAGAGCCAGATTCGATGAAAGGGCCACTCTGCCTGCTCTTGGATTTGTACCTGTTAACAAACCGATCCTGACAGCATCGTACGAAGTTGCTTACCTGATCGCAAAGCAGGGCAAGCCACACACCATTGGTGAAACACTTGTGAAACCAGCTGCATTAAAGATGGCGAATCTGATACTCGGAACAGCGGCCGAAGGTAAATTATCCCAAATTCCCCTTTCAAATGACACCGTCAGTGACAGAATAGAAGACATGAGTAAAGACATCTTGGCTCAAGTAGTCGCGGATCTGATTTCAAGCCCGGCAAAATTCAGCCTTCAACTCGACGAAACCACAGACGTTTCTGATCTAAGCCAGCTTGCTGTTTTTGTACGCTATGTGAAAGACGACATGATAAAAGAAGAGTTTTTATTTTGTAAGCCTCTTACAACAACAACGAAGGCAGCCGATGTGAAGAAGCTTGTGGATGACTTCTTCAGAGACAACAATCTTTCATGGGATATGGTTTCTGCAGTTTGTACGGACGGAGCTCCAGTCATGCTGGGAAGAAAGTCTGGTTTTGGTGCGCTAGTAAAGGCCGATGCACCACACATCATTGTGACGCATTGTATTCTGCACAGGCATGCGTTGGCAACAAAAACCTTACCTCCAAAAATGGCAGAAGTATTAAAAACTGTGGTGGAATGTGTGAACTATGTGCGAAAAAGTGCTCTGAGGCACCGCATCTTCAGTGAGCTGTGTAAAGAAATGGGCTCTGAATTTGAGGTACTTCTGCTCCATTCTAATATTCGGTGGTTATCCCGGGGACAGGTGCTGAATCGTGTTTTTGCCATGCGTGTGGAATTAGCCCTGTTTTTGCAAGAGCACCAACACTGCCATGCAGATTGCTTCAAAAATCCTGAGTTCATTCTCATTTTAGCGTACATGGCTGATATATTCGCAGCTCTCAATCATCTCAATCAGCAGATGCAGGGTGGTGGAGTCAATATCATGGAAGCGGAAGAACACCTGAAGGCTTTTCAAAAAAAGCTACCGTTATGGAAACGACGAACAGAGAACAATAACTTCGCAAACTTCCCGCTTCTGGACGACTGTGCAAGTAAGATCGAAGATGTGTCTGGAATCGGAGATATTTCTGTATCCACGGAACTGAAGCAAACAATTGCCACGCACTTAGATGAGCTTGCAAAGTCTCTCGACGGATATTTCCCTACAAGAGAGTCATATCCAGCATGGGTGAGACAGCCGTTCACGTTTGCTGTTGAAACAGCAGATGTCAATGATGAATTCCTCGACGAAATCATTGAAATTCAGCAGAGCCAGGTTCAACAGCAACTCTTCAGAACAACAACGCTCTCAACGTTTTGGTGTCGACAAATGAACAAGTATCCAGTTATGGCTAAGAAAGCCCTGGATTTTTTTATACCATTTGTTACAACATATCTTTGTGAGCAATCCTTTTCGAGGATGCTGGACATAAAAACGAAGAAAAGGAACAGACTTTGCTGTGAAAATGACATGAGAGTGGCACTTGCCAAGGTGAAGCCACGCATATCTGAACTGATCTCTCAAAGGCAACAGCAGAAGTCACTTTGATTTCCAGGTATGTAATTTGTTGTGAGTTTATGCATTGTGTTGGTTTTATTCTTTGAACAAGGTAATGTTCATGCACGGCTCATTTTGTGTACCAGTAAAAAACATATCTACGTCTTGAATTTGAAAAAAATCACATTTTATTTTTCACTAAAGAGGGGTTCGGTGAATGCGCATATGAAACTGGTGGGGTTCGGTACCTCCAACAAGGTTAAGAACCACTGCTCTAGATGCGTGGCGGTGTTCATTCTCTACATGTAGAGGGGAGACCGGGGGTTCGGGAAGGAAATCCACACGACCACGGGGAGAGAGACACGCAGCCTCGGTTGTGTTGATTGATCCTCAATTAACTACTTGGTGGAGTGAGGAAGCATTAATACTGAGCAGGTGAAGGTGGCCAGGCGTGGGTCTGGACACACCACCACCTGTGAACCATGCCAGTGTGTGACAGTGGTGGAGCCAGTGGGGGGTGGGGTGGCACGTGCCCCCCCAACGATTCGATCTAAATCCCTCATTTTGATAAGATCATTGGGGTTTATTAGTAATAAGCTTCGCTACCCAGCTTCGCCCGGGACTTGGATTCTTGTTTTTGGTTAACTTCGCATTCCCTTCTATTTCACTGAAAAACCCTGGAAAAAATTGATGCTTGCAAGAAAGAAAAAAGCCGAAACAAATCAATTTACCTAAATCGGATGTTTTCACTCAAGGAAATTCAACCTTAACCCACTTCTACGTAAGGTCGATTTTGGCCACTCGGGGAAGGGAATAATGACGTGGCGAGCTGAAAATAGTCATGTTCACTTAGAAATTCCAGACAGCGTTAGCTGTGCAAATTTTCACGACGCCAGAGCTCAGCGTTGGAGAGGTTTTTGTTGCTTCACACAAACAAAAAGATGGAATGTTCTGCTTCATATTTAAGATAGCAGTTCTACTCGTTCTTCGCACGGAGGATATGTATTGAACTCCCAAGAAACCAATGGCTTCATCGGCCAGGAGCGAAGCGCCACCTAAAATCTCCCGGCACGCTGTTAACAGCTCTAAGCATTGCAGAGCGCTTAACTCAGAGGTGTTGCGGGTTGACGCCAGACACTTCATGGTCATTTCCCCCCCCCCCAAAAAAAAATACAAAATACTTTTTACATTTTTTACATTGTGTACAGTATGGAACATACCCACATGCCAAATTTCAAGTGCGTGGCACGTTGGGAAGTATGCTAAACATTTCGAACAGACAGACGTATCCACACATTTCCCTTTCATATATATAGATAAATCAGCATTTTGCGACCCCCACTGCCACCGTGTGGCATAGTATTACGTGCCGGGGACTCTATGAGAGGACAACAGTCTGAGTCCATAATTGGCAATAAGTAACTGCAAAGCAGTTGTAAGTGAGTCACAGAATGTTGCGCAGTTGCGTATACAGTACACGACTTCCCTGAAGACAAACACCTTCAGCGAGCGCAATGCCGATCACACGCGTCGAATAAAAAGCAAGGGACAAGTCATTACTTACTAACAACTCCTTACTAACAACTCCTTACTAACTAACAACTCCTTACTAACAATTCCTTACTAACAACTCCTTACATACTAACAACTCCTTACTAACAATTCCTTACTAACAACTCCTATCATTTTTCATTGCTGGAGGGGTTGCCCCCCCTACCTGAAAATCCTGGCTTCGCCTCTTGAGTGTGTGACAGTGTCAAGTTTGTGTTTGCAGTAAAGTCTATTAACTCTATTGAGCACGGAGGTTATATCAAAACAGTAGTTTAGTTTTTGTTTTCCTCTGCAACTCTTTGTAAGAATGGAGTCAGGAAGTTAACACAGCACACACGTGCAGCTGAAGTCGGATCTGTTCATCCCAGCATTCAAGGACATCTGTGCCTGGCTTCACACCTCTAAGTTGCGATTGAACATTAATTTATGCATTTCTGCCGGACACAAGTAGTATTATTTTCAACACCCTTTGCAATGTCAGCTGAATTTAGCTCTCATAAATATTCCTTTTGAAGCCAGACAGCTGAAATTGTGTGCTCGGATTTTTTGGTGAACATTCATTTTGAAGATACGAGGGATTTCCAGGCATGTTTATAACCATTTGCCCTCTCATTGTGTGCCATAACAGCTCGTGTGATGAATTTGGGACACTTTTCCACTATATCATGAATATATATAGACGTGTAAGTCACGTGTTACTGTGTACGCCCAGTGACTGGCGGCTCATTAACATAATGATTCATTGAAGCCGTCGGGTTCAGCAGCCACGCTCCATCCCTCGACATATGGCTAGTGTACATTAACATAATTTATTCAGTTACAGAGCCGCTCATTATGGGAGGGGCGTGTCTCTTAACCCGGAAGTGACGTCATGTTACCTGCTTACCCACGTGACGTCGCGAAGTAACAGGAGGCTGCCGATCCACGCTTGCACTGAAATCCGAAGTGAGAAATTCTCATCGTGGTGGTGGTGGTTGTTGTGGTGGTAGTTGTTGTTGTTGTTTACCAAGGTAGAGCCTCTCTCTCGTAGGGATGTCAGTTGAGTAGCAGTGAGCATGGGAATCGATGTCCAGGTTGGAACTTTACAACGCGGGGCCTAGCCACGCGGGGCCTTGCCTCCTGCCCCCGCCTGATTGCGTTCACTTTAATAATCTCGCTTAAGTTTAATTTGTCTTCACCCGGCTCGCCACTTTGTAACTTTGTTTTATTGTCAATATTCACGCAGTTTTTATTTTCTTTTGTTACCAGGCCAAGCCCGCTTGAGCTGCTATACCGCTCTTGTCATCAGAAGCGACCTGCCCACAACAACACAAGGTGAGGCTTTGTCAACGTGTGTGAATGTTTTGACTTAAAACTTTCGTGACTGCAAGAATTAATATTCTTGGTTCTTTCGGTAAAGTCACGTAGATAGAAAATAAAATAAAAATAACAGATTATAAATTAAATGAAAAATAAATTTTTTAAAATAAAGCAAAAAACCCACGACGTTTCGATCGCAACACAAATGGTCTGTATCTTCAATTCCAGACATCCCGCCATCAAATTCACCATGGAAGTGGAGAAAGATGGCAAGCTACCATTCTTAGATGTTCTGTTTGAGAGGAGACCTGATGGCTCATTGGGGCATTCTGTCTACAGGAAACCCACCCACACAGATTCCTACTTGAAACCTGATTCCCACCACCACCCAGCCCAAAAGAATTCTCTCATCAAAACTTTATACCATAGGGCTCATTGCATTTCGGACCAACACCACCTGACCAGTGAATTAAAACATGTACACCTGGCCCTCAAAAGGAATGGTTACTCTGACCGTACCATCCGCCAAGCTCTTTCTCCCTCCATACAGAAACAACCACTTGATACTCCGGTCAAAACCATCACACTACCATATATAGCAGGCGTTACTAAAAAGATTTCCAAAATTCTTAACAAACACAAGATCCAGGTCCGGTTCAATACAGTACACAAAATTCGTGATCTGATCCCATCCGTGAAGGATGTCATTCCTGACTTACAGTGTTGTATATGCCCCCCTTTCCATCTTAATATTAACAAGTAATTTTTCAATACATATAGATACATATTTCTATTGTTTCTTTTAATTTTAATAATGAATAAAAACACCAAACCAGGCCTCAGCATGGCATGTGGAGGTCATATTTACCTTGACCCACTAACACGATTTTGACGTTCAGAGCCCTCCCAGGGTCAGAGGGAGCAGATAGAGAGCAGAGCGCAGCGGATTGCAAAGGGCTGACGTAAACACAAAGCCAGGGTCACTGGGAGGTTGCGTTAGACTAGATCTAGTTAAGTCAAAAAAGCTAATTGGTTCTGCATTACTATTAAAGTAACTTAAAGTCGGAATTTAACAACAGGGTAGGCTAAAGTTATTGATCTTCACACCCACTTCAATTGAACCCTGCCACAAGCTACGTCAATGTAACCATCACCCGTCTATTAATTTAATATGAAATGTATTTACATATTTTAATAATTTCTATACGACTTGACCCGAAGCCTAACAATCAGGTTTTCCTAAGTCAACATGAATGCTCTAGCCTCCACCCATACGCAAATAATAAGCCGGGTTAAAGTAAGAGTAGAGAGGAAAAGAAATGCAAGCGAACAGCAAAACTGCAACGTAAGCAAAGGGCGATGTTAAACCCAGGGTCGGAGAGAAAGGGAAATCCCGGCCGTCTTTGTATCCCTGCAGCACGGGGTAGGAGTGTGTATACGCTCGGGGAAACACGAGTCAAACACCACAACAGGAAGCTGACCCAGACCTTGGATTAATACAGAATCATAACTGTGGAACTCTGATGAAATGAAATGTTAACTTAAAACTTTTTAACCATTTCTTTGTGCGTCGGTGAAAGTCGGAGGGAATATCGCCCCTCCCTCCAGGTTGTGCACCCAGACAGAGAGGTGCCTTCGAGACAATTTATAACATTTGATTGTTTTACTTGTGGGTTTTATGGTAGGAGTATGACAACGGAATATACCGTCGGTGATGCACAAGGACACACACTGACACACGTACGGACACACACACGGACGCAGATACATACGGACAAATCCTGACACAGCAAAAATCGAAAGAAACCCCGCCTTGTGGGCAGGATCCGAGTGAAGGGATTTTTGGGCATAAAAAGAGGATCCTGAGCATTGAAACCTCAGTTCGACAGGAGTGGGTCGGCTCACCAGAGTTCGACCGGGGGGGGGGGTCGGCTCACCAGAGTTCGACCGGGGGGGGTCGACTCTCGGGAGACAGTTCGACTCGGAGGAGTTCAACTCGAGGGAGTTCGACCAGGGGGGTCGGCTCACCAGAGTTCGACCAGGGGGGTCGGAACTCGGGGAGTTCGACTCGGAGGAGGTCGGAACGCGGGGAGTTCGACCAGTGGGTCGGCTCAGGAGCAACAGGTCGCCAGCCGGCGAGCTGCAGAGCAGGGGGCGGCGAGCAGAAGCCAAAGTGGCCCCGTCGCTACCCACTGACGTTGGCAAGACTCGCAGGGTAGTGAGGCGTCACCTAGTGTGATTTCAAAGAGCAGAAAGACAGAGTATTGCTGATTCTACATTGAGTCCAGCTGCAGAGCGACCGACGCACCAAGCAAGAGCTTCTGCAAACCAGAGCAAGAGCACGTGCGACTTGAGTCATCCAGCAGTGGAGAAAAACCTGCTTTCAGCAAACCAGCAACGAGCACGTTCGAGTTCTCCACCCAGAGAGAGGGAGCGTGCCGATGCAGCTCATCCAACAGCGGAGAGAAACTGCTGTCAGCGAACCAGCACGAGCGTGATCGCGCAGCTCATCCAGCAGTGGAGAGAGGTGTCCACTGAGCAGAACTGAGAGCGATCAAGCAACTCTCCCCCGTGGACAGAGGCTGGCTGCTGCGTGGAGGAGGGCGGCGATTCGTATGATGCACTCCCACACACCTCACCGCTCTAAAGGGAGCGAGGCTACTTCTCCTACAAGCGATGCCAACTTCAGCGTATGGCAACGCAAAGAATTAATTCCAAACACTGACTATTCAAAACAATTCATATCACTCAAACATACACAGGTCCTTAACCAGAAGCGAACACTCAAGTCCGTGAACCATCTGGCTGTGGAAGCATCGATCATGTGATAACAGTCCGTCATTTATAAGTATATTCATAATTTCCCTCTTTAATATTTTGTTTTGGACTGTGCTTCTAATCGCATAAGTTACCAACCGATCCATCAATACGAATTAACCCTTGGCACCTTCGCCACGGAGCTACGCTCCCGGGGAGGAATCGTGCTAAACCGATTTTCTGATCATACAATCTTATTCACGAATTAATTAATTAATCTCCCGTGAGATAACACGTTCCGCCGCATACCCTCACACTAAGCCATTTCGGGAATCTTATAGTCTGTCCGGTAGATCTGTTGTTACATTTATGCCTTTGGAAGTAATAACTGTTTGATTGTCTTTTTATATGAATACCGTTGCATGTTAATCAATCGCCTGTGATAATGTGCTGACCATTTCAAGCATAATGTATAAGCTTTTGTGTAGCATAGCATTTGCATGTCCTGACTCTCTCACTAACAGCAATCGCTTTATGCGGGGTCCATGTGTTATCAAAGTGAAATCGTACAGTCGTTGATGATACTGTCTTGATACCGTGTGGATACCGTGTTGAAGTTCCGAGATTGAGAGTTCACATACATGTTATAGTTAAGGTTTAATTAGAAAATAAATTGATTAATACAGAGGTGGTCGTGTGATTCTTTCCTGAAATTTTGCATAAGATCTGTATCCTGCGACGAGATATGAACTCGGGAACCTAAACTATAAACACACCAATCCACACTCATTAAACGTTAATTAAAGCGAATGATATGAACTTGGGACCTAAAATATGAACACTCGGGGAGTGTTAAAGCGAGAATCATTGTATTATGCTGATCAATAATACGAAGTTAGACAACGAGGCCGAATTGACACTAGCGTAACTGCACACGATTGATTGCGCTATCCTGATTGATAACCCCACCTCGTCCACGAGGCGGGGCCTGATTATCATAAAGGCTATCATTAACACAACCACACCCACTCGTATAAATTAATACGATCACCTCTCTAATTAGCATAGTTATACGCATAATTACACGAATTAACATAATTTTGGATTAATTATGCAAATTTCGAATTTCATTTAATTATAATTATTTTTCATGAATTTTCACACACCCACATATACAACAACAGTACCCCGGGGTTTACAAATTGAGTTGTACCTGCAGTGATTGCTATATCGGGGAGACAAACCGACATGTCTCTGACCGAATTCGCGAGCACAAATCAGATTTGAAACACGGCAAAACGAATTCTTCTGCCGTGGCTGATCACTGCTACAACGCTGTGGGGGATCACGATATAATTTTCTCCGATACCAAGGTTCTTTGCAAACCCACGGGTTTTTATCAGAGATTTGTTCATGAGGCAATTCAGATCTACAAACACAGACACAATTTCAACCGAGAAGATGGTTTCAAATTAAGCAACCATTGGAAAGATGTTCTAAATCGAACTAAACATTAAACTAATTTCAATGGTACAGTATATTTTTCAAGTAGTGGTACCCCAAACTTTCGCAGCTCTTATAAATTCCCTTTTCACACCATCAATAGGTAAACTCCCCCTCTCCCCCTCCCCCCCCCCCCCCCGCGCCAAACGGCAAGTCCACCGGCACGTACACCACCTCTTTTCTAAAATCGGCCAATCAAATGCTAATTTTTATGATAATTTCTTTGTCAGAACACCTTGTTTGCTCGCACACAGTTTAAAGGTCCGCAGTCTGAGCGTGGTTGTGTTTCGCTAAATTCTCCTGTTTGATTTGTACTAGGTGCATCGGTGAATGTATATGCTCTGACTTTAACATAGCTATTTCTGTGACCAGTTACAAGCTAATCACTCAGCTATTTCAATGCTAAATTCTATGCTAATTCCTTTGTCAAGGGGTGCCTCTGTGGATGTGTATACTTTAACTTAGCTATTTCAATGAGCCATTTCAATGCTAAATTATATGCTAATTCCTTTGTCAAGGCGCTTTGTTTTCTTCTCACACAGCTTAAAGGTCGTGATCTAAGCGTGGCTTCTCCCACTCCAGCGCTGTCCTTCAGACAGTCTCGTCCCTTCACCTGATGAAGGCCGCTTGTGTTGTGGCCGAAACGTCGTGATTTTTTGTTATTTTATTTTCACCTACGTGACTTTACCCAATAGAACCAAAGAGTATGGATCCTAGCAGTCACGAAAGCTTTAAATCTAGAAAAGGCACAGTACTGCTTATTATCAAGGCTATTGTAAATTTGATTCAAAGAGTCTAATGCAGCAGATGTGGTGCTGGATTTTTTCCGGAACCCAGATTGTTTTAGATCTAGTAGATTGTTGGTGGACAGGAAACTGCTAATTTGGTAGTTCAAAAAATTTTCTAAAATTTTCATCAATGGGGACAAAATTGAGATTGGTCGGTAGTTATTGGGATCATCTTTAGGGCCCCCTTTGTGAAGTGGACGGACATAGGAATGATTCCATTCTAGAGGAACTGATGCTTCTTTGATGGACAGGTTGAAAATATGGGCTATAGGTTTGTACATTAGGTGACCAACAGTTAGTAGAGCAAAGACGGGAAAACTATTTGCTCCGGTAGAGGAGGACCCTTTGAGGTAGGACAGTTGTTTCAGAACATTACTTTCGTGGATTAGTTGGAAACTAAATTCGTTTAATGTTTGGACAGGGGTGTAGGAATTTGCAGGAGCAGGGGTGACTCCCAATACATTATCAAAAAGATTACCAGCTTCAGAAAAATGAAGGTTAAAATTGTCAACTATTTTTTGGGGATCCGCATTTCGGTGAAGCTCAACGGGCAGATTTTCTGTTTTAGATGCCTTTTCGATAGATTTGATTGTTTTCCAAAAATCCTGGCATTTCCATGTGATTCCAGGAGAGTGGAGGAAAAGTAGGCATTTTTTGCATGCCGTATTTTTTACGCATCTATTCCTTAAAATCCTGTATTCTAGCCAGTCATTTGCCAAATTACTTTTCTGAGCACATGCCCAAGCCTTGTCCCTAGTTTTCATGAGCTTTGTAATCAAAGGATCATACCATGGTGGGCGGTTGCCTTTAGTTTTAAATCTAACCAACGGAGCATGTTTGTTAAGAATTTGGAGAAACGTGTACCTGAAAGTCTGCCAAGCCGTAGTCAGGTTGGGGATATCACAGACCTTATCAGTATCCGAGTGAAGCACATCATTAGTAAATGCCTGAGAGCTGAAGTGCCTCATAGAGTGCTTCTCAACCATTTTAGGGGGGGCTTTGGGTCTGGCTGATGATCTCACACCCAGAACACCAGTCAGTGCGAAATTGTGAGGGGCATTTGTCAATAGGACGTCAAGCAGAGTTGACTGTCCCGGATTTTTTAGGTTGGGTCTTGTGGGGACATTTATTAATTGAAACATGTTAAATTCATCTGTAAAATTTGTGGCCACGGCCGGCGGGTTTAGCCAATTCCAATTTAGATCACCCACTAAAATTATTTCACCTTTAGGGAGGCCCCCAAAAAGCTCTCTCAGTGCCGATGCAGCTTCAACATCCTTCCCACAAGGCGGTCTATAGCAGCACACTACCAATATCTGTTGATTATTTGGGAGAGTTATTCTGAGAGCCAGACCTTCAAAGCAACATTTTTTAAACAAGGAGTGAGCTGGTGAACATGCAATAGTGTTACGAACATAGATGGCAATTCCACCTCCTTTAGATCCTCGGTCAAGCCGAAAAGGTTGTAGTTTTCAATCGTAATCTGCAAGTCATTGACGGCAGGAGTGAGATGTTTCTGTTAGGCAAAAAATGTCCGGGTCAAGATTTGCCACTTCTAGTTTTAGTTGACTTAATTTAATCACAAGCCCTCTGATGTTGACATGTAGACCACCAACACCTTTCCTGCCAGAAAAATCTACAGAATTATACGAGCTCTTTTCATTTGGGCCAGGATGAAGCTCAATACCACCCAGAAATAAGAAAAGTAGAATTAACAGTTTGCATAAGTATTTTCTGTGAAAGGATGAAGAGCGGCGAACCTTGGACGAATAGCAGCAGCTCGCAGATGGTGTTATTTTTAAGAGCAGAATGAAGTTTGGAAGGAGTGCTGGTGAAGTAATGGGACAAAGATAGGGTTTAAAAGGATACAATGATGGAGTGTAAAAGTGTCTATGAGCTGTTTCATTTGCAGGTGTAGTGGCAAGTCGAGCAACAAGTATTGACGCAAAATAACGAGGGTAGCCGTTTGTAGAGTTGAGTGTGGCACTAGATATGGCCGGGAGGGACAGCAGTAGGACACACAGCAGGAGAATTGCCATCTCTAAAATATCCGGGGTATACACAGATTTACACACAAGTGGAATAGAAAAAAAAATATATATACTTGTAGGCCGAGCGTGAGAAAAACGTCTTGCCGCACTCGTCACACATGCACGGCTTCTCGCCCATGTGCTAGGGTTTAACAGCGCCCACCCCCCTCTCCCAGACAGCAGATTCTTGGCTGTTGTGGGCTCGGCTGAACCGCTTGCACCACCTCCTTTCCCCGCCGCAGGATGGTGCTCGAGCTAGCCCTTCTTGAGCTCAGCCCACGACTGGAATGTCGTTTATTGGCCTCTCGTCTCTCTGCTGCCCGTCCAGACGGCCCTACTGAAGCCCACACAGGTGACTCTTCATTCACAACCCTTGGCCGTCTCGAATGATCTCCGTGAAGTTGTCCAGGATGGAGCACACGTCGTCCTTGAGCCGCTTGTTGAACGACTGCAGCAGCGCCTCCTTGCTCTGGGGCAGCGCCCGCGACATCTCGGGGGAGCAGTGGACGTAGCACGGCACTCCCTCAGGGCAGCAGTGGACGGAGCACAACCCTGCCTCAGGGCAGCAGAGGAGAGAGAGTCTGGCTCCCTCACGGCAGCGGTGGAGATAGTGCGGCTCTCCCTCAAGCCAGTAGTGGAGAGCACGGGGCTCCCTCCGGGCAGCAGTGGACGGGGCACGACCCTGCCTCAGGGCAGCAGTGGAGAGAGCACGGCTCTCCCTCAGGGCAGCAGCGGAGAGAGCACGACCCCACCCCAGGGCAGCAGTGGACAGAGCACGGCTCTGCCCCAGGGCAGCAGTGGAGAGAGCGCGGCTTTCCCTCAGGGCAGCAGTGGACGGAGCACGCACTAGGCCGCTACAGTAACTGGAAGCCCACGGCCCCACCCAGTTACGGCCGCCGGGAAAATGCTCATTTCTCTCTCAACTTTGCACTCCGAACGTCGTGTTGTTGTATCGTTCGTGCTTGGGGAGAGAGACACGGGGAGAGAGACACGGGGAGAGAAACACAAGGAGAGACACGGGAAAGAGACACGAAGAGACACTAGGAGACATACACGGGGAGAGAGACACGGGGAGAGAGACACGGGAAAGAGACAGAGACAACTAGGATACAGAGACACGGGGAGAGGCACTATTGGAGAGAGACACAAGGACAGAGACACGAGGAGAGAGACACGGGGAGACACAGACACAAGGAGAGGGACACGGGGAGAGAGACACGTGGTTGGGTAGTGACACACTTACTAAGTCCATTCAACTCTTCTCAACAGTACACACCAACACAGTGCGCAATATACACACTTCATATACACACATACATTATACATAGACCTATACACACACTTATACACATGATACACATATACACATGAACACATTATACACGCATGTACACATTATACACATACATAATACACACTTGTACACATTACCACATACATTATACACACACTTGTACACATTACACACATACATTATACACACACTTGTACACATTACACACATACATTATACACACGTGTACACATTATACACACGGCACACTAAATCACGATTAAAAATAATAAAATAAAAATTTGCAGCGACTCAAAGGGAGCGGACGGCCGAAAGCCTGCGGCCTAGCCCGTGTGGTGCAAAGCTACGCCCAGTGACTGGCGGCTCATTAACATAATGTGTCCGTTAAAGCTGTCGCGAGTTTATTGCGACGGGTTCAGCACCTACAATATGTATCGGATGGGACATTAACATAATTTAATCATACTCTATTTACGGAGCAGCTCATTGTGGGAGGGGCGTGTCTCGTTTTCCGGAAGTGACGTCATGTCACCTGCTGCCGCGTGACGTCACGAGGTAACAGGAAGCTATAGATCAGTGGTTCTTAACCTGGGTTCGATCGAACCCCAGGGGTTCGGTGAGTCGATCTCAGGGGTTCGGCAGAGCCCCCGCCACGGAGGTCCGGACACACTTGAATTATTGTGTAAATTTGTGATGACACACACGGCCCACTTGGCCATCACTGGCTGCAGATCATGCTACACTGCTTGGCCAATCAGCGCTGCGGGGAATTTAGTGCGTACTCAGTAGTCAACGTGTGACTGTTATTGTCGTACGTCGTGTGATTTCTTTAATATTTTATCCATACTAACTATGTCGGGCAAAAGAAGAAAGTGGTCGGACGAATATGTACAACATGGATTCTCATGTATCACGGAACGTGATGGGAGTGAGCGTCCTATCTGCATGATTTGCAACGCCAAGTTGAGCAACTCTAGTCTTGCACCGGCAAAACTAAAGGAACACTTCTTGAAGCTGCATGGAGACGGGGAATACAAGAACACAACACTTGCTGAATTCAGGGTGAAGAGAGCCAGATTCGATGAAAGGGCCACTCTGCCTGCTCTTGGATTTGTACCTGTTAACAAACCGATCCTGACAGCATCGTACGAAGTTGCTTACCTGATCGCAAAGCAGGGCAAGCCACACACCATTGGTGAACCACTTGTGAAACCAGCTGCATTAAAGATGGCGAATCTGATACTCGGAACAGCGGCCGAAGGTAAATTATCCCAAATTCCCCTTTCAAATGACACCGTCAGTGACAGAATAGAAGACATGAGTAAAGACATCTTGGCTCAAGTAGTCGCGGATCTGATTTCAAGCCCGGCAAAATTCAGCCTTCAACTCGACGAAACCACAGACGTTTCTGATCTAAGCCAGCTTGCTGTTTTTGTACGCTATGTGAAAGACGACATGATAAAAGAAGAGTTTTTATTTTGTAAGCCTCTTACAACAACAACGAAGGCAGCCGATGTGAAGAAGCTTGTGGATGACTTCTTCAGAGACAACAATCTTTCATGGGATATGGTTTCTGCAGTTTGTACGGACGGAGCTCCAGTCATGCTGGGAAGAAAGTCTGGTTTTGGTGCGCTAGTAAAGGCCGATGCACCACACATCATTGTGACGCATTGTATTCTGCACAGGCATGCGTTGGCAACAAAAACCTTACCTCCAAAAATGGCAGAAGTATTAAAAACTGTGGTGGAATGTGTGAACTATGTGCGAAAAAGTGCTCTGAGGCACCGCATCTTCAGTGAGCTGTGTAAAGAAATGGGCTCTGAATTTGAGGTACTTCTGCTCCATTCTAATATTCGGTGGTTATCCCGGGGACAGGTGCTGAATCGTGTTTTTGCCATGCGTGTGGAATTAGCCCTGTTTTTGCAAGAGCACCAACACTGCCATGCAGATTGCTTCAAAATTCCTGAGTTCATTCTCATTTTAGCGTGCATGGCTGATATATTCGCAGCTCTCAATCATCTCAATCAGCAGATGCAGGGTGGTGGAGTCAATATCATGGAAGCGGAAGAACACCTGAAGGCTTTTCAAAAAAAGCTACCGTTATGGAAACGACGAACAGAGAACAATAACTTCGCAAACTTCCCGCTTCTGGACGACTGTGCAAGTAAGATCGAAGATGTGTCTGGAATCGGAGATATTTCTGTATCCACGGAACTGAAGCAAACAATTGCCACGCACTTAGATGAGCTTGCAAAGTCTCTCGACGGATATTTCCCTACAAGAGAGTCATATCCAGCATGGGTGAGACAGCCGTTCACGTTTGCTGTTGAAACAGCAGATGTCAATGATGAATTCCTCGACGAAATCATTGAAATTCAGCAGAGCCAGGTTCAACAGCAACTCTTCAGAACAACAACGCTCTCAACGTTTTGGTGTCGACAAATGAACAAGTATCCAGTTATGGCTAAGAAAGCCCTGGATTTTTTTATACCATTTGTTACAACATATCTTTGTGAGCAATCCTTTTCGAGGATGCTGGACATAAAAACGAAGAAAAGGAACAGACTTTGCTGTGAAAATGACATGAGAGTGGCACTTGCCAAGGTGAAGCCACGCATATCTGAACTGATCTCTCAAAGGCAACAGCAGAAGTCACATTGATTTCCAGGTATGTAATTTGTTGTGAGTTTATGCATTGTGTTGGTTTTATTCTTTGAACAAGGTAATGTTCATGCACGGCTCATTTTGTGTACCAGTAAAAAACATATCTATGTCTTGAATTTGAAAAAAAATCACATTTTATTTTTCACTAAAGAGGGGTTCGGTGAATGCGCATATGAAACTGGTGGGGTTCGGTACCTCCAACAAGGTTAAGAACCACTGCTATAGATACATTGACACAAGCTATCGCTTCCTGTTCTGAAGTCCGAGGTGAGAAATTCTCATTGCGGGTGTGGTTGTTATGGTGGTGGTTGTTGTTGTTTACCAAGGTAGAGCCTCTCTCTCTCGTAGGGATGTCAGTTGAGTAGCAGCGAGCATGGGAATCGATGTCCAGGTTGGAACTTTACAACGCGGGGCCTAGCCACGCGGGGCCTTGCCTCCTGCCCTCGCCTGATTGCGTTTACTTTAATTATCTCGCTTAAGTTTAATTTGTCTTCACCCGGCTCGCCACTTTTTAACTTTGTTTTATTGTAAATGTTCACGCAGTTTTTATTTTTTTCACCAGGCCAAGCCCGCTTGAGCTGCTATACCGCTCTTGTTATCAGAAGCGACCTGCCCACAACAACACAAGGTGAGGCTTTGTCAACGTGTGTGAATGTTTTGACTTAAAACTTTGGTGACTGCAGGAATGAATATTCTTGGTTCTTTCGGTAAAGTCACGTAGATAGAAAATTAAATGAAAATAACAAAAAAATAATTGCAAATAAAGTAAAACAACTCATGTTGTTTTGATCGCAACACAAGTGGTCTTTATTTAATGTAATTGTATTATCTGTTATTGTTATTTTCTATCTACGTACCTTTACCGAAATCAACAAGAATACGTGTGTCAATGTCTATCGGTCAAAGACGCTATACGGAGAGACGCGCAAACTCCAAATATACAGCAGGCCTCAGGGTCGGGAACGAACCCACGACTACCTGTATACCGGGTGAGGTAGTTAACATCTCACCACGGAGAGAGACACGCAAACTCCAGTTAGCCTCGGCTATGTTCGTTGATCCTCGATTAATTACTTGGTAGAGTGAGGAAGCATTCATGCCAAGCAGATGAAGGTGGCCAGGCATGATTCTAGACACGCCACTGCCAGTGTGTGACAGTGTCAAGTTTGTGTTTGAAGTAAAGTCTATTAACTCTATTGAACACGGAAGTTATATCAAAACAATAGTTTATTTTTGTTTTCCTCTGGAACTCTTTGTAAGAATGGAAACAGGATGTGAACACAGCACACACATTCAGCTGAAGTCGGAACTGTTCATCCCCAGCATTCAATGACATCTGAGCCTGGATTCACACCTCTAAGTTGCGATTGAACATTAATTTATGCATAACACAAATGGTATTGTTTTCAACACCCTTTGCTATGTCAGCTGTATTTAGCTTTCATAAATATTCCTTTTGTAGCCAGACAGCTGAAATTGTGTGCTCGAAGTTTTGGGTGAACATTCATTTTGAAGATACGAGGGCTTCCAGGCATATTTATAACCATTTGCCCTCTCATTGTGTGCCATAACAGCCCTGTGATGAATTTGGGAAACGTTTTTACTACATCCTGAATATATGAATAAGTATAGACGTGTAAGTCACATGTGACTATATATGCATTCCTCTGTGCCTCAATACTGACGTGTAGATGGTGTGGATATTATTTTTTTCTGTCTGCAGCTGACGCTTCCTCTGACGCTTCCTCCGCAGAATTGGTCATTGGTCTCATGGAGCAAATGCACTCAGCGCAGCTCGGTAGGACAAGGCTCCAATGCGACCGGTGTGCATATAGCACGGATCGTACTGGAGATTTCACACGGCACGAGAGAACTCACACAGGAGAGAAACCCTTCAAGTGCAGTATGTGTGAGAAGGCGTTTGCACGTTCATCTGCTCTTGTAGAACACCAGAGAACACACACGGGAGATAAACCCTTCAAGTGCAGTGTGTGTGGGGAGGCGTTTGCACATTCATCTACTCTTGTAGCACACCAGAGAACACACACGGGAGTGAAACCCTTCAAGTGCACTGTGTGTGGGAAGGCATTTTCACAGTCCCCACATCTTCAAGTACATCAGAGAACACACACAGGAGAGAAACCCTTTAAGTGCACTGTGTCTGGGAAGGCATTTGCATGGCCATCAGTTCTTCAGACCCTCCAGAGAACACACACGGGAGATAAACCCTTCAAGTGCAGTGTGTGTGGGAAGGCATTTGCACGTTCATCTGCTCTTGTAACACACCAGAGAACATACACGGGAGTGAAACCCTTCAGGTGCACGATGTGTGCGAAGGCGTTTGCACATTCATCAAATCTGCAAAGACACCAGAGAACACACACGGGAGAGAAACCCTTCAAGTGCACTGTGTGTGGGAAGGCATTTTCACAGTCAGCTGTTCTTAAAAAACACCAGAGAACACACACAGGAGAGAAACCATTCAAGTGCACTGTGTGTGGGAAGGCATTTTCACAGTCATCTGTTCTTAAAAAACACCAGAGAACACACACAGGAGAGAAACCCTTCAGGTGCATTTTGTGCGGGATGATGTTTGCACAGTCATCAAATCTTGAAGTACACGAGAGAACACACACGGGAGAGAAACCCTTCAAGTGCACTCTGTGCGGGAAGGCGTTTTCACAGTCACCACATCTTAAAGTACACCAGAGAACACACACGGGAGAGAAACCCTTCAAGTGCAGTGTGTGTGGGAAGGCGTTTGCAAAGTCATCTCATCTTGTAACACACCAGAGAATACACACAGGAGAGAAACCCTTCAGGTGCACTCTGCAGGAAGGCGTTTGCACATTCATAAAATCTTCAAGTACACCAGAGAACACAGAAGCATCAGAAGATCTGCAAGGAGTGGAGTCTGAAATCAGCTTGTGAAAGTCAAAGTGCCGCAATGAGCCCATCCCTCATGAAACACGAACCGGAAGAAAATCCCAACTTGGACACTTTTAAAGGTATCGAGGTGAAATATGAAGAGGTGATTGTGAAATATGAAGAGGTAATGGTGAAGAGGGAAGAGGTGATGGTGAAATGTGAAGATGAAGATTCAACTCCAAAATCGGACCTTCACATTGATGGAGGCAACGTAAAGCAGGAGGAGAATTCTGACTGAGGCAGAGCGAGGCAACTCCCAGCAATTCATGGAAGTGGAGGTGTGGGTGGACTTGCTCCTAGACAATACAAAGTCAAATGGAGACCCGATAGGTGTGTAAGCTTGAGACGGTCACTACAATAGATGCACCTTTGTCACAGGCCTTTAATGAAAAGAATGTGAAGTTGAACACTCAATTCCTAGGTTCAACCTGCAGAGTAAGAGCAAGCGGCCAGTCTTTGTGGACCCGTGGATTGGGGAGATCTCTGACCAGGAGTGAGAGCCAAGAAGCCCCCAAGCATTCACTATGTTATAATAATTACATTTACTCGGTGCTTGCTTAATCGCCTCGGCAACTCGGAGTTTTGTATCTCGTCTGAAACACTCGAAGAGCATCCCCAAGTAGCAGCTGCCCCTGTGTGGCACAGGGTGGTGGCCCTGCACGGGCCTGCATTTATTTTTTCCGCCTGAGGACGACCGCTTGTGTTACGATCGAAACATCGTGATCTATTATTATTTTTTCTACCTACGTGACTTAATGAAAGAACCAAAGAGAATGTGAACAAGAGGCTGTCAGTAGGGGGCGATGATTGATGTTTCATCTCAGTTTTGTAATGTGTCGCTAATGTTTAGAATTCGCCAGCATGCAATGGCCTACTCGTTTTGAATGACACAATAGTATGTTTTACATCCACTGTTAAGCAGACGGTGCATATATTTTTTAAATAGCTTTTTAATCAGATGTTATCTGATGCAGTAGATTTCACTGCAGTAATTAAATTTTGTTAAAATTCCAGTCAATAATTTAGAATGAACATCTTCTTTGGTTCTTTCGGTAAAGTCACGTAGAATGAGAATAAATTAATAAATTAATAAAATAACAATAAAATTCTCACGACGTTTCGGCCACAACACAAGTGGCCTACAGGTGAAAGGAACAGACCTGTCGGGACGACAGAGCTTCAATGAACGCTGTTGAGATTCGTAGCGTCTTTTAAGCTGGTTTAGAGAGGTGAGGCACCTTGACAAAGGGGTTTACATATAAAACAGGAGAATTTAGCATTGAAATAGCTGAGTGATTAGCTTGTGACTGGTCATAGAAATAGACTGGTCATAGAAATAGCTTTATTGTGTTATTTTATTAAAATTTTTTTCTCATATTCTCATTCTACGTGACTTAAGATGAATCCTTGCAGTTGTAGGGGTGCTATGGGGAATAAACACATGACACGGGAAGGTGTGGTTCACCCACACCTTGGTGGCTACAACAACGTCCGCTAAGGCTCCAGTGGGTATAAAGTGCGGGGAGCCAGGGAGCTCGGGGCAGAGTGTGGGGCCCGAGGCTGAAGCAACCAGTGAAGAAAGAAGGCCAGCTAGGTGAGACCCTGGAACTCCTGTGACCGCTGCCCTTTTCAGGGCCGGCACAGCAAGCCAGTGGTGCGGCCCCAGAGCCCCAGAGTCAGAGTCCTTCTAAGGGCCGGTCTGGTCGGCGGGGTGCCGAGATCTGTGCCTAACCAGGGCCGGATCTGATAGCCTCCCTTAGAGCCCTACTAGGAGGAACTGGGAGCCTAGAGCTTAGGCTAGAGAGCCTGGGGTGTGTTCCTGAGTTATACGGGTGGAGGGGCCGCTACCCCTTCTAGTGTAACCCTTGTTAAGGTTTAAATAAATAGTGCTGCTTCTATTCTGCCGTCTCCGTGTCCTGGAACCCACTACAACTGGTGTCAGGAGTGGTCTTAAAATGGACACAAGGAGTACAAACCGATCACAGGAACCCCAGGAGGAGGACGGCTCGCCTGGGATTGCGCCAGAGGCCGCGGCCGACGATCCTGGGATGTCCCAGACGCCCCAACAGCAGCCGCCGCTGGAGGAGTGGCCGCCGATGGAGGACGGGTTGCAGGCGGCTCACTCTCGACTGGCTGAGCTGCTGTATGCCGCGGCTTCCACGCTGGAGGAAATCAACCGCGCGGGGGTGCGGGCGCAAAGGCGGCAGAGAGACGAACGCCGTTCAACGGCCATTCCCGCCGAAACACAGCCACCAGATTTCGGATTTGCCGCCATGACAGTGTCCGCCACGGCGATTGGAGGGTCGCAGCGCCACGTGGACGCTGTGGGCCAATCAGCGGTGGTGACGTCATCACCAACGGACGCCCGCTGTCAGGACCAATCGGCGGGCGCATCGTCATCACCTGCGCGACCGCCGATGGGTGTCCCCAGCCCCTCAGACACCGGTGGAGAGGCCGGAAATGGCGCGCGGCACCTCTCAGAGACGAAGCCATCGTTTCAACAACGCCTGCCGGTGTTGAAGGAGTTCGTTTCAGACGGCGGCGACTGGGGGGCCTTTCAACGCCGCTTTCTCGCTCATCAAGAGATGGCCGGCTGGACGGACAACGAGGCGTTGAGTGCGCTACCGGCCATGCTGGACGATGACGCCCTTGCTGCGCTCATCACAGCTCCCAGATCAACGCGATCTACGCTACAGTCGGCGCTCCAGGTCCTCACCATAGTCTACGGGCCATCGTCGGACTGCTGCAAACTCTTCCACGAGCGGTGCAGGGGCCAGAAGGAGCCACCGCTGGCGTATCGCACGGCTCTCCTGGCCCTCGCAAAAGCGGCTTTCCCGCGGATGGACGGCGAAGGGGTGGACGCGATGGTGACGGAGAAGCTCCTGGCGTTGGCCCAGGAGCTACAGATCGTCATCGTCGCAGAGGACGACGCGGACATGTGCTCCTTGCGGGCAGCAAGACACATCCACGCGCACCTGATAGCGCAGCGTCGATCACCTCTCGTCCCCAAGGGCGCAGCTGCGGTGTGCGCTGGGACGCCGACCATCCCCCCCTCCGAGGAGGTCTTCGCGGCGGGTCGCCCGGTGGAGTGGAGATCCGGAGGGAGGCCGGCTCGGACCACACCGGATCGCCAGGAGCACCCCAAGGCGCTCATCACGTGCTACAACTGTGGCCGCAAGGGCCACGTGGCTGCGGAATGCCGGGCGCCTCGTCAACGACAGCCGGGACGGTCGGACGGCGCTCCAGCCTACAGGCCTCCGCATCGCAACCCGGCAAGTCGCGGCACCCCACATGCTCGGCCTGTGCACACACCTGTCCCCACCTCGCGCGTTTCGGTGTACGGGCCTCGGGGTACGCCCATTGGTTTGTTGGGTGGCGGCGGGGTCGAGAGGGTGCTCGGGCCGGGGCAGTGGACGGAATTGGCCCACCGCATTGTTGCTGCGTCGGCAGGCTCGTCCGTGGTCGCGGGTCGCATTGACGGGGTCGAGGTGCGTATCCTCGTCGATACGGGAGCTTCGGCGACCATTGTGTCAGACTTGATTTATAATATTCTTCCCGTTCAAAGCCGCCCCTTGCTCCCAGTCACCGTTCCGTGTTACGCAGCGAACGGGGGTTCGCTGGGTATCATAGGCCAAATTCGAGCACAAATTTGCATTGGCGATATCAAACTCTCCGGGCCGATATTAGTCTCGTCCTCGCTGGCGGTTCCGTGCTTGTTGGGGACGGACTTTTTGGGCAAAATGCCGATTAAAATTCTAATTGATCAGGGTTGCATCGAGCTTCCCTCGGGCCGACGGGTAACATTCCTGCCTTCCCCTGTCACCTCAAGGGCAGCGTGCGCGTCGATACAAGCGTTCGTCACTCGGACGGTGCGTGTACCTCCCGGGGCGCAAATGCTCGTGCCCCTTCGCTTGCGTCGGCCTTTCGTGCCCGGTGTTCTGGACCAGGGAATTCTGTTAGGGCCCTCGAGGGCTGGGGAAAACGGGCTGGATCTGGTGGCCGCTCAAACGCTCGTTAAGGGGAGCGATGACCCGTTTATCCTCGTCCTTAACGTTGGCGTACAGACGGCCGTCGTTCCTCAGGGAACTGTGCTCGCGCACGCGACACCGGTCCCCGTGGTAGACACGGTTATGGGTAATGTGGGGACCGATCCTCTGGCTCAACCGCATTCTGAGGGGGACGATAGTTGGATGGACACACTATGTTCGGGCACGAGTGATCTGTCCGACTCCCAGCGTGCCGGCCTACGCACCCTTCTGACGGAATTTTCCGATGTTTTTAGTAAACACAAATATGACATTGGGTGCACGAAATTGTTGCGTCACCACATTGACACGGGTGACAATGCCCCGGTACGCCAGAATCCTTTTCGGTTAAGTCCGGCCGAAAAAGATCATGTCAAATTGGCAGTGGATGACATGCTGGCTGCAGACATTATAGCCCCTTCCACCAGTCCATGGGGAGCACCCATAGTGCTTGTCAAAAAGCACGATGGGTCCTTGCGATTCTGTGTGGATTTTCGCCGCCTTAATAAGATCTCCGTGGCCGACGCGTATCCACTTCCCCGGATGGACGAATCTCTGGATGCTCTGGCTGGCGCACGTTTTTTTTCTACGTTGGACTTGTTATCCGGATTTTGGCAACTCCCATTGGATGATGAGTCCAAGCCAAAGACTGCGTTTCGCACACCACACGGCCTATTCCAATTTAACCGGTTACCTATGGGATTACACTCCGCTCCGGCGACATTTCAGCGCCTTATGGAACTGGTTTTGGCTGGCTTACAGTGGAACGTCTGTTTGATCTATCTGGATGACGTCATCGTGTTCAGCAAGACATTTGACGAACACCTTTTGCGCTTGCGCGCCGTGTTCCTCAAAATGCGTGCTGCGAATTTGAAATTTAAGCCGCAAAAGTGCCACCTGCTACGGGAATCCGTACGCTATTTGGGGCACATCGTCAGCCGCTCGGGCATATCCACCGATCCCGCAAAGACGCAGTGTGTCAACTCCTGGCCAACCCCCACCTCGGTGGCTGAGGTCAGGAGTTTCATTGGGTTTGCGTCTTATTACCGGCGGTTCGTCGCGGATTTCGCGACCATTGCTAAGCCCTTACACGCTCTGACGGCGAAGGGAGTGAAATTTCACTGGGGCCAGGAGGAGGAGGTCGCTTTTTGTTCCCTTCGCGACGCTCTCGTGCGGGCCCCTCCATTGAGCTACCCCGATTTTTCGGAACCCTTCCTGCTCGATACAGACGCCAGCAATACGGGCATTGGGGGTGTGCTCTCACAGGTGATCTGTGGTGTGGAACGCGTCGTGGCTTATGGCAGTAGGGTTTTGTCTCCGGCGGAACAGAGATACTGCGTCATGCGTCGGGAACTCTTGGCTATTGTATTTTTTATGCAACAGTATCGCCCATACCTGTACGGTCGGCATTTCACTGTCCGTACGGACCATGCGGCATTACAATATGCCTTGCGGGTGACACAGCCTTCGGGGCAATTGTCCCGATGGCTCGAAATCCTTCAGGATTATGATTTCACGACCACATATCGGAAGGGTGCTCGGCACACTAATGCGGATGCGCTGTCTCGCCTGCCGCCCGCCTCAGATTGCGCTTGTCTCAGGGGATCGGGGCGTTGTAAGCCGCCAGAGGATAGCCCCCCCTTAGATATCCCGGTTCTCGCTGCTGCCACTGAGGACCCCTTGCCTGAGGGTCCTGTCGGGGAGGGAGGTGCGGACTCCTTGCTGGGGTTGTCCGTTGCGGAATGGGGGCGCCTCCAGATGGAGGACGCATCCCTCCTCGCGTTGCGTCGTCGCGCAGGGGGTTCCGTGCGGGGGGTCGCGGGGATTGATTCGTACGGGCTGCTCCAGGGGCTCCTAATGCATTGGGATGGGAGGGCCTGCCGTCACAGGCTTGTGGTGCCATCCGCTTTGCGGGGTAAGGCCGTTTGGGCCGCACACGAGCGACTTTTGCACCTGGGGACCCACAAGACCCTTGCCGTGCTCCAGCTGGATTTCTTCTGGCCGGGTATGGCAAGGGATGTGGATGACCTCCTGGGTGCATGCACTCAGTGCGCCCAACGAAAACCACCAGCGAAAGGCGCCTGCCCACCGCTACAATCTATCACGGTCTCTCGGGTTAACGAACTCGTCGCACTCGATATATTGGGGCCCTTCCCTGCGACCCCTAGGGGTAACAAGTACCTGCTGGTTGGCGTGGAATATTTCACCCGATGGCCTATGGCATGGCCTCTTGCTAACCAGTCAGCAGCAGCCGTTGCCGAGGCCTTTGTCCAGGGCTATGTCCTCGACAAGGGTGCTCCCGAACGGCTGCTGACTGACCAAGGGAAGAACTTCTCTGGCGTCCTTCTGCACGAGGTGTGTGCGCTTCTTGGTACGAAAAAGATTCGCACTTCCCCCTATCACCCACAAACCGATGGCATGGTGGAGCGGCTGCATAGGACGCTCACATCTATGTTGTGTCACCAGGTGTGTGACTCCCAGACCGATTGGGACCTTCACATTCCGGGGGTTTTGGCCGCCTATAGAATGGCTCCTCACGCGGCAACCGGCTTCTCGCCGTTCTTTTTGATGTACGGTCGCGACGTTGACCCACCAATTGCGAATCAGCTCCGCGTCTCGGAAACCAGCAGAAAATCGAAATTGGCCGACCACGTTAAATTTAATATCCTGAGGTTGACCGAGGCGCGGGAGGCAGCGGCCCAAAACTCTTCCTCTCGGCAGAAGGCCAACGAGAGGTTGCGATCGCGCCAATCACGCACACATGCGTGGAAGCCAGGCGATCAAGCCTGGCTGCACTGCCCTCAGGTGCCGTTGGCGACCTCGGCGAAATTGTTGCGGCCTTGGAGGGGCCCTGTGGTTATTGTGAAGGTTATGCGGCCGCAGTGCGTTCGTATCCAGTGGGGGAAACGCCGCTGGTACGTACACCCCTCGCGTCTGAAGCCGTTTGTGGCGCCGCGCATCCCTCCACCACATTACACAGGCCGAGCATGTGATGTCTCCGCTGACTCCCGGACGGCGTCTTCGTCACCTGCCCTTGATGCTTCACTAACTGTTCCACCTTCAGGCGCCTCAAGAATGACGGCTTCCAGCGCGCCTGCGCCACCCGGTGGGGACGGAGTTTGCCCTTCCGGGGTGACGGAAGACGGTGCACCTGCACAGCCGGTGCCCACTGCCGGGCCGACCGGACCCTCCCCCTACGATGGACCCGCAAATCGGACTCGCGCCAAAATGCGCCGCTTGTTGTAAAAATGGTTCTTGTTACTCTTGTTGTTCACTGTTAAGTTTTCTTGCTGCGTTGATGGGGGGGGCGGGTACAATGTATATGTGTATATAGTGTAATTTTGTATAGGTGGGTTGGGTTATTTATTGGGGTGTTCGTTCTTATGAGGCACGCACGGGTGGGGGTTTGTTGTGTTTATTGTTCGAGTATTGTTGCAGCCGGGACGGCTGCGGGTTACACGGGAGGGGGTGATGTAGGGGTGCTATGGGGAATAAACACATGACACGGGAAGGTGTGGTTCACCCACACCTTGGTGGCTACAACAACGTCCGCTAAGGCTCCAGTGGGTATAAAGTGCGGGGAGCCAGGGAGCTCGGGGCAGAGTGTGGGGCCCGAGGCTGAAGCAACCAGTGAAGAAAGAAGGCCAGCTAGGTGAGACCCTGGAACTCCTGTGACCGCTGCCCTTTTCAGGGCCGGCACAGCAAGCCAGTGGTGCGGCCCCAGAGCCCCAGAGTCAGAGTCCTTCTAAGGGCCGGTCTGGTCGGCGGGGTGCCGAGATCTGTGCCTAACCAGGGCCGGATCTGATAGCCTCCCTTAGAGCCCTACCAGGAGGAACTGGGAGCCTAGAGCTTAGGCTAGAGAGCCTGGGGTGTGTTCCTGAGTTATACGGGTGGAGGGGCCGCTACCCCTTCTAGTGTAACCCTTGTTAAGGTTTAAATAAATAGTGCTGCTTCTATTCTGCCGTCTCCGTGTCCTGGAACCCACTACACAGTCACGAAAGCTTTAAATCGAAATTTAGAATGAACACTTGTCTGATTTTGTGTGTACATGCATCACTTTATTTTTTATAAGGGTCAAACATTGAATAAGTGATGTTAGGACAAAGTGCACGTGTTTTTGGAAGTAACCTGTACAGAGAACTCAGGTGAGACCCGTTGTTCTTGTGATACAGGTCAAAGGGTACTTTTGTGTTTCAGGAAGCATCTGGAGCAACTCATTGTCTTTGACATAGGAAGCACACTCGGATCATTCATCAGTTACAAGGAATACCACCTTAAAGTTACACGTAGAGGAGATACATTCTCTACAACACGAATTATAATTTTGTCTTACGTGTTGACGCAGATTTTGTCGAACTTGGACTAGAAATGCTCCTTGCTGATTAACGTCTGGATGTTCACAACCATGGCTTGAAGCAAGCCCCACTGCTGTTGAGACATTGTCCACCAAAACCGGTCCACAGGTGGCTTGCACACAGTGTACACACACACACAGTGTACACACACAGTGTACACACACATAGTGTACACACACACAGTGTATATACACAGTGTACACACACAGTGTACACACACAGTGTACACACACATAGTGTACACACACACAGTGTACACACACACACAGTGTACACACACAGTGTCCACCAAAACCGGTCCACAGTTGGCTTGCACTGAAGCAATGCTGCAGTAATTATGGACTCGCACGAAGGCCGTGGGATTTATATTTCGTGTTCAACATTCCTTTGTTTAGTGGGAGAGACCGATTAAATTAAAGACCTCTTGTCTGCTGATCTTGTTCATATCTGCGTACATCGATATCCCACATTGCTTGCACGTACACACCACACGCAATTAAATCAATAAAAATAAGAACGACTTCCAGGCATTGCGAAGATCGAGGAATCTCTTTCAATGGAGCGAGTTCAGTGTGTTCGATTCAACATCTCTCTGTCTCTGTCCGTCTGTGTCATCTGTTTGCCTCTGTGTTTCTCTCTGCCTGTGTCTCTCTGTCGTCTCTGTGTTCCTCTTGTCTGTGTCTGTCCGCCTGTCTTGTCTGTGTGTGTCTCTCTATCAGCGTCTATCCAACCGTATTCAACGACTGTCAGTAGCAACACGCGCCCGGTCAACTTCCACGGCCCACGAATCAAACTTGTTTATCTGTAACTTTTGCACCGTACGTAGCCAACCGTGTTAATCCATGGGTCTCTGTGTGTGTGTACATAACTTCTTTCGCACCATACCTAGCCAACCGTGATAATCTATGGGTCTCTGTGTGAGTCTCTGTGTGTGTATCTGGAACTTATTTCGCACGGTACGTAACCGAACCTGCCCAGGAGGAGCGGCTGGTATCTGTGGAGCTGTGGGCTGGGTAAATCTGTGAGCAGGAGAGAGAGACAAGATCCCAAGCATTCACTACGTTATAAACAACATTTGCACTCAAGTCGCTTGCCTTATTGCCTCAGCAACTCGGTGTTTCGTATCGAACCTCATCTCAAACAATGGAAGGGCGCCCCCTAGTGGCAGCTGCCCCTGTGTGGCACAAGGTGGCCCTGCACCGGCCTGCACGTGACATGAGTCTGTCGGTAGGGGGCGATCATTGACGCGTCATCTCCCTTGTGGAGTTTCTGGATAGTGTTACTGGAATTGCCACAATTTTGACACCAACATGCAATGTGCGTTGTGAGTGACACAGTGGTTTGACATCCGCTGTTAAGCAGACTGCACAGAGGATGTACTTTCTACGGCAGCTGAAGAAATTCAACCTGCCAAAGACAATGATGGTGCAATTCTATAAAGCGATCATTGAATCCATCCTCACATCCTCCATAACCGTCTGGTACGCTGCTGCCACTGCCAAGGGCAAGAGCAGACTGCAGCGTATCATCCACACTGCTGAGAAGGTAATTGCCTGCAATCTACCAACCCTCGAGGACCTGCACACGACAAGGACCATGAGGCGAGCGAGGAAGATTGAGGCCGATTCCTCCCACCCTGGACACTCTCTGTTTCAGCTACTCCCCTCCGGCAGAAGGCTTCGGTCCATCAGGACCAAAACCTCACGCCATAAAAACAGCTTCTTCCCATCTGCTGCTGGCCTGTTAAACAAGGCCAAGGGCTAACACTGTTTTTAACATTTTATCTACATGATGAAACCTTGCTGATATTAACTATGTTAACCTATTTGTATTTTTTATTTTTAAATTACTTAAAGCTATTTTATATTCGATATTTATTCAATTTTATATACTTTCAGCCCCTTGGTGTTAGTTAGACTTTTAACCCTTATTATAGTAAGACTTGTTTAAAACTTATTTAAGATTTTAGATTCCTATATGTTGAATGTATGCACCATCCTGCCAAAGTAAATTCCGTGTTGGTGTGAACTTTCATGGCGAATAAAACCCTTTCTGATTCATAGACTACAATGTTATCTCAATAGGAATCGATTCTAAACGCTCTCCTTTTCTAACATAATCGATTCTCATGGTAGGTATCCCAATGGGATTCGATTCTATGCGCTTTAAATCACTAGCTAGATCGATTCCTATGTTATTAGAACAAATCGCCATAATCAATTCCCATGTTATCGAAAATGTATTCGATTCCATTTTACACTCACGACCAACGTCAATTCCAATGCAGTCCCAATAGGGATCGATGCCATCGGCTACATTTTTGACCACTATCGATTCGCATTTGTTATCCCCATAGGAATCGATCCAATTTTTTTTATTTAACCTTGAATCGATTTCCTCAGCACGTGACTTGGGTGAGGCGGGCGCTTGGCTGCGTGTGGGGTTAATGGCGATGTCGAAACTCTACAAACTTGGCCTACTCTTCCCCTTCATCCTGCCTCTCCTCCTCCTCCACCACCTCGTCACGTGCAGCAGCCACGGTGAGCAGAGCCCGAGGTGGTCGATAAATCGGGTGCCAGGTTGTGATTGTGTGGAGCGTGGTGGTGCAGTGGTTAGCGCACTGTGTAAGTGTGAGTGGGGAGTGGTGGTGCAGGGGTTAGCGCACTGTGTGTGAGTGTGTGGGGAGTGGTGGTGCAGTGGTTAGCGCACTGTGTGTGGGGAGTGGTGGTGCAGTGGTTAACGCACTGTGTGTGTGGGGAGTGGTGGTGCAGTGGTTAACGCACTGTGTGTATGTGAGTGGGGAGTGGTGGTGCAGTGGTTAGCGCACTGTGTGTGTGTGAGTGGGGAGTGGTGGTGCAGTGGTTAGCGCACTGTGTGGGTGTGAGTGGGGAGTGGTGGTGCAGTGGTTAACGCACTGTGTGTGTGGAGTGGTGGTGCAGTGGTTAGCACACTGTGTGTAAGTGTGTGGGGAGTGGTGGTGCAGTGGTTAACGCACTGTGTGTGAGTGAGGAGTGGTGGTGCAGTGGTTAGCGCACTCTTGAGTGTTTTTTCCCCATCTGCCCAGCTCCGCTGTTCCCACTGAATGTTCGTTTGGAGTCTCGAGACCTCCTGGCGACCCTTTGCTGGGACCCCGTTGAAGCGGCTCCCAGTGGGGATGGAGGGGATAGACCCCCACTTGTTGATCCTTTAACCATCAACTCGACCACCACGACCACGACCAACTCAACGTTCCTGAATGTTACATACAGAGTTCAGAGCAAACTGTGAGATGCTCACTCACTCAGCCACTCACTCACCAACCCACTCACCCACTCACTAACCCACTCACTTACCCACTCACTCACCAACCCACTCACCCACTCACCAACCCACTCACCCACTCACTCACTCACCAACTCACTCACTCAGCCACTCACTCACCAACCCACTCACTCACCCACTCACTCACCAACCCACTCACCCACTCACTCACCAACCAACTTACCCACTCACCCACTCACTCACCAACCCACTCACCCACCCACTCACTCACCAACCCACTCACCAACCCACTCACTCACCAAACCACTCACTCACCCACTCAATCACCCACTCACCCATTCACCCACTCACTCACCAACCCATTCACCCACTCACCAACCCACTCACCCACTCACTCACCAACCCACTCACCCACCAACCCACTCACACACACACCCATTCACCCACTCACTCACCAACCCACTCACCCACCAACCCACTCACTCACACACACACACGTCTCTCTCACCCACTGGCTCCTCACCACCCTCACCACTCCTCCCTGTGTCTCTGTCTGCGCAGCTTCAGACGAGCCCGCTGGCAGACCGTCTGCGCTGCAACAACGGAGACACGGTGCGACGTCTCCTCGGCGCTGGACGATCCCGGTGACCGCTACCTCCTCCGTGTGAGATTCTCCTTCTCATCCTCGCCGTCACGATCCTCACCCTGGGTCGCGGTTGTGGTCCTGCCCTTGATGGAAAGTGAGTGGCACGAGATTGTACATATGCCTGTGTCTCTGTGTGTGTGTCTCTCTCTCTGTGTCTCTGTGTGTGTGTCTCTCTCTGTGTCTGTGTGTGTGTGTCTCTCTGTGTCTCTCTCTCTCTGTGTCTCTGTGTGTGTGTGTCTCTCTGTGTCTCTCTCTGTGTCTCTCTTTGTCCGTGTCTGTCTGGTGCTCACTAACAGCACTTGCCCCAATGGTATTTTTCAGGCTACACGGAGGATCTTTGTCATCTTTGTCTGTGTGTGTCGCTGTGTATGTCTATGACTCTTTCTGCCTGTGTGTGTGTCTTCGGCTCACAAGGGGAGATCACACAAACTCCACTCACTCTGTAGGACAGGGGGAGATCACACAAACTCCACTCACTCACTCTGTAGCACAGGGGGAGATCACACAAACTCCACTCACTCACTCTGTAGGACAGGGGGAGATCACACAAACTCCACTCACTCACTCTGTAGCACAGGGGGAGATCACACAAACTCCACTCACTCACTCTGTAGGACAGGGGGAGATCACACAAACTCCACTCACTCTGTAGGACAGGGGGAGATCACACAAACTCCACTCACTCACTCTGTAGCACAGGGGGAGATCACACAAACTCCACTCACTCACTCTGTAGGACAGGGGGAGATCATACAAACTCCACTCACTCATTCACTCACTGTAGGACAGGGAGAGATCACACAAACTCCACTCACTCTGTAGGAGAGGGGGAGATCACACAAACTCCACTCACTCTGTAGGACAGGGGGAGATCACACAAACTCCACTCACTCTGTAGGACAGGGGGAGATCACACAAACTCCACTCATTCACTCTGTAGGACAGGGAGAGATCACACAAACTCCACTCACTCACTCTGTAGGACAGGGGGAGATCACACAAACTCCACTCACTCTGTAGGACAGGGGGAGATCACACAAACTCCACTCACTCTGTAGGACAGGGGGAGATCACACGAACTCCACTCACTCACTCTATAGAACAGGGGGAGATCACACAAACTCCACTCACTCTGTAGGACAGGGGGAGATCACACAAACTCCACTCACTCACTCTGTAGCACAGGGGGAGATCACACAAACTCCACTCACTCTGTAGGACAGGGGGAGATCACACAAACTCCACTCACTCACTCTGTAGCACAGGGGGAGATCACACAAACTCAACTCACTCACTCTGTAGGACAGGGGGAGATCATACAAACTCCACTCACTCATTCACTCACTGTAGGACAGGGAGAGATCACACAAACTCCACTCACTCTGTAGGAGAGGGGGAGATCACACAAACTCCACTCACTCTGTAGGACAGGGGGAGATCACACAAACTCCACTCACTCTGTAGGACAGGGGGAGATCACACAAACTCCACTCATTCACTCTGTAGGACAGGGAGAGATCACACAAACTCCACTCACTCACTCTGTAGGACAGGGGGAGATCACACAAACTCCACTCACTCTGTAGGACAGGGGGAGATCACACAAACTCCACTCACTCTGTAGGACAGGGGGAGATCACACGAACTCCACTCACTCACTCTATAGAACAGGGGGAGATCACACAAACTCCACTCACTCTGTAGGACAGGGGGAGATCACACAAACTCCACTCACTCTGTAGAACAGGGGGAGATCATACAAACTCCACTCACTCACTCTGTTGGACAGGGGGAGATCACACAAACTCCACTCACACACTCTGTAGGACAGGGGGAGATCACACAAACTCCACTCACTCACTCTGTAGGACAGGGGGAGATCACACAAACTCCACTCACTCACTCTGTAGGACAGGGGGAGATCACACAAACTCCACTCACTCACTCTGTAGGACAGGGGGAGATCACACAAACTCCACTCACTCTGTAGGACAGGGGGAGATCACACAAACTCCACTCACTCTGTAGAACAGGGGGAGATCACACAAACTCCACACACTCACTCTGTAGGACAGGGGGAGATCACACAAACTCCACTCGCTCTGTAGGAAAGGGGGAGATCACACAAACTCCACTCACACACTCTGTAGGACAGGGGGAGATCACACAAACTCCACTCACACACTCTGTAGAACAGGGGGAGATCGCACAAACTCCACTCACTCTGTAGGACAGGGGGAGATCACACAAACTCCACACACTCTGTAGGACAGGGGGAGATCACACAAACTCCACTCACACTGTAGAACAGGGGGAGATCACACAAACTCCACACACTCTGTAGGACAGGGGGAGATCACACAAACTCCACTCACACACTGTAGAACAGGGAGAGATCACACAAACTCCACTCACTCACTCTGTAGGACAGGGGGAGATCACATAAACTCCACTCACTCTGTAGGACAGGGGGAGATCACACAAACTCCACTCACTCTATAAAACAGGGGGAGATCACACGAAGTCCATTCACTCACTCTGTAGGACAGGGGGTGATCATACAAACTCCACTCACTCACTCTGTAGGACAGGGGGAGATCACACAAACTCCACTCACACACTCTGTAGAACAGGGGGAGATCACACAAACTCCACTTACTCTGTAGAACAGGGGGTGATCATACAAACTCCACTCACTCTGTTGAACAAGGGGAGATCACACAAACTCCACTCACTCTGTAGGACAGGGGGAGATCACACAAAGTCCACTCACTCACTCTGTAAGAAAGGGAGAGATCACACAAACTCCACTCACACACTCTGTAGAACAGGGGGAGATCACACAAACTCCACTCACTCACTCTGTAGGACAGGGGGAGATCACACAAACTCCACTCACTCACTCTGTAGAACAGGGGGAGATCACACAAACTCCACTCACTCTGTAGAACAGGGGGAGATCACACAAACTCCACTCACTCTGTAGGACAGGGGGAGATCACACAAACTCCACTCACTCACTCTGTAGCACAGGGGGAGATCACACAAACTCCACTCACTCACTCTGTAGGACAGGGGGAGATCACACAAACTCCACTCACTCACTCTGTAGGGCAGGGAGAGATCACACAAACTCCATTCGCTCACTCTGTAGAACAGGGGGAGATCACACAAACTCCACTCACACTGTAGAACAGGGGGAGATCACACAAACTCCACTCACTCTGTAGGACAGCGAGAGATCACACAAACTCCACTCACTCTGTAGAACAGGGGGAGATCACACAAACTCCACTCACTCTGTAGAACGGGGAGATCATACAAACTCCACTCACACTCACTCTGTAGAACAGGGGGAGATCACACAAACGCCACTCACTCACTCTGTAGGACAGGGGGAGATCACACAAACTCCACACACTCTGTAGGACAGGGGGAGATCACACCAACTCCACTCACACACTCTGTAGAACAGGGGGAGATCACACAAACTCCACACACTCTGTAGGACAGGGGGAGATCACACAAACTCCACTCACACGCTCTGTAGGACAGGGGGAGATCACACAAACTCCACTCACTCACTCACTCTGTAGGACAGGGAGAGATCACACAAACATCCCTCGCCATGACCCCCCCTCTCCCGTGTCTCAGCTGTGCTCAGCGCTCCGTCGTTCACCCTGAGGCTCGACAAACTGACGCGGGGGGAGGAGGAGGAGGAGGGCGATGGTGGTGAGGATGAGGATGAGGAGTGCGGTGTTGTGGGTGACGATGAAGACAACGACGATGATGGCTACAGCGACAACGACGACGGCGATGACGATGACCGTGACGGCGGTGACGATGACCGCCGTGATGACGGTGGTCCTGGGGTGGCTGGGGAGTTGGAGGCGGTGGTCGACGGAGAGCCGGAGGTGCGGAAGCTGTCGTTGTTGGTCTCCGTCGGGCGGGGGTGGAGGGCGCTGGTGTCGCACGACGTGAAGTTCCACCATCAGGTTGACATTTCGACAAGAGGCGGCGTTCAACTCACGGTGAGAGATTGCGGGAGTTGTGACGGGGGTCGGGAGGTTGTGGCGGGAGATGTGCGTGGTTGAGTGGGTGGGTGGCGATGCTGCTACTGATGATGATGATACTACCAATGACACTACTACTGATGATGCTACTACTACTGATGATGATGCTGTTTCTGCTACTACTACTGCTGCTACTACTGATGATGATGATGCTTACTGCCAGGAGCGCTTCATCGGATGCCGGTACCAACACCGAATGATGCTTCTGCCGGGACGCGAGGATGAGTACTGCGTCCGCGTGAGAATGGTAGCCGACTTGCCACGGTGGAAGGCAGGGGAGTGGTCTCCACTGTCGTGTGTCTCCGTCCCTCCACCACACAGCACCGTGGGTGAGTGGGTGGCTGGGTGAATGAGTGAGAGGTATTTTTGTGCGTGTGAAGTGGGTCTCTGTGTGAGTAGTCTTGTGGATCTCTATGAGTGGTCTATGGGTCTCTGTGTGAGTAGTCTTGTGGGTCTCTGAGTGGTCTATGGGACTCTGCGTGAGTAGTCTATGAGTTTCTATGAGTAGTCTATGGATTTCGATTTAAAGCTTTCGTGACTGCAAGGATTCATCTTTGGTTCTTTCGGTAAAGTCACCACGTAGAATGAGAATAAAATAAATTGATAAAATAAAATAACACAATAATATTCTCACGACGTTTCGGCCACAACACAAGCGGCCTTCATCAGGTGAAGGGACGAGACTGTCTGGAGGACAGCGCTGGAGCGAACACGAGGACAGCGCTGGAGCGAACACAGCCACGCTCAGACCAGCGCTGTTCTCCAGACAGTCTCGTCCCTTCACCTGATGATGGCCGCTTGTGTTGTGGCCGATACGTCGTAAGAATATTATTGTGTTATTTTATCAATTTATTATTTTATTCTCATTCTACGTGACTTTATCGAAATTACCAAAGAGGATAGTCTATGGGTCTCTATGAGTACTCTATGGATCTCTGCGTGAGTAGTCTTGTCGGTCTCTAAGTCGTCTATGGGACTCTGCGTGAGTAGTCTATGGGTCTCTATGAGTAGTCTATGGGTCTCTGTGAGTAGTCTATGGGTGTCTGTGTGAGTAGTTTATGGGTCTCTATGAGTAGTCTATGGGTCTCTATGAGTAGTCTATGGGTCTCTATGAGTAGTCTATGGGTCTCTGTGTTGTCTTCCCACCCAGTCCCTCGTGTGGGTGTCGACACGGACGGCCAGGTCACGGCGGTGGTCGGCCAGAAGGTGGCGCTGCTGCGCTGCGTTCTGTGGGGTGCGGCCGTGGTGGTGGTGCAGGCCAACTGGCTGAAGGCCTCCCGTGGCAACGTCTGGGCGGGGGCCAATTTGGCCGCACTCAGCCCGCTGCACGGCACGGCGTACTCCAACTCGTCCCTCGCGGGCCGACTGCGGTTCCGCGTTGGGGGGCCTCCCGGCGATGTCTCGCTGGAGCTGCTGGACGTGCGGGCTGGCGACGGGGGCCTCTTCCTCTGCCACGTGGCCACCTTTCCCCACGACAACTTCGAGGGGAGGGTCAACCTCTCTGTCATCGGTGAGGATTGACACTGCCCCACGCAGAGACCCATAGACTCATCATGCAGAGACCCATAGACTACTCACGCAGACACCCATAGACTACTCACACAGAGACCCATAGACTACTCACACAGAAACCCATAGACTACTCACACAGACACCCATAGACTACTCACACAGACACCCATAGACTACTCACACAGAGATCCATAGACTACTCACACAGACACCCATAGACTACTCACACAGAGACCCATAGACTACTCACACAGACACCCATAGACTACTCACACAGACACCCATAGACTACTCACACAGAGACCCATAGACTCACACAGACACCCATAGACTACTCACACAGACACCCATAGACTACTCACACAGAGACCCATAGACTATTCACACAGACACCCATAGACTACTCACACAGAGACCCATAGACTACTCACACAGACACCCATAGACTACTCACACAGACACCCATAGACTACTCACACAGAGACCCATAGACTCACACAGACACCCATAGACTACTCACACAGACACCCATAGACTACTCACACAGAGACCCATAGACTACTCACACAGACACCCATAGACTACTCACACAGAGACCCATAGACTACTCACACAGAGACCCATAGACTCACACAGAGACCCATAGACTACTCACACAGACACCCATAGAATATTTACACAGAGACCCATAGACTACTCACACAGACACCCATAGACTACTCACACAGACACCCATAGACTACTCACAAAGAGACCCATAGGCTACTTACACAGAGACCCATAGACTACTCACACAGACACTCATAGACTACTCACACAGAGACCCATAGATTACTCACACAGAGACCCATAGACTCATCACACAGACACCCATAGACTACTCACACAGAGACCCATAGACTCATCACACAGAGACCCATAGACTCACACTGAGACCCATAGACTACTCACACAGACACCCATAGACTACTCACACAGTCACCCATAGACTACTCACACAGAGACCCATAGACTCATCACACAGACACCCATAGACTACTCACACAGAGACCCATAGACTCACACTGAGACCCATAGACTACTCACACAGACACCCATAGACTACTCACACAGACACCCATAGACTACTCACACAGAGACCCATAGACTCATCACACAGACACCCATAGACTACTCACACAGAGACCCATAGACTCACACTGAGACCCATAGACTACTCACACAGACACCCATAGACTACTCACACAGACACCCATAGACTACTCACACAGAGACCCATAGACTCATCACACAGACACCCATAGACTACTCACACAGAGACCCATAGACTCATCACACAGAGACCCATAGACTCACACAGAGACCCATAGACTCACACAGACACCCATAGACTACTCACACAGAGACCCATGGACTCATCACACAGACACCATAGACTACTCACTCAGAGACCCATAGACTCATCACACAGACACCCATAGACTACTCACACAGAGACCCATAGACTACTCACACAGAGACCCATAGACTCATCACACAGACACCCATAGACTACTCACACAGAGACCCATAGACTCATCACACAGACACCCATAGACTACTCACACAGAGACCCATAGACTCATCACACAGATACCCATAGACTACTCACACAGAGACCCATAGACTCATCACACAGATACCCATAGACTACTCACACAGAGACCCATAGACTACTCACACAGACACCCATAGACTACTCACACAGACACCCATAGACTACTCACACAGACACCCATAGACTACTCACACAGACACCCATATACTACTCACACAGACACCCATAGACTACTCACACAGAGACCCATAGACTACTCACACAGAGACCCATAGACTCGTCACACAGACACCCATAGACTACTCACACAGAGACCCATAGACTCATCACACAGACACCCATAGACTACTCACACAGAGAGCCATAGACTCACACAGAGACCCATAGACTCATCACACCGAGACCCATAGACTACTCACATAGAGACCCATAGACTACTCACACAGAGACCCATAGACTCACCACACAGACACCCATAGACTACTCACACAGAGACCCATAGACTACTCACACAGAGACCCATAGACTCATCACACAGACACCCATAGACTGACACAGAGACCCATAGACTACTCACACAGAGACCCATAGACTCACACAGACACCCATAGACTCACACAGAGACCCATAGACTACTCACACAGAGACCCATAGACTCACACAGAGACCCATAGACTCATCACACAGACACCCATAGACTACTCACACAGACACCCATAGACTACTCACACAGAGACCCATAGACTACTCACAGAGAGACCCATAGACTCACACAGAAACCCATAGACTCATCACACAGCCACCCATAGACTACTCACACAGAGACCCATAGACTCACACAGAGACCTATAGACTCATCACACCGAGACCCATAGACTACTCACACAGAGACCCATAGACTCACATGGAGACCCAAAGCTCATTATCTTCTGCAGATGTAGATGCCACTGGTTCTTCACGCTCTGCAGATGTAGATGCCACTGGTTCTTCACGTTCTGCAGATGTAGATGCCACTGGTTCTTCACGCTCTGCAGATGTAGATGCCACTGGTTCTTCACGTTCTACAGATGTAGATGCCGCTGGTTCTTCACGCTCTGCAGATGTAGATGCCGCTGATTCTTCACGTTCTGCAGATGTAGATGCCACTGGTTCTTCACGCTCTGCAGATGTAGATGCCACTGGTTCTTCACGTTCTGCAGATGTAGATGCCACTGGTTCTTCACGTTCTGCAGATGTAGATCCCACTGGTTCTTCACGCTCTGCAGATGTAGATGCCACTGGTTCTTCACGTTCTGCAGATGTAGATCCCACTGGTTCTTCACGCTCTGCAGATGTAGATGCCACTGGTTCTTCACGTTCTGCAGATGTAGATGCCACTGGTTCTTCACGTTCTGCAGATGGAGATGCCACTGGTTATTGACGTTCTCTTCACGTTCTGCAGATGTAGATGCCACTGGTTCTTCACGCTCTGCAGATGTAGATGCCACTGGTTCTTCACGCTCTGCAGATGTAGATGCCACTGGTTCTTCACGTTCAGCAGATGTAGATGCCACTGGTTCTTTACGTGCTACAGATGTAGATACCACTGGTTCTTCACGTTCTGCAGATGTAGATGCCACTGGTTCTTCACGTTCTGCAGATGTAGATCCCACTGGTTCTTCACGCTCTGCAGATGTAGATGCCACTGGTTCTTCACGTTCTGCAGATGTAGATGCCACTGGTTCTTCACGTTCTGCAGATGGAGATGCCACTGGTTATTGACGTTCTCTTCACGTTCTGCAGATGTAGATGCCACTGGTTCTTCACGCTCTGCAGATGTAGATGCCACTGGTTCTTCACGCTCTGCAGATGTAGATGCCACTGGTTCTTCACGTTCAGCAGATGTAGATGCCACTGGTTCTTTACGTGCTACAGATGTACATGTCACTGTTTTTTCGTATTCTGTTGATATTAATGTCACTGGTTCTTCTCGTTTTGCAGATGTAGATGCCACTGGTTCTTCACCTTTTGGAGATGTAGATGCCACTGGTTCTTCACCTTCTGGAGATGTAGATGCCACTGGTTCTTCACGTTCTACAGATGTAGATGCCACTGGTTCTTCACGCTCTGCAGATGTAGATGCCACTGGTTCTTCACGTTCTACAGATGTAAATGCCACTGGTTCTTCACGTTCTACAGATGTAGATGCCACCACCACCGTCTGTTGCACGCCGGTTGAACTCACGACTTTCGGTCCGAACAGGCAACTGGACACACGAACAGGTTTGTTCGCATCTCTGAATGTTGCATGTGTGTGTGTCCGTGCACGAGTGTGTGTTGGTTTGTGTGTGTGTGTGTGTTGGTGCGTGTGTGCGTGTCCGTGTGTGTGTCCGTGTGTGTGTGCATGCATGTCTGTTCGTGTGCGTGTCTGTGTGTGCGTGTGTGTGCGTGTGCGTGTCTGTCCGTGTGCGTGTGCATGCATGTGTGTGTGTGTGCGTGTGTGTCCGTGTGCGTGTGTGTGTGTTCGTGTGTGTGTGTTGGTGCGTGTGTGTACATGTGTGTGTGTTGGTGCGTGTGTGCGTGTCCGTGTGTGTGTGTGTGTGCATGCATGTCTGTTCGTGTGTGTGTGCGTGTCTGTCCGTGTGCGTGTGCATGCATGTGTGTGTGTGTGCGTGTGTCTGTGTGTGTGTGTGCGTGTGTGTTCGTGTGTGTGTGTCCGTGTGTGTATTGCGTGTGCGTGTGTGTGTGTCCCTGTTCTGGCCACCCATCCCCTCGTTTGTCACAATCACGGCCTTCACAGCTGCTGATACTCGCTAACAGCACCCGCCCCGACAGTCCGCCGGGGCCTTCACGGGGGAACTTTGTCTCCGTCCGTCCCTCCATCTCGCTCCCTCGACCCGCAACGCCCGGGTGCGAGCGCCGCGAGCCTCAAAGCGCACCTAGCCTGGCGCGTGTGGTCATCGCGGCGGTTGTCGTCGTACTACGGCGGCACGCTGACGCCACGCGGGGGACCGTTTGGCCACGCAGAGAATTCTGCGGCGGCAGCGGCGGCGGGCCGGGCCAGCTGGGCCGCTCCGGCCGCGATCCTCGCCGTGTCCCTCGCCCTGGTGGCCACGCTGCTGCTGCTCTACCGCCACCGCCGTCAGCGTCAGCGTCGTCACGAGCCCTGGGGCCCCTCGTGAGTCGCCCGCTTCTCTCGGACGTCGGGCGGACGTCGGCGGTGCCCGCGGGGTCGTCTGTGTGACGACCTGCCGCTGTGCCCCCCCCCCACCACTACCCCACCACCCCCCCACTACCCACATGCGTGCAGGGAGGATCCCCCCACGCTCCCCAAGGCACCGCAGAGAAACGCTGCGGGCGACCGTGGCTCCGTGAGTGGCACACCGCCAGGACACAGAGGCCCAGTCCATCCGTGTCTCTCTCCGTATTCTGTGTAGTGTGTAGTGTAGTGTATAGTAGTGTAGTGTATAGTAGTGTAGTGTAGTGTATAGTGTAGTATATAGTAGTGTAGTGTATATACAGAGACACAGTTAGACTCGACCTAAAGCTTTCGTGACTGCAGGAATTCATTTTCTTTGGGTCTTTCGGTAAAGTTGTGCCCACTTTGTTTATGACCCTTGGGCTACACCCAACTTTAAAACTTTAAAACAGCCTGCTGCTTCAGCAGCTTTCATCCCCCTCTTTTCTCCTCCTGATGACGATTGCCAAAATAATACCCACAGACTCACCACACAGAGACCCACAGACTCACCGCACAGAGACCCATAGACTCACCACACAGAGACCCACAGACTCACACAGAGACCCACAGACTCACCACACAGAGACCCACAGACTCACCACACAGAGACCCATAGACTCACCACACAGAGAGACCCACAGACTCACCACACAGAGACCCATAGACTCACCACAGAGAGACCCACAGACTCACCACACAGAGACCCATAGACTCACCACACAGAGACCCACAGACTCACACAGAGACCCACAGACTCACCACACAGAGACCCACAGACTCACCACACAGAGACCCATAGACTCACCACACAGAGAGACCCACAGACTCACCACACAGAGACCCACAGACTCACCACACAGCGACCCACAGACTCACCACACAGAGACGCATAGACTCACCACACAGAGACCCACAGACTCACCATACAGAGACCCATAGACTCACCACACACAGAGACCCACAGACTCACCACACAGAGACCCATAGACTCACCACACAGAGACCCACAGACTCACCATACAGAGACCCACAGACTCACCACACACAGAGACCCACAGATTCACCACACACTGTGCGTGTTGTGGGGATGCTCCGTGTGTAGTTGCTAACGCTAGAGAGTGGCAACAAGGCGGATGAAGGGCTGCACGAGTTGCCACCGCAGCCTCAGCACCAAGACAGCGGAGCTGGAAGCTACGACTACGCGGTGAGGAGGGGTGGGTGGTGAGTGAGCGGTGAGCGAGCGGTGAGCGGTGAGCGAGCGAGCGGTGAGCGGTGAGCGAGCGAGCGGTGAGCGAGTGTCCGCCCACATCACCGATGCTCCTGCTTAGGCTGAGTGAGCGATCCGCTTCTGGCCACCCCAGGGGGGGGTGGGTGGGGTCGGTCACCGTCTCTCTAATTTATTCCGACCCCCGCAGGTTTTCAAAGACGAAGATGACGACGAGGCGAGGGAGGAAGATTTTTGAGAAGCGGCTCGGGGTGGGGGGGGGGAGGAGCGAGAGTGCTCCACCTTGCCGTGCTCCACCTTGCCGTGCTCCACCTTGCCGCGCCCCATCTTGCCGTGGTTGCCGGGGCAACGCCGGGGCTTGTCGCTTCGCGAGCGGGTGAACCCCCCCCGAAAGAACCAAGAAGATTTGTTGTTGTTGTTTGATCCCAACTGAATTTCGATTTAAAGCTTTCGTGACTGCAATGATTCATCTTGTTTGGTTCTTTCGGTAAAGTCACGTAGAATGAGAATAAAATAATAAATTGATAAAATAAAATAACACAATAATATTCTCACGACGTTTCGGCCACAACACAAGCGGCCTTCATCAGGTGAAGGGGCGAGACTGTCTGGTAGGACAGCGCTGGAGTGAAAGAGCCACGTTCAGATCACGGCCTTTAAGCTGTGTGAGAGGAACAAAGCGCCTTGACAAAGGAATTAGCATATAATTTAGCATTGAAATGGCTGAATGATTAGCTTGTGGCTGGTCACAGAAATAGCTATGTTAAAAGTTAAAGCATACACATCCGCAGAGGCACCCATTGTTAAAGGAATTAGCATAGAATTTAGCATTGAAATAGCTAAGTTAAGGCATACACATCCACAGAGGCACCCCTTGACAATGGAATTAGCATAGAATTTAGCATTGAAATAGCTGAGTGATTAGCTTGTAGCTGCTACAGAAACAGCTACGTTAAAGTCAGAGCATACACATTCACCGAGGCACTTAGTACAAATCAAACAGGAGAATTTAGCATTGAAATAACTAGGCGAATTTAGCATTGAAATAACTGAGTGATTAGCTAGTGACTGGTCACAGAAATGACTACACATCTGAGCTATTCACAGTACTATATAGTGAACCAATACAAACTAAAATATAAATGACCTTCATGTTATCAATAAACTCTATATTCTCCAATCAGCTAAGCTACCAACAATAAGTCGTTATATATCACAATGCTATATGGCGAAAAAATGGGTGGATTCTTACCCTCAAATTTCAGCACCACGGATAGCTACGGGCCCCATTCAGACGGACGAGTTCGTCCATGGTCGGAACAGAGGAGGGGGAGAGAGACAGCTGCGAGGCCCTAGTATACTCCATGTTGTAAAACTATACCATTAACCGTGGTGTGAGAGGAATTAAGAGGCAATGCTGGCGAAAGAGCTGCGGTCTGAAGGTCATCGTAAAAATACAATTAATTAAGAACAGAAATGATTTAAAACATCTTTCCAGTGGTTACTAAGCCTGAATCCATCTTCTCGGTTGAAATTGTCTCTGTGCTTGTATATGTGAATGGCCTCATGAACGAATCTCTCATGGTAGCCGGTTGGTTTGCAAAGAACCTCCGTCTTGGAGAAGTCAATGTCATGTGAGCCCACTGAATTATAACAGTGATCTGCCACGGCAGAGGAGTTCGCCCTACCGTGTTTCAAGTCTGCTTTATGTTCGCGGATGCGGTCCGAGATATGTCTTTTGGTTTCTCCAATGTAGCTACTACCACAGAGGCACTTTAGTTTGTAAACGCCCGGGTACTGTATGTCTGGAACAGCATCTTTTACAGATGGAACTAAATCACGGATTTTATGTACTGTGTTGAACCATCACCTTACCCTACATTGCAGGGGTCACTAAAAAGATCTCCAAAATCCTGAATAAACACAAGATCCAGGTCCGATTCAACACAGTACATAAAATCCGTGATTTAGTTCCATCTGTAAAAGATGCTGTTCCAGATGATCCCAACTGAGCGATGTTTTTCAGCATTGGGGGATATTTGCCTCGTGCCGGTTACAATCGGTGCCCCGAGTTTGGCTTTTCACTTTTTTTGGGGGGTGGGAATTTTGTTTTACGAGCTCTCTGTTACCGGACGCAGTTTTTTGTTATTTTATTTTAGTCTTCGCGACGGTCTCTCACCTCCCAGCGCTTTCCCCCGGCGTTGGTGTGCCGCTGGACGGGAGGCGACTGGGCGTGGTGCCAGGGAGCCAGGTGAGAGGGGGGTGGGGGGGTGGGGGGAGAATTTAAATTCGCCTTCGCGTGGCCGGGGGTCAACGAGCGGCGAAATCGGCACGGTCCGTCACGACGTCCGGCACCGAGAGGGAGTTCCGCGTGTTTATATTATTGTTTTACCGGGGCGACAAGCGGCGTCACGATGGCGCGTACAACGCCGTGAGCCTTCGTGCGCCACGTCAGCGTCCCGGTTTTTTTATTTCTCCCCGAACCCGGCCAGTTTCATCGGCCGCTCCCACGACGCCGCGGCACTTTCGTAGTTTGACGCTGTTGGTTTTCGGCGAGCCGATATCAGCCGGGTTAGATTGTGTGAATGAATAAATGCACAAATGTGGCTGTCGCCTGACGAAGCTGGTTGTTGTGATTGCTGGCGAAATGTCACGGTGTCCAGAGTGCAAATGTTGTTGCTTGGCTCGCTAACCCACCAGTGTGATGTGCTAGTGTACTACACTACACTATACACTACACTATACATTACACTATACACTACACTATACAATACACTGTACACTACACACTACACTATACACTACTATACACTACACGATACACTGCACTATACACTACACCAGTGGTTCTTAACCTTGTTGGAGGTACCGAACCCCACCAGTTTCATATGCGCATTCACCGAACCCCTCTTTAGTGAAAAATAAAATGTGATTTTTTTTCAAATTCAAGACATAGATATGTTTTTTACTGGTACACAAAATGAGCCGTGCATGAACATTACCTTGTTCAAAGAATAAAACCAACACAATGCATAAACTCACAACAAATTACATACCTGGAAATCAATGTGACTTCTGCTGTTGCCTTTGAGAGATCAGTTCAGATATGCGTGGCTTCACCTTGGCAAGTGCCACTCTCATGTCATTTTCACAGCAAAGTCTGTTCCTTTTCTTCGTTTTTATGTCCAGCATCCTCGAAAAGGATTGCTCACAAAGATATGTTGTAACAAATGGTATAAAAAAATCCAGGGCTTTCTTAGCAATAACTGGATACTTGTTCATTTGTCGACACCAAAACGTTGAGAGCGTTGTTGTTCTGAAGAGTTGCTGTTGAACCTGGCTCTGCTGAATTTCAATGATTTCGTCGAGGAATTCATCATTGACATCTGTTTCAACAGCAAACGTGAACGGCTGTCTCACCCATGCTGGATATGACTCTCTTGTAGGGAAATATCCGTCGAGAGACTTTGCAAGCTCATCTAAGTGCGTAGCAATTGTTTGCTTCAGTTCCGTGGATACAGAAATATCTCCGATTCCAGACACATCTTCGATCTTACTTGCACAGTCGTCCAGAAGCGGGAAGTTTGCGAAGTTATTGTTCTCTGTTCGTCGTTTCCATAACGGTAGCTTTTTTTGAAAAGCCTTCAGGTGTTCTTCCGCTTCCATGATATTGACTCCACCACCCTGCATCTGCTGATTGAGATGATTGAGAGCTGCGAATATATCAGCCATATACGCTAAAATGAGAATGAACTCAGGATTTTTGAAGCAATCTGCATGGCAGTGTTGGTGCTCTTGCAAAAACAGGGCTAATTCCACACGCATGGCAAAAACACGATTCAGCACCTGTCCCCGGGATAACCACCGAATATTAGAATGGAGCAGAAGTACCTCAAATTCAGAGCCCATTTCTTTACACAGCTCACTGAAGATGCGGTGCCTCAGAGCACTTTTTCGCACATAGTTCACACATTCCACCACAGTTTTTAATACTTCTGCCATTTTTGGAGGTAAGGTTTTTGTTGCCAACGCATGCCTGTGCAGAATACAATGCGTCACAATGATGTGTGGTGCATCGGCCTTTACTAGCGCACCAAAACCAGACTTTCTTCCCAGCATGACTGGAACTCCGTCCGTACAAACTGCAGAAACCATATCCCATGAAAGATTGTTGTCTCTGAAGAAGTCATCCACAAGCTTCTTCACATCGGCTGCCTTCGTTGTTGTTGTAAGAGGCTTACAAAATAAAAACTCTTCTTTTATCATGTCGTCTTTCACATAGCGTACAAAAACAGCAAGCTGGCTTAGATCAGAAACGTCTGTGGTTTCGTCGAGTTGAAGGCTGAATTTTGCCGGGCTTGAAATCAGATCCGCGACTACTTGAGCCAAGATGTCTTTACTCATGTCTTCTATTCTGTCACTGACGGTGTCATTTGAAAGGGGAATTTGTGATAATTTACCTTCGGCCGCTGTTCCGAGTATCAGATTCGCCATCTTTAATGCAGCTGGTTTCACAAGTGTTTCACCAATGGTGTGTGGCTTGCCCTGCTTTGCGATCAGGTAAGCAACTTCGTACGATGCTGTCAGAATCGGTTTGTTAACAGGTACAAATCCAAGAGCAGGCAGAGTGGCCCTTTCATCGAATCTGGCTCTCTTCACCCTGAATTCAGCAAGTGTTGTGTTCTTGTATTCCCCGTCTCCATGCAGCTTCAAGAAGTGTTCCTTTAGTTTTGCCGGTGCAAGACTAGAGTTGCTCAACTTGGCGTTGCAAATCATGCAGATAGGATGCTCACTCCCATCACGTTCCGTGATACATGAGAATCCATGTTGTACATATTCGTCCGACCACTTTCTTCTTTTGCCCGACATAGTTAGTATGGATAAAATATTAAAGAAATCACACGACGTACGACAACAACAGTCACACGTTGACTACTGAGTACGCACTAAATTCCCCGCAGCGCTGATTGGCCAAGCAGTGTAGCATGATCATCTGCAGCCAGTGATGGCCAAGCGGGCCGTGTGTGTCATCACAAATTTACACAATAATTCAAGTGTGTCCGGACCTCCGTGGCGGGGGCTCTGCCGAACCCCTGAGATCGACTCACCGAACCCCTGGGGTTCGATCGAACCCAGGTTAAGAACCACTGCACTACACTATACACTACACCATACACTACACTATACACAGGTTGAAATTGTGTCTGCTGTGTATATGGATGGCTTCATGAACGAATCTTTGTTGATGGCCATCGTCTTAGAGAAATCAACTTCGTGTGAGCCAGCCGTAGTATTAAAATAATCATCAGCCACGGTAGAAGCGTTGGTCCTACCGTGTTACCAAATCTGCCTTCTGCTCACGAACACGGTCTGAGACACGTCGCTTAGTTTCCCCAATGTAACTGCAGACACAGCTTAGTTTGTAGACGCCGGGATATTGCATGTCAGGAATCTTGTCTTTCACAGATGGGATCAGATCGCGAATTTTATGTACTGTGTTAAATCGTACCTGGATCTTGTGTTTGTTCATGATTTTGGAAATCCTTTTGGTTACCCCTGCTATGTATGGCAAGGTGATGGTTTTTATTGGATCCTCAGATGGCTCCTTCCTCACGTACTCTTTGGTTCTATTCGGTAAAGTCACGTAGGTTAAAAAAATAAAACAACAAAAATCACGACGTTTCGGCCACAACACAAGCGGCCTTCATCAGGTGAAGGGACCGGGCTGTCTCGAGGACAGAGCTGGAGTGAAACACAGCCACGCTCAGACCGCGACCTTTAAGCTGTGTGCGAGGAAACAAGGTGCCTTGACAAAGGAATTAGCGTAAAAAAATAGCATTTGATTGGCCGACTTATCATGATGAATGGTGTACATGCGGGTGCACATGCCGGTTGGCGCGGGGGGGGGGGGGGGGGGAGTTTACATATTGATGGTGTGAAAAGAGAATTTTTAAGAACTGCAAAAGTTTGGGGTACCACTACTTTGCGGATTGTGTAGTCAGACAATCCATTCGCCTTGAGGGCTTGGTGTACGTGTTTTGAGTTCACTGGTCAGGCGTTCGTGGCCGGAGATGCACTGAGCTCTGTGGTGTAGCGTTTTGACGAGGAAATTCTTCCGGGATGGATGGTGCTGGGATTCGGGTTTTAGGTAGCCGTCAGTCTGGGTTACTCTCCTTTAGACAGAATGGCTCATTGAGCCATCTGGTCTCTCTTTGATTGAGACATACAAGAAAGGTAGCATGCCATCCGTTTCTACCTCCGTGGTGAATTTGATGGCTGGATTTATGGAATTGATGTGGTTGAGGAATTTTATTTTGAGCCGGTCGGCCATGTGGCCAGATGACAAACGTGTCATCCACATAGCTCTTCCACAAGGACGGACGTAGAGTGGATGCCTGGATGGCGTCCGTCTCAAAAATTTTCCATGAAAACATTGGCCACAACCGGTAATAAGGGAGAACCCATAGGGGTGCCTTCAACTTGTTTGTCGAATGTTCCATTCCGGGTGAGTATTGGTGAGGCAGTGTCTCGCCAGGACCGGTACATCGGCATTCAATCCTCGTTGGACCAAATCCTCAATGATTGCAATGGGTATCGGGCACAGGAACTTTGGTGAACAAAGAAACTACATCGAAACTGACGAGTAAGTCACCTGGGAACAGTGAGATGTCTTTCATTGACGATACCAGGTGAGCTGAGTTAAGTACAGAAGAGGTGGTCTTACCAGTGAATGGCTGAAGGTCTCAGATATCGGGCCAGTTCGTAGGTGGGTGAGCCAATGGTGGAGACGATGGGACGGAGTGGTGTACCTTCTTTATGGATTTTTGGTAAGCCATATAATCTGGGTGGTCTAGCAGCAGAAGGTTTTAAGGAAAACCGTTTTGGTCTGTTCAATTAATGAAGCTGAATCAGTGATGATGCTGTTCGTTTTTGTAACGAGGCTGTTGGTGGGATCTCTTTAAATTGTTTGTGTAGCTACCATCATTAAGTAGCTCCTGAATTGTTATTGTTCTATGTGATTTTGTCCATGATGACCGTGGCATTGCCCTTATCGGCTGAGAGGATCACGATATCATCTCTCTTTTTCAATTGAGATTATACAAGTATTTATTTACTGCCAAGATGGCGCCGATGATGGCAGCCTCGGCCGGTTGGTGCGCCCTGTTTTGTCCAGTTTTGTCTTGAGAGGGGCTTGCTGTTCAACACACTCGTGCTGGTGAGAGAGGCCTGCTGTTCATCACACCCGTGCTGGTGAGAGAGGCCTGCTGTTCAGTACACCCGTGTTGAGGGGCCTGCTGTTCAGCACACCCTTGCTGGTGAGAGAGGCTTGCTGTTGAGAGGCCTGCTGTTCAGCACACCTGCGCTGGTGAGAGAGGCCTGCTGTTGAGGGGCCTGCTTTTCAGCACACCCGTGCTGGTGAGAGGGGCCTGCTGTTCAACACACCCGTGTTGAGGGGCCTGCTGTTCAGCACACCCGTGCTGGTGAGAGGGGCCTGCTGTTCATCACATCCGTGTTGGTGAGAGGGGCCTGCTGTTCAGCACAACCGTGCTGGTGAGAGAGGCCTGCTGTTCAGCACACCCGTGTTGAGGGGCCTGCTTTTCAGCACACCCGTGTTGGTGAGAGAGGCCTGCTGTTCAGCACACCCGTGCTGGTGAGAGAGGCCTGCTGTTCAGCACACCCGTGTTGAGGGGCCTGCTGTTCAGCACACCCGTGCTGGTGAGAGGGGCCTGCTGTTGAGGGGCCTACTGTTCAGCACACCCGTGTTGGTGAGAGAGGCCTGCTGTTCAGCACACCCGTGCTGGTGAGAGAGGCCTGCTGTTCAGCACACTTGTGTTGAGGGGCCTACTGTTCAGCACACCCGTGCTGGTGAGAGGGGCCTGCTGTTCAACACACCCGTGCTGGTGAGAGGGGCCTACTGTTCAGCACACCCGTGCTGGTGAGAGGGGCCTGCTGGTCAACACACCCGTGCTGGTGAGAGGGGCCTGCTGTTCAACACACCCGTGCTGGTGAGAGGGGCCTGCTGTTCAACACACCCGTGCTGGTGAGAGGGGCCTGCTGTTCAACACACCCGTGCTGGTGAGAGGGGCCTGCTGTTCAACACACCCGTGCTGGTGAGAGAGGCCTACTATTCATCACACCCGTGCTGGTGAGAGGGGCGTGCTGTTCAGCACACCCGTGCTGGTGCGAAGATGGCGCTGATGATGGTAGCCTCAGCCGGTCGGTGCGCCCTGTTTTGTCTTGTTTTGTCTGTCAATTCAGTGTTTTGCCAAGATTTTCGGAGTTCTCTAACAAGAGACGAACTTTTAAATATCAGGGAAACAACTCCTGTGGATTTAATTCCTACTTTTCTGCTTCCAGCGGCAGAATTAGTAGGCATTCTAGTCAATGCCGCGCTAGGCTTTGCTCAAGCAACGAAACGCCGCCCAAGGGGTAAACGGTCGGGGGCTCTAGTACGGCTACGCAGACGCGGAATCCGAACAGTGCTGCCGAGCTTTTTCCTCTCCAATGTACGTTCAACAACAAAATGGATGAACTTCAGCTACTGATGGTAAAAAAACAAAGACTTTCTTTCAGCTTCTACATTGTGCTTCACGGAAACATGGCTGTGTGATTTGATTCCGGACACTTCGCTACAACTAGCAGGATTCCATCTTGTAAGATCGGATCGTGACATAGCACTCTCCGGCAAGACGAAAGGCGGTGGTATTTGTTTTTACATTAACAGTGGCTGGTGTGTAGATGTCACAGTGATTCTGCAACATTGTTCTCCACTCCTTGAATCAATTTTTATAACCTGTAAACCGTTTTACTCGCCTCGCGAGTTCGCGTCGCTCATTTTGGTCGGAGTTTATTTGCCGCCTTGTCCTCAGGTTAAAGAGGCCCAACGCATGCTCGCCGATCAGATTCTGAGTGTGGAGCGAGCAAATCCAGATTCGTTGGTTATCGTACTTGGCGACTTTAACAAAGGTAATCTCAGCCACGAACTCCCCAAATACATACAATTCATTAAATGCCCAACCAGAGAAGGGAACACTCTGGATCACTGCTACACTACAGTCAGTAGAGCCTACCACGCCGTCCCCCGAGCAGCACTAGGACACTCTGACCATGCCATGGTCCACCTGATTCCTGCATACAGGCAGAAACTAAAACTCTGTAAACCTGCTGTGAGGACATCTAAACAGTGGACCAGTGAGGCTGTGGAAGATTTGCGGGCGTGCTTAGATTGTACTGACTGGGATATGTTCACGACTGCTACCAATAGTCTGGATGAACTCACAGAGGCTGCGACGTCCTACATCAGCTTCTGTGAGGACTGCTGTATCCCAACACGTACCAGGGTGAACTTTAACAACAATAAGCCCTGGTTCTCAGCAAAGCTCAGAAGGTTGAGGTTGGAGAAGGAGGAAGCATTTAGGAGTGGAGATAGAGACAGATTCAAGGAGTCGAAGAACAGGTTTAGCAAAGCGGTGAGAGAGGCTAAACGACTGTACTCAGAGAGACTAAAACACCAGTTCTCTACAAAAGACGCTGCTTCTGTCTGGAGAGGGCTCAGGCAGATCACCAACTACAAACCCAGAGCCCCCCACACCACTAACGACTCCCGCCTAGCCAACGACCTGAACGAGTTCTACTGTAGATTTGAAAGACAATTGGACTGTCCTGAACCACCCCTTCCGACCCAAGAGGCCCCATCCCCCACCAATACTACAGAGACGACTATCTCCCTTCATGAGGGAGAAGTTAATAGACTTTTCAAGAGGCAGAATCCACGCAAAGCAGCCGGGCCAGACTCTGTCTCTCCAGCCACCCTCAGGCACTGCGCTGACCAGCTGTCTCCGGTGTTCACCAACATCTTTAACACCTCCCTGGAGACATGCCATGTACCAGCCTGTCTCAAGTCCTCCACCATCATCCCTGTGCCCAAAAAGCTAAGGCCAACAGGACTAAATGATTACAGACCGGTCGCCCTTACATCTGTGGTAATGAAGTCTTTTGAGCGCCTGGTCCTGGCACACCTCAAAGCCATCACAGACCCTCTCCTGGACCCCCTTCAGTTTGCCTACAGAGCCAACAGGTCTGTGGACGATACAGTTAACATGGCCCTCCACTTCACCCTACAGCATCTGGACGCCACAGCATCCTACGCCAGGATCCTGTTTGTGGACTTCAGCTCTGCCTTCAACACCATCATCCCTGCCCTGCTTCAGGACAAGCTCTTCCAGCTGAACGTGCCATACACCACCTGTAAATGGATCACAGACTTCCTGTCTGACAGGAAGCAGTGCGTTAAGCTGGGAACACAAGTCTCTGACTCCAGGTCCATCAGCACCGGAACTCCTCAGGGCTGCGTCCTTTCCCCTCTGCTCTTCTCCCTGTATACCAACAGCTGCACCTCCAATCATTTGTCCGTCAAACTATTGAAGTTTGCGGATGACACCACCCTCATTGGGCTGATCTCTGGTGGGGATGAGTCTGACTATAGGTGGGAAGCTGACAATCTGGTGACCTGGTGTAGCCAGAACAACTTAGAGCTAAATGCTCTAAAGACAGTTGAGATGGTTGTGGACTTCAGGAAGAATACAGCACCACTCACCCCCATCACCCTGTTAAACTCCCCAGTCAAAATTGTAGAGTCCTTCCGCTTCCTGGGCACTATTCTCTCCCGGGACCTTAAGTGGGAATTGAACATCAGCTCCCTCACCAAGAAAGCTCAACAGAGGATGTACTTTCTACGGCAGCTGAAGAAATTCAACCTGCCAAAGACAATGATGGTGCAATTCTATACAGCGATCATTGAATCCATCCTCACCTCCTCCATAACCGTCTGGTATGCTGCTGCCACTGCCAAGGACAAGAGCAGACTGCAGCGTATCATCCACACTGCTGAGAAGGTAATTGCCTGCAATCTACCAACCCTCGAGGACCTGCACACGACAAGGTCCATGAGGCGAGCGAGGAAGATTATGGCCGATTTCTCCCACCCTGGACACTCTCTGTTTCAGCTACTCCCCTCCGGCAGAAGGCTTCGGTCCATCAGGACCAAAACCTCACGCCATAAAAACAGTTTCTTCCCATCTGCTGCTGGCCTGTTAAACAAGGCCAAGGGCTAACACTGTTTTTAACATTTGATCTACAGAATGACACCTTACCGATATTAACTATGTTACCCTAATTGTATTTTTTATTTTTAAATTATATCTTAAAGCTATTTTATATTCGATATTTATTTAATTTTATATACTTCAGCCCCTTGGTGTTAGACTTTTAACCCTTATTATAGTAAGACTTGTTTAAAACTTATTTAAGATTTTAGATTCCTATATGTTGAATGTATGCACCATCCTGCCAAAGTAAATTCCGTGTCGGTGTGAACTTACATGGCGAATAAAACCCTTTCTGATTCAAAACGCTCATCCTTACTGACGTTGCTGGCTGGCATCTTAGCGCTCTTGAGGGTTGCAGCGATCTCAGATCTTGTCGCGTCTGCAGCCACGTGTCCCCAAACCCTTAAGAGCGACATGGACCTGGGCAACGATATCATCCGCTGGTTTGTGTTTGTGGTGACTACAAAGTTTAACCGTTAGCCAAAGCCGGCTTCAGACCATTGCAAATAGGGCTATTACTCAAGATTAATAACAACCTCGTCAACGTCAAACTTTTTAACGTGTTGATCTGACTTCTTCTTGGAAAGGAGGTTGAACTTGGAAATCAGGTTATCTTTACATTCAGCTGACACGTTATCTACACGTTCCCAATCAGACGTAGACATTTTATTTCCCCCCCGTCATTGTTAAGTGCGATTTCCAGAGTGTCTCGTCCGCGTGATCTAGTTCAGCGCGTAGCAGTCTAATTCTCTCTTAGATCAGGGGCCAAGCTATAGGCCCCTGAACAAGATTCGTTTGGCATTGGAAGACGTGATGTGTGGTGCCACCGGAGCGGGGCAGCTCGGCCTCCCCCCCCCCACGAACGCACGCACGCCCCCACTAAACACTCGCATGCACCCCCCTAGGGTCTCGAGGAGGGATCACTTGGTACGATGGGTTTTCACCCGAAGACCCCACTAGCAGGGATCACGTGGTACGATGGGTTTTCACCCGAGGACTCCGCTAGCAGGGATCACGTGGTACGATGTGTTTTCACCCGAGGACCCCGCTAGCAGGGATCATGTGGTACGATGGGCTTTCACCCGAGGACCCCACTAGCAGGGATCACGTGGTATGATGGGTTTTCACCCGAAGACCCCACTAGCAGGGATCACGTGGTACGATGGGTTTTCATCCGAGGACCCCACTAGCGGGGACGTTCCACGGCTTCCCCGGACCAGGAAATTTTCCGAGCCCCCCCCAGACAGGATTATGTGGCGCCCTCCCCCCACAAAAAAGGGGGGCATAGAGCTTAGAGCTTTACAGGCCGGCCGCGATGAAGCATACACAACACGTGGGGGGGTGGTGGGAACTTCATCCAGCACCCAGCGTCAGAGTAAACAGCGGGCTGGGAGGGTTAAAGCAACAGGCCGATAATAAGTAGACACACAGAGAGAGGGACAATGGGGAGGGGGGTGGATGACGCGACCACCCCCTCCTCCCATCCCCAACGGCCAGAGCGCTCCTAACGGCCGCAAAGAGGATTCGATTGGATGCGCAGGATGATGTCACATGACCCGGGGGAGGGGGTGGGGGGGATTCGATTAGATGCACAGGATGACGTCATATGACCCGGGGGGGGGGGGTGGGGGGCGGAGTTAAGGGGCTTGGGACATATATAAGGGTGGTGCAGGAGGGAGAATTTGTGGCAGAGTCCTTCTGGAGCGGCGGCGGTGGCGGGAGACAAGTTAGCCGTCCTCAGGGTCCGCGCTCGGGACGCCCGCAGGGTGGAGCTGAGAGCGATCGACGAGACAAAGTCCCCCAAGGCGAGAGAGAGAGAACATCTCCCTCGGCCCCGTTGGGCAGCGGCGGCAGCGGCCGCAGAGGTGAGCGGCGGACACGGACAAAGGAGGTCAGTTCGGTCGGCTCGGGCTCAGGCGGTGGACGCACTCTGAGACGGGTAGGTGAGAGAGGAGGAAGGGCTGCTGCTGGCTGGAGGGGGACATACACGGGAAAAAAATCTTAGCGCAGACTACTGACTTTGTGACGCATGTGTGTGCGTGTGTGTGTGAAGAGCGGTGGGACAGCGATCGGCGTACGACGGTGTGCGTGTGTGTGCATGTGTGAAGAGCGGTTACGGCCTTCATAGGTGCTGCTCGCTAACAGCACTTGCCCCTACAGTCTGTTAAGGCTATATGGGGGATCTTTGTGAAGAGCGGTGGGACAGCGATCGGCGTACCACGCTGTGCGTGTGTGTGGGTGGCTTTAATCAGCATAGGCACCCGTAAATAATTAATTAAACAGAGGGACGTTTGACTTTCACCGTAAGCGAGCGCGCAGAGATTAATTAATTAAGTGCTTACCGAGCGCGTGCAGAGATTAATTAATTAATTGCTTACCCAGCGCGTGCATATTAAACTACCCTACTACGGCTGCCCGCACCCACGCGCGTGGGTGGTCGCGCGCGTGGGTGGGGGGGTCACGTGGGTGGGGGAGGGCCGTCCAGCGCCCGTTGGCTGTTGACACAACGGCTTAGTATAAATAAATAATTAACTCTGAGCAGCCGCCAGCGGCGAGTGGGGGGGGTGGAGGGGTGCTGATGTCACCCCACCCGCTCGCGGGGGAGGGGGGAGGGGAAGATCAGCCCCCCCCCCACCTAGTGGGGAGTGGGGAGGGGGAGATCAGTCCCCCCCCACCTAATGGGGAGTGTGGAGGGGGGCATTAGCCCCCCACAGATGGAACCAGGGGGGTCGGTGTGTAAATGAGACCGGCGTTCCCTTTGAGAGTGGCTCACATCTCTTCAGGACACGTGAGCGACTCGATCGGGATGAGCTTTCTTGTGCTCGGGAGTTTGTTAAAAGATCTTCACGGCGACGTGGAAACGCTCCCTGTAGAGGCTTCACAGCTCTTGGGATTCTCCTCCTGCAAGCTGAACACAACAGCAGCCTCCATCTGTCACGCACCGGGGCTGTGGGCGGGGCTGTGGGTGGGGCTGTGGGCGGGGCTGTGGGCGGGGGCGGAGCCTTGAGGGGCGGGGCTTTGTGGGGTAGTGAGTGTGTGTGGAGTGTGACCTCTGTGGAGGAGGCTCGTGAAGGACGCTGCTGCTGCTGGGTAGTTGGAGGCAGTCGCCCTCCAACAACAACGAAGGGTGGAGAAGCGACGCTCAGAACAACGAGCGGAGCGCCGGGTGGCTAAAGCACAGCAGGTTGGCACAGTAGGGGGCACAGGTGGTGCATCAGCCACTCATCTCGGTCACCCGTGGCACCTGCTGGGTCTGCCCCGTGACCTCCTGCCAGCGGGCGTTCGACACACCACGTGACTGCCTCAATGTGCACCTAGCCTGGCACAAGCGTCGTGGTGACGTCACGTTGTGTAGTGTGAGGCTGTGTGTGTGGTGTGAGGCTGTGTGTGTGTAGTGTGAGGCTGTGTGTGGTGTGAGTCTGTGTGTAGTGTGAGGCTGTGTGTGGTGTGAGGCTGTGTGTAGTGTGAGGCTGTGTGTGTGTAGTGTGAGGCTGTGTGTGGTGTGGGCTGTGTAGTGTGAGGCTGTGTGTGTAGTGTGAGGCTGTGTGTAGTGTGAGGCTGTGTGTGTGTAGTGTGAGGCTGTGTGTGTACTGTGAGGCTGTGTGTAGTGTGAGGCTGTGTGTGTGGTGTGAGGCGTGTGTTGCCCTGGCTTGCCCTGGCTTGCCCCGGCAACGTCACGTGGTGTGTCTCGTGACTGCTGCTGCTGCCACCACAACACGCTTAGGGCTTTAAGGCTTTTCTGTTTATTATTAATCTGTCATTTTCCATGATTAGTCTGTGGTTTTCATTATTAATCTGTCATTGTTCATTATGAGTCTGTCATTAATCTGTCATTTTTCATTATTAACCTAATTTGTGTTTATTATTAATCTGTCATTTTTCATTATTAACCTAATTTTTGTTTATTATTAATCTGTCATTTTACGATGGCAAAAACGTGGTAGTCACGGAGACATTTGTCATCAGTGTTGTGAGTAGCCCGCAGTGAGAGCACGACTACACACACACAGACATACACACACACACAGACACACAGGTTGTGTGTGTGTGTGGGGTGAGGTTGCACAAGAGACACACACACAGACAGACACAGACACACAGAGACACACACACAGGTTGTGTGTGTGGGGTGAGGTTGCACAAGAGACACACACACACAGACACACACAGACACACAGGTTGTGTGTGTGGGGTAAGGTTGCACCACAGACACACACACACAGAGACACAGACACACACAGACACACACACACAGACACAGAGGTGGTTGTGTGTGTGGGGTGAGGTTGCACCAGAGACACACACACACAGACACACACACAGCCACACAGAGAGACACACACACAGACACACAGAGGTTGTTGTGTGTGTGTGGGGGGTGAGGTTGCACCAGAGACACACACACAGACACACACAGACACACACAGAGACACACAGACACACACAGACTCACAGAGACACACACACAAACACACACACAGACACACACAGGTTATTGTGTGTGTATGTGTGGGGTAAGGTTGCACCAGAGACACACACAGACACACACACACAGAGACACAGGTTGTTGTGTGTGTGTGTTTGTGTGTGTGTCTGTGTGTATCTGTGTTTGTGTATCTGTGTGTGTGTCTGTGTGTGTGTGTCTGTGTGTGTGTCTGTGTGTGTGTCTCTGTGTGTGTGTCTGTGTGTGTGTATGTGTGTGTGTCTCTGTGTGTCTGTATGTGTCTGTCTGTGTGTGTGTGTTAAGGTTGCACCATGTCGAGCCCATTGAAGCTGATCGTGAGCGCCGATTCCAACCGTGGGGGGCGGCGCTACATGGAGGACATCACAGAGGTGGGCGGAGTCTCTGTGTGTGTGTGTCTGTGTGTGTGTGTCTGTGTGTCTCTGTGTGTGTCTGTGTGTGTCTCTGTGTGTGTGTCTCTGTGTGTGTGTCTCTGTGTGTGTGTGTCTCTGTGTGTGTGTCTGTGTGTGTCTCTGTGTGTCTCTGTGTTTGTCTGTGTGTGTGTCTCTGTGTGTGTCTGTGTGTGTCTCTGTGTGTGTGTCTCTGTGTGTGTGTCTCTGTGTGTGTGTCTGTGTGTGTCTCTGTGTGTCTCTGTGTTTGTCTGTGTGTGTGTCTCTGTGTGTGTGTCTCTGTGTGTGTCTCTGTGTGTGTGTCTCTGTGTGTGTGTCTCTGTGTGTGTCTGTGTGTGTGTCTGTGTGTGTATCTGTGTGTGTCTCTGTGTGTGTGTCTGTGTGTGTCTGTGTGTGTGTCTGTGTGTGTGTCTGTGTGTGTGTCTCTGTGTGTGTCTCTGTGTGTGTGTCTGTGTGTGTCTCTGTGTTTCTCTGTGTGTGTCTGTGTGTGTCTGTGTGTCTCTGTGTGTCTCTGTGTGTGTCTGTGTGTATGTGTGTCTCTGTGTGTCTGTGTGTGTCTCTGTGTGTGTCTGTGTGTGTGTCTGTGTGTGTCTGTGTGTGTGTCTGTGTGTGTCTGTGTGTGTCTGTGTGTCTGTGTGTGTCTGTGTGTGTCTGTGTGTCTGTGTGTGTGTGTCTCTGTGTGTGTCTGTGTGTGTGTGTCTCTGTGTGTTTGGGGAGCGATAGTGTAGCGGTTAGCGCGCTGCACTATGAACCTGGCGACCCCGAGTTCGATTCCCGCTCACGGCCAACGCCCAGTGGCGATTATCTGAACCGGTCCTGGGCCTCCCCCTAGGTCGATTCGGCCTCAAACGAGTACCCGGTGCGGTGCGTGAACATCGCCACCGGGGAGACAAAGGCGGCCGGGCGTGGTGCCGGCCACCCACCCCCTCGTGTGCCCTCGCGGCCATCGCTGGCGCCGCTCGCTAACGGCACTCGCCTCTACGGTCCGCCAAGGCTGCACGGGGGATCTTTGTCCTCTTTGTCCGCCGGGTCGCCGGTCGAGGCCTAGGACCGACCCACAATGCACCGCTCGCGTCACGTGACGTTCCCCTCGCCGCCCCGTGCCCGCAGGTCTCCACCGAGGGCGACGGGGACGCCATCTTCCTGGCCGTGTTCGACGGCCACGGCGGCCCCCAGGCCGCTCGATTCGCCCGCCGCTGCCTCTGGCCCTCGATCCGCGCCCAGCCCGGGCTGTGGGGCGCCGCCGACCCCGTGGGAGTTTGCCACGCCATCCGTGACGGCTTTCTGGCGTGCCAGCGCGCCATGGGGGAGGAGCTGGGTGGGTCTCACGCGTGCTGCGCTATACACTACACTATACACTACTATACTATACTATACACTACACTATACACTACTATACACTACTATATACACTACTATACTATACACTACTATACTATACACTACTATACTATACACTACACTACTATACACTACTATATACACTACACTATACACTACACTATACACTACACTATACACTACACTATACACTACACTATACACTACACTATACACTACACTATACACTACACTATACACTACTATACACTACACTATACACTACACTACTATACACTACACTATACACTACACTATACACTACACTACTATACACTACACTATATACTACACTATACACTACACTATACACTACACTACTATACATTACTATACACTACACTACTATACATTACTATACACTACACTATACACTACACTACTATACACTACACTATACACTACTATACACTACTATGCACTACACTACTATACACTACACTATACACTACACTATACACTACTATACACTACTATACGCTACACTACTATACACTACTATACACTACACTATACACTACACTACTATACACTACACTACTATACACTACACTATACACTACACTATACACTACACTATACACTACTATACACTACTATACACTACACTATACACTACACTATACACTACACTACACTATATACTACACACTACACTACACACTACATTACACTATACACTACACTATACACTACACTAAATTAACGTTTTGTTCCACCATTTGAACCTCGTTTGCCTGTAGCACAATATGATAAAAAAAATTTAACCCTTTCATCTGGCAACAAAACTGACACCATTTTTTTCGTGTACAAGGAGTCATTGTTTGTGCATTGAGCACAATACCTGCGGTCGGAATGCAAACACAAAACACACAGCTCTGATAATGCATTGGCGGTGGAATTGATAAGTCCACACCCGAGACAGCTTCCCTTAGAGCCTCGTCTCACACATGACGTCTCACACGCGGTGTTAGACCAGATGATGATGACGTCTCACACTTGCGGTGTTAGACCAGGTGATGATGACGTCTCACACTTGCGGTGTTAGACCAGGTGATGATGACGTCTCACACTTGCGGTGTTAGACCAGGTGATGATGACGTCTCACACACGCGGTGTTAGACCAGATGATGATGTCTCACACGCTGTGTTAGACCAGGTGATGACGACGTCTCACACTTGCGGTGTTAGACCAGGTGATGATGATGTCTCACACTTGCGGTGTTAGACCAGATGATGATGACGTCTCACACGTGGTGTTAGACCAGATGATGATGATGACGTCTCACACTTGCGGTGTTAGACCAGATGATGATGACGTCTCACACTTGCGGCGTTAGACCAGGTGATGATGACGTCTCACACACGCAGTGTTAGACCAGGTGATGATGACGTCTCACACAGGTGGTGTTAGACCAGGTGATGATGATGTCTCACACTTGCGGTGTTAGACCAGGTGATGATGACGTCTCACACACGCAGTGTTAGACCAGGTGATGATGACGTCTCACACAGGCGGTGTTAGACCAGGTGATGATGACGTCTCACGCTTGCGGTGTTAGACCAGATGATGATGATGACGTCTCACACTTGCGGTGTTAGACCAGGTGATGATGACGTCTCACACTTGCGGTGTTAGACCAGGTGATGATGTCATACACACGGTGTTAGACCATATGATGATGACGTCTCACACTTGCGGTGTTAGACCATATGATGATGACGTCTCACACTTGCGGTGTTACACCAGGTGATGATGACGTCTCACACACGCGGTGTTAGACCAGATGATGATGACGTCTCACACGCTGTGTTAGACCAGGTGATGACGACGTCTCACACTTGCAGTGTTAGACCAGGTGATGATGACGTCTCACACTTGCGGTGTTAGACCAGATGATGATGACGTCTCACACGCGGTGTTAGACCAGATGATGATGATGACGTCTCACACTTGCGGTGTTAGACCAGGTGATGATGACGTCTCACACTTGCGGTGTTAGACCAGATGATGATGACGTCTCACACTTGCGGTGTTAGACCAGGTGATGATGACGTCTCACACTTGCGGTGTTAGACCAGGTGACGATGACGTCTCACACTTGCGGTGTTAAAGCAGATGATGATGACGTCTCACACTTGCGGTGTTAGACCAGATGATGATGACGTCTCACACGCGGTGTTAGACCAGATGATGATGATGACGTCTCACACTTGCGGTGTTAGACCAGATGATGATGACGTCTCACACTTGCGGCGTTAGACCAGATGATGATGATGACGTCACACACTTGCGGCGTTAGACCAGGTGATGATGACGTCTCACACTTGCGGTGTTAGACCAGGTGATGATGACGTCTCACAAACGCAGTGTTAGACCAGATGATGATGATGTCTCACACTTGCGGTGTTAGACCAGGTGATGATGACGTCTCACACACGCAGTGTTAGACCAGGTGATGATGACGTCTCACACAGGCGGTGTTAGACCAGGTGATGATGTCTCACGCTTGCGGTGTTAGACCAGATGATGATGATGTCTCACACTTGCGGTGTTAGACCAGGTGATGATGACGTCTCACACTTGCGGTGTTAGACCAGGTGATGATGACATCACACACACGGTGTTAGACCATATGATGATGACGTCTCACACTTGCGGTGTTAGACCAGGTGATGATGACGTCTCACACTTGCGGTGTTAGACCAGATGATGATGACGTCTCACACTTGCGGTGTTAGACCAGGTGATGATTACGCCAAAAGGCGCAACGTTTTGTTGTGTGATTGGGGCCAAATGTAGCTGATAGAGGCAAAATAAACATTGAAATTGGTTTAATTTGTGGATCAGGGAAGGCTCTAAGAAAAGCCGTCTCGGGTGTGGACCAATCAAATTCAAGGACAGTCCCAATATTATTATCAGAGTTGTCTCTTTTGTTTGCATTTTGACTGCTTGTGTTGTGGTTATTGCAAACATGATGCCTTGAATAAAGGTGTCAGTTTTTCTGCCAGTTAAAAGGGTAAAACCTATTACTATATCTTGTTACTGGCAAAGGAGGTCTCATAATGAATTTGATCTTCTCCGATGGATGCTGCTTGATAGTTGGAGAGTGAAGAAACGTGAGTGTGGCTGATGCTGTCTGAAGTTACTTAGGAAATAACGAAGAGCAAAGAGAAGTGGTAGAGTTACCAATAAATTGATCAGAGTCTAATTTTATTTTGTCTCAATGTAATGGCAGGGAATATTGACAGAAATAATGTCATCAAACACTTCGCTGCATTTCACTGTAGCACTGCATTAATGGCAGTGAATGTTGCACAATACATTTATTTCACCCATGGTTAATGTGTAAGAGATTCTCGCAACATTTTTCATATTTGATATATTTTTGTTCAATAACATTGAAAATTGTAAAACGTTTCAAAATACCAAAAAACTTTTACAATTTAATTTTTGTTATAACAAATTTAATAACATAAAATTCCGAGCAACAATTGTCCATCTTACCTTCCAGAGGTTTTTTTGGCACACCACCCACCCACTCAATCACTCACCCACCCACCCACTCACACAGTCACTCACCCACTCAGTCACTAACCCACCCACACAGTCACTCACCCACCCACTCACACAGTCACTCACCCACCCACACAGTCACTCACCCACTCAGTCACTAATCCACCCACACAGTCACTCACCCACCCACTCAATCACTCACCCACCCACCCACCCACTCACACAGTCACTCACCCACTCAGTCACTCACCCACCCACACAGTCACTCACCCACTCAGTCACTCACCCACCCACCCACACAGTCACTCACCCACTCAGTCACTCACCCACCCACCCACTCACACAGTCACTCACCCACTAATTCACCCACCCACTCAATCACTCACCCACCCACTCACTCACAGTCACTCACCCACTCAGTCACTCACTCACCCACCCACCCACACAGTCACTAACTCACTCAGTCACTCACCCACCCACTCAATCACTCACCCACCCACCCACTCACACAGTCACTCACCCACCCACCCACTCAATCACTCACCCACCCACCCACTCAGTCACTAACCCACTCAGTCACTCACCCACCTACTCAGTCACTCACCCACCGACCCACTCACACAGTCACTCACCCACTCAGTCACTCACCCACCCACTCAATTACTCACCCACCCACTCACACAGTCACTCAATCACCCACCTACCCACCCACTCAGTCACTCACCCACACCTCTGTCTAACCCCCCCCCCCCTACAGTTAACTGGCCGCGCACACCGCAGGGCCATCCCAGCACGGCAGGCACCACGGCTTGCTGCTGCCTCATCAGGGGCGGTGACGAGCTCTACGTCGCCCACGTGGGAGACTCGCGAGCCGTCATCGCCCAGCGGCACCCCCGGGGGGGGGGCACCCCCGCCGACGGACCCCCCCCCCCTTCAATGCACCCCGTCTATTCATTGGCCCCCCCTTCCTCACTGCGACCCATTTATTCAGCGGGCCCCCCTTCTTCCTTGCGCCCCATTTATTCAGCGGACCCCCCTTCGGACATGGGCCCCCCTTCTGTGAAGGCCCACCTAGCCTGGGACGGAACCCCACCTACACATGGCCAAGTTGTGGCGGACTTCATAGCGGCCATCGGCCAAGCCGTGGCAACACCGCAACCACCGCCACTGTCACAACCACCACAACTACAACCACAACCACCACTGTCACAACCACCACAACCACCACCACCACTGTCACAACCACCCACCACTGTCACAACCACCACCACTGTCACAACCACCACCACCACCACGGCCACCACTGTCACAACCACCACCACCACTGTCACAACCACCACCACCACCACCACGGCCACCACCACTGTCAAAACCACCACCACCACTGTCACAACCACCACCACCCCTGTCACAACCACCACCACTGTCACAACCACCACCACCACTGTCACAACCACCACTGTCACAACCACCACTGTCACAACCACCACTGTCACAACCACCACTGTCACAACCACCACTGTCACAACCACCACTGTCACAACCACCACCACTGTCACAACCACCACCACTGTCACAACCACCACTGTCACAACCACCACCACTGTCACAACCACCACCACCACCACCACGGCCACCACCACTGTCACAACCACCACCACCACGGCCACCACTGTCACAACCACCACCACCACGGCCACCACCACTGTCACAACCACCACCACGGCCACCACCTCTGTCACAACCACCACCACCACTGTCACAACCACCACCACTGTCACAACCACCATCACCACCGCCACCACTGTCACAACCACCACCACCACTGTCACAACCACCACCACCACCACTGTCACAACCACCACCACCACTGTCACAACCACCGCCACCACCACGGCCACCACTGTCACAACCACCACCACTACAACCACCGCCACGGCCACCACTGTCACAACCACCACCACCACTGTCACAACCACCACCACCACCACTGTCACAACCACCACCACCACTGTCACAACCACCGCCACCACCACGGCCACCACTGTCACAACCACCACCACCACCGCCCCGGCAGGAGGTGGACAAGGAGGAGGTGGTGGACGAGGTGGAGGAGGAGGTGGACGAGGTGGTGGACGAGATGGAAGAGGAGGAGGTGGACAAGGAGGTGGTGGTGGACAAGGAGGTGGACAAGGTGGTGGAGGTGGACGAGGTGGTGGAGGAGGTGGACGAGGTGGTGGATGAGGAGGTGAACGAGGTGGAGGAGGAGGTGGTGGACGAGGTGGTGGACGAGGTGGTGCCGCTACTTGCCGTGGCGTTGACGCGCGACCACAAGCCGGAGGATCCAGTGGAGAGGGAACGCATCGAGAGGCTGGGCGGGCGGTAAGACATTCGTGTGTATGTGTGTGTGTGCCTATGATACCATCAGTAGGCCTGGGCTCTGGGTCGTTCTTCGTGCTTTTGGAGTACCTGACCCTCTGCTCACGATCATTAAGGACCTTCATGATGGTGAGCGGGCCCGGGTAAAACTACGTGGCCGGGAGTCAGAGCCATTCCCTGTACACCTTGGGGTGCGACAGGGATGTCCTCTGGCTCCCACATTATTTAACATCTATTTTGACCGCGTAGTTCGTGAAGCCTTCAGTAGCTGTACCGGGGGAATCTTCATATGGTACAGATATAATGGGAGGCTGATCGATGCCCGGGTGCGGTCAAAGGATGGCTCCCTATTGCTCAACCACGTGATGTATGCTGATGATTTGGTAATAGCTGCTCATTCAGAGGAGGAATTGGAGACGCTGCTGCTGAGACTGGAGCGTGCCACTAAGAGGTGGGGCCTTACCATCAGCCCCACCAAAACTAAGCACCTGCCTGGGTATTTTGTACCATCGGACACTCCACCCCCACAACTCGCAATCGGTGATGGGGCAGTTGTGGAGAGAGTGGAGAGTTTCCCATACCTGGGCAGTGTGCTTATGACCGGCTCCAGTTTAACAGCAGAGGTCTCACTCCGAATCAGTCCAGCGACAATATCTTTTCATCGGTTGTGTAACGCTGTGTGGAAGCTACCTGGTCTGTCGCTCCACAGTAAGCGTCAGGTCTTCTCGGCCACGGTCATTCCCTCCCTTCTCTACGCTTGCGAAACGTGGACCCCCCTAATGGAACATCTTCGCCGGTGTGAAACATTTAGGCTGGCCTGCCTACGATCCATCCTGGGTTTAACCAGGCTGGATTGTGTGAGGAGCTCACAAATCCTTGAAAGATCTGGGCAAGGCACCATCGGTGAGCTCCTCCGGCAGGCAAGGCTGCGATGGCTGGGTCATGTAGCCCGCATGCCCAGCCACCGCATGCCGAAACAGCTTTTGTTCGGCCGGATTGAGGGGGCTAAACGAGCGCGGCACGGGCTAGAGAAGAGATGGAGTGATGTGGTACAGGAGGACGTGGAGCTGAGTGGACTTGCCGATGACTGGTGCCAGCGGTGTCAAGATCGGCCTCTGTGGAGGAGGCTTGTGAAGGACGCTTCTGGGCAGTTGGAGGCAGTCGCCCTCCAACAACAACGGAGGGCGGAGGAGCGACGCTCACAACAATGAGCGGAACGCCGGGTGGCTAAAGCACAGCAGGTTGCCACAGTAGGGGGCACAGGTGGTGCATCAGCCAGTCGTCTCAATCAGTCGACCCGTGGCACCTGGGTCTGCCCCGTGACCTCCTGCCCGCGGGCGTTCGAGACTTCACGTGGCCTCAGGGTGCACATAGCCTGGCACAAGCGTCGTGGTGACGTCACCGCCACTTAGTGGCGAATGGCGGTTGTTGTTGTGTGTGTGTATATATGTGTGTGTGTGTATGTGTGTATGGGTGTATGGGGAGGAGTAGTGTAGTGGTTTGCGCGCTGTGCTACGAACCTGATGACCCGGGTTCGATTCCCGCTCACAGCCAACACCAATCACGATTATCTGAACCGGTCCAGGGCCTCCCCTAGGTCGACTAAGCCTCAAATGAATACCTGGTGCGGTGTGTAAACATCGCCTCTAGGGATACAAAGGCGGCCGGGCGTGGTGCTGGGCACCCACCCCCTCGTGTACCTTTCTGGCATTCGTAGGTGCTGCTCGCTAACAGCACTTGCCCCTACAGTCTGTTACAGGCTACACGGGGGATCTTTGTCTTTGTGTGTGCTCGCTAACAGCACTTGCCCGTACAGTCTGTTAAGGCTACACGGGGGATCTTTGTCTTTGTGTGTCTGCCCACCAGGGTGATGAGGAAGCCAGGGGGGCCTTGCCGTGTGGCCTGGAGGAGGCCCCTTGTGGCTCACTGCGGCCCTGGGCAGCAAAGCTCAGCCACGGAGGACATCCCCTTCCTGGCCGTGTCACGCTCCCTCGGTACACACACACACACCTACACACACACCTACACACACACCTATACACACCTATACACACCTACACACACACCTACACACACCTACACACACCTACACACACACACACCTACACACACACACACCTACACACACACACACCTACACACACCCACACACACACACACCTACGCACACACCTACACACACACACCTACACACACACACACCTACACACACACACAGCTACACACACACTTACACAACAACAACAACAACAACCGCCATTCGCCACTAAGTGGCGGTGACGTCACCACGACGCTTGTGCCAGGCTATGTGCACCCTGAGGCCATGTGAAGTGTCGAACGCCCGCTGGCAGGAGGTCACGGGGCAGACCCAGGTGCCACGGGTCGACTGACTGAGATGACTGGCTGATGCACCACCTGTGCCCCCTACTGTGCCAACCTGCTGTGCTTTAGCCACCCGGCGCTCCGCTCGTTGTTCTGAGCGTCGCTCCTCCGCCCTCCGTTGTTGTTGGAGGGCGACTACCTCCAACTGCCCAGTAGCATCCTTCACGAGCCTCCTCCACAGAGGCCGATCTTGACACCGCTGGTACCAGTAATCGGCAAGTCCACTCAGCTCCACGTCCTCCTGTACCACATCACTCTATCTCTTCTCTAGCCCGTGCCGCGCTCGTTTAGCCCCCTCAATCCGGCCGAACAAAAGCTGTTTCGGCATGCGGTGGCTAGGCATGCGGGCTACATGACCCAGCCATCACAGCCTTGCCTGCCGGAAGAGCTCACCGATGGTGCCTTGCCCAGATCTTTCAAGGATTTGTGAGCTCCTCACACAATCCAGCCTGGTTAAACCCAGGATGGATCGTAGGCAGGCCAGCCTAAATGTTTCACACCGGCGAAGATGTTCCATTAGGGGGGTCCACGTTTCGCAAGCGTAGAGATGGGAGGGAATGACCGTGGCCGAGAAGACTTGACGCTTAGTGCGGAGCGACAGACTAGGTAGCTTCCACACAGCGTTACGCAACCGATCAAAGGATATTGCCGCTCGACTGATTCGGAGTGAGACCTCTGCTGTTAAACTGGAGCCGGTCATAAGCACACTGCCCAGGTATGGGAAACTCTCCACTCTCTCCACAACTGCCCCATCACCGATTGGGAGTTGTGGGGGTGGAGTGTCCGATGGTACAAAATACCCAGGCAGGTGCTTAGTTTTGGTGGGGCTGATGGTAAAGCCCCACCTCTTAGTGGCACGCTCCAGTCTCAGCAGCAGCGTCTCCAACTCCTCCTCTGAATGAGCAGCTATTACCAAATCATCAGCATACATGACGTGGTTGAGCAATAGGGAGCCATCCCTTGACCGCACCCGGGCATCGATCAGCCTACCATTATATATGTACCATATGGAGAGTCCCCCGGTACAGCTATTGAAGGCTTCACGAACTACATGGTCAAAATAGATGTTAAATAATGTGGGAGCCAGAGGACATCCCTGTCGCACCCCAAGGTGTACAGGGAATGGCTCTGACTCCCGGCCACGTAGTTTTACCCGGGCCCGCTCACCATCATGAAGGTCCTTAATGATCGTGAGCAGAGGGTCAGGTACTCCAAAAGCACGAAGAACAACCCAGAGCCCAGGTCTACTGATGGTATCATAGGCCTTGACCAGGTCAAGAAAGCAGATATGTAGGTCTTTTTGGAATTCCCTACAACTCTGCTGTAGCAGACGGACAGAAAATATGGCATCTTTGCAGGACCGCCCTTTCCTGAAACCGCATTGGGGCTCCGCAAGCCTCTCCTCAGCGTGCCTGGCAAGGCGATGTTGAATAATCCTTGCCAGGACCTTTCCCGGCACACTGAGGAGTGAGATGCCCCTGTAGTTGTTACAGTCCTGCGGAACCCGTCCAGTGGTCCAGACTGTTGTTATGATGTCATATAGGGCAGTCTGTGCACAAACGCCGCCCTCCCTCAGCATTTCGCTTGGGAGATCATCTCTGCCCGCTGCCTTTCCTGGTCTCAGACTCCGGATCGCCTTCAGTACTTCCTCAACAGATGGCACCTCAGCCAGCCACTCACAGGGGGTGACTTCTTCCAATATTTGAGGCACCGCAGCCTCAGCAGGGTCATCCTCACTTTGTGCCACGATATTTTCCCGGCTGAGGGATTTTCCCTCCCCCAGGACCTCACAGAAATGCTCAGCAAATCTGCAAACCTGTTCCTGGGGGTCGAAGATTGGGTCACCGTTTTTTCCCCTAATGATGGTAATAGGTGTTGCGCTGCAGATTACTTTTTTGATGGAGTTAAATAGAGATTTGTGATCACGGGCCACTGAGGCAGACTCCATCTCCTCAGCAACCCACGACCACCACCCATCCTTGCAGCACCTCATGGCTCTCCGAACCTCCGAGCGAAGGCTGTGGTAAGCCTCCTCATTCTCTGACGTGGGATTCTGTAACCGATGACAGTGGGCCTGTCGTTTTTTCTCAACCATCCTGAACACCTCCTCTGTCAGCCAGGGTCTCTGGGGAGGTCTGGACCGCGTACCCAAAGCAGCCATTGCAGCTGCATGAGTCACAGTCCTAAACCTCGCCCATTTACCCTCGACATCAGGAGGAGTCGGGGACGATGCCAATCCCAGCCGCAAGCGATGATGAAATTCTCGCTTGCAACTTTCATCAGATAACTGAGACCAGGCCACTTTAGGTTGGAATGGGGTCCTGGGTGTACACCCACCACCGGAGTTGAAGAATAGCAGGCACATCTTACAGATGACTAGTCGGATGGTCAGAAGGCAGATCAGCTCCACGGTAGGTCCTGGTGTCAAGGACATGGGCTAGCATCCGCTGGTCCGTCACTATGTAGTCCAGCAGATGTTCTTGCTTGGACCCGGCATGCATCCATGATGTTGTGTGGATGCGCCGATGCCGGAACAGCGTGTTGGTAATTACTAGCCCATGGGTTGCACAAAAATCTAGCAGCCTTCTACCATTGTTATTGAGCTGATCTGGCCCATGCCCTCCAATCACTCCAGACCAGGTGCCAGTATCATGACCAACTCGGGCATTTAAGTCACCCAACATGATGACTCTATCCCGAGGGGCCACTTTAGCCAGCACCTGTGACAGGAGGTCATAGAAGGCATCTGACTCATCGGCTTTGCCTGCATCCCTCCACGGATGTTCATCTTCGGTGGGGGCATAAGTAACCACGACCACCATTCCTCGCCTCCAGTTGATGGGAAGGCGAGCCCAAAGTAGCCTGGGACTTACAGCTTCCCACACCTCACCGCCATGTTCCCACGCCCCTTTATTCTTTTGTTCAAAAGAAGAGCCACACCCTGTTGTTTGGCAGTCTGCTGCCCCGAGTAGAGGACTGTCCACCCCTCATAGTGGCAGGAGCCAGAGCCGGTCCACCAGACCTCCTGAATGCCACATAGATCCAGGCGGTACCGGTCCAGCTCCCGACAGAGGAGTGGCAGCCTCTCCTCCGCAGTGAGTGTTCGAACATTCCACGTGGCCACCCATAGTGGTTTTTCGTTGTTTCTGGAGGAGCCCCGAGGGTAGATATTCAATCTCCTGGCTCCGCCAATTGGGGTTTGGCCAGGAGACGTCATAGACGCCTGGCCTCCCGGGGCCTCCGGCACAAGCTTATTAGTTATATATTCTTAATTCGTGGTTTAGTGGTAATTAATTGAAGGTGGAGGGGTTACCAGCCCCTCACATCCATCCAGAGCCCCCGTTTAGCCCCTGTGGTGGACACATATGCCATGAGGGGAGGAGCCAATCAAAATTGGACCTCCCCCCACAGCACTGTCCACGACAGAGTTGCCCGTCCGGCACACACACCTACACACACACCTACACACACCTACACACACACCTATACACACACCTACACACACCTACACACACCTACACACACACCTACACACACACCTACACACACACCCCTACACACACACACCTACACACACACCTACACACACACCTACACACACCTACACACACACCTACACACACACCTATACACACCCGTGGCACCTCCTGGCGACCTCCTGCCAGCGGGCATTCGACACTTCATCTGGCGTTAAAAGTGCACGTAGCCTGGCACAGGCGCCCTGGTTATGTCATCGCCACCTAGTGGCGAATGGCGGTTGTTGTGAAACGTGTGTTCATGTATATGTGTGTGTACGCGTAGGTGTGTTTACGTGTGTGTTTACGAGTGTGTGTACGCGTGTGTACGTGTGTGTGTGTACGTGTGTGTGTGTACGTGTGTGTGTACGTGTGTGTACGTGTGTGTGTACGTGTGTGTACGTGTGTGTGTACATGTGTGTGTACGTGTGTGCGTGTGTACGTGTGTGTGTACGTGTGTCCGTGTGTGTACGTGTCCGTGTGTGTACGTGTGTGTGTGTGTACGTGTGTGTACGTGTGTGTACGTGTGTGTGTGTGTGTACGTGTGTAAGTGTGTGTGTACGTGTGTGTGTGTACATGTGTGTGTGTACGTGTGTGTGTATGTGTGTGCGTACGTGTGTACGTGTGTGTGTACGTGTGTACGTGTGTGTGTGTACGTGTGTGTGTGTACGTGTGTGTGTGTGTGTACGTGTGTGTGTACGTGTGTGTGTGTACGTGTGTGTGTGTACGTGTGTGTGTACGTGTGTGTACGTGTGTGTGTGTGTACGTGTGTGAGTGTGTACGTGTGTGAGTGTGTACGTGTGTGTGTGTGTACGTGTGTGTGTGTACGTGTGTGTGTGTGTACGTGTGTGTGTACGTGTGTGTGAGTGTGTACGTGTGTGAGTGTGTACGTGTGTGAGTGTGTACGTGTGTGCGTGTGTACGTGTGTACGTGTGTGTGTACGTGTGGGTGTGTGTGTGTGTACGTGTGTGTGTGTACGTGTGTGTGTGTGGTACGTGTGTGTGTGTACGTGTGTACGTGTGTGTGTGTGTGTTGGCGATATCCCACAGGGGACCTCTGGAGCTACGACTTTGCGAGCGCCCAGTTTGTGGTCTCCCCCGAGCCAGACGTCAGCGCCTACAGGCTGGACCCAGGGCACCACCGCTACCTGGTGCTGGCCACCGATGGAGTCTGGGATGTCCTCACGCCCACAGAGGCCGTGGCGCTCTGTCATCGTGCGGACGCACAGCAGCAGCAGCAGCGAGCACGGGCACGTCTACATACACACACACACACACGTCTACATACACACAAACGTCTACATACACACACACACACGTCTACATACATACACACACACACGTCTACATACACACACACACACACGTCTACATACACACACACACGTCTACATACACACACACACACGTCTACATACACACACACACACGTCTACATACACACACACACGTCTACATACACACACACACGTTTACACACACACTATACACACACACACGTCTACATACACTCACACACGTCTACATACACGCACACACGTCTACATACACACACACGTCTACATACACACACACGTCTACATACACACACGTCTACACACACACACACGTCTACATACACACAACAACAACCGCCATTCGCCACTAAGTGGCTGTGACATCACCACGATGCTTGTGCCAGGCTATGTGCACCCTGAGGCCACGTGAAGTGTCGAACGCCCGCTGGCAGGAGGTCACGGGGCAGACCCAGGTGCCACAGGTCGACTGACTGAGATGACTGGCTGATGCACCACCTGTGCCCCCTACTGTGCCAACCTGCTGTGCTTTAGCCACCCGGCGCTCCGCTCGTTGTTCTGAGCGTCGCTCCTCCGCCCTCCGTTGTTGTTGGAGGGCGACTGCCTCCAACTGCCCAGTAGCATCCTTCACGAGCCTCCTCCACAGAGGCCGATCTTGACACCGCTGGTACCAGTCATCGGCAAGTCCACTCAGCTCCACGTCCTCCTGTACCACATCACTCCATCTCTTCTCTAGCCCGTGCCGCGCCCGCTTAGCCCGCTCAATCCGGCCAAACAAAAGCTGTTTCGGCATGCGGTGGCTGGGCATGCGGGCTACATGACCCAACCATCGCAGCCTTGCCTGCCGGAGGAGCTCACCGATGGGACCCTGCCCAGATCTTTCAAGGATTTGTGAGCACCTCACACAATCCAGCCTGGTTAAACCCAGGATGGATCGTAGGCAGGCCAGCCTAAATGTTTCCAACCGGCGAGAGAAGGGAGGGAATGACCGTGGCCGAGAAGACCTGAAGCTTAGTGCGGAGCGAGAGACCAGGTAGCTTCCACACAGCGTTACGCAACCGATGAAAAGATATTGCCGCTCGACTGATTCGGAGTGAGACCTCTGCTGTTAAACTGGAGCCAGTCATAAGCACACTGCCCAGGTATGGGAAACTCTCCACTCTCTCCACAACTGCCCCATCACCGATTGGGAGTTGTGGGGGTGGAGTGTCCGATGGTACAAAATACCCAGGCAGGTGCTTAGTTTTGGTGGGGCTGATGGTAAGGCCCCACCTCTTAGTGGCACGCTCCAGTCTCAGCAGCAGCGTCTCCAACTCCTCCTCTGACTGAGCAGCTATTACCAAATCATCAGCATACATAACGTGGTTGAGCAATAGGGAGCCATCCCTTGACCGCACCCGGGCATCGATTAGCCTCCCATTATATCTGTACCATATGGAGATTCCCCCGGTACAGCTATTGAAGGCTTCATGAACTACGTGGTCAAAATATATGTTAAATAATGTGGGAGCCAGAGGACATCCCTGTCGCACCCCAAGGTGTGCAGGGAATGGCTCTGACTCCCGGCCACGTAGTTTTACCCGGGCCCGCTCACTATCATGAAGGTCCTTAATGATCGTGAGCAGAGGGTCAGGTACTCCAAAAGCACGAAGAACGACCCAGAGCCCAGGCCTACTGATGGTATCATAGGCCTTGACCAGGTCAATAAAGCAGAGATGTAGGTCTTGTTGGAATTCCCTACACCTCTGCTGTAGCAGACGGACAGAAAATATGGCATCTGTGCAGGACCGCCCTTTCCTGAAACCGCATTGGGGTTCCGCAAGCCTCTCCTCAGCGTGCCTGGCAAGGCGATGTTGAATAATCCTTGCCAGGACCTTTCCCGGCACACTGAGGAGTGAGATGCCCCTGTAGTTGTTACAGTCTGTGCGGTCCCCCTTCTTAAAAAGGGGGACCACCAGGGCATACTTCCAATCCTACGGAACCCGTCCAGTGGTCCAGACACACACACACATATACACACACACGTCTACATACACACACACGTCTACATACACACACACGTCAACATACACACGTCTACATACACACACACACGTCTACATACACACACACACGTCTACATACACACACACGTCTACATACACACACACACACGTCTACATACACACACACACGTCTACATACACACACACACGTCTACATACACACACACGTCTACATACACACACACACTATATATACACACACACACACGTCTACATACACACACACGTCTACATACACACACACACGTCTACACACACACACACGTCTACATACACGCACACACGTCTACATACACACACACATATACACACGTCTACATACACACACACACGTCTACATACACACACACGTCTACATACACACACACACACACGTCTATATACACACACACGTCTACACACACACACGTCTACACACACACACACGTCTACATACACACACACACGTCTACATACACACACACACACGTCTACACACACACACGTCTACATGCACACACACACACTATACATACACACACTATATACACACACACACACGTCTACACACACACACGTCTACATGCACACACACGTCTACATACACACACACACGTCTGCATACACACACACGTCTACATACACACACACACATATACACACACGTCTACATACACACACACACGTCTACATACACACACACACACGTCTACACACACACACGTCTACATACACACACACACGTCTACATACACACAAACACGTCTACACACACACACACGTCTACATACACGTCTACATACACACACACACGTCTACATACACACACACACATATACACACACGTCTACATACACACACGTCTACATACACACACACAATATACACACACACACACACGTCTACATACACACACACACACGTCTACATACACACACACACGTCTACATGCACACACACACACTATGTCTACACACACACACGTCTACATATACACACACACGTCTACACACACATGTCTACGCACACACACGTCTACGCACACACACTATATACATACACACACACACGTCTACATGCACTTACACGTCTCATCCTGCAGGCCAGCGGCGGTGGTGCCGGTGGTTGCGCTGCTGGTGGTGCCGGTGGTTGTGCTGGTGGTGGTGCCGGTGGTTGTGCTGGTGGTGCTGCCGCTGGTTGTGCTGCTGGTGGTTCCGGTGGTTGTGCTGGTGGTGCTGCCGGTGGTTGTGCCGGTGGTTGTGCTGCTGGTGGTGCTGGTTGTTGTGCCGGTGGTGCCAGCAGCAGCAACAGCAGCAGCAGCAGCGGTGTAGACCTGACGCTGGCGCAGGCGCTGGTGGCGGAGGCGCTGTCCCGCTGGCACCGGCTCGGCACCAAGGCCGACAACGTGAGCGCCGTGGTGGCGCGGCTGTGCCCGTCGGCGGCGTCGCCGGCGCCCCGGCTCGGTGCCGACGGCGCCGCTGGCGCCGAGCTCGTTGCCGGCGGAGGAGGAATGGTCGCTGGTGGTGGTGGTGGTGGCGCTGTCCGTGCGTCAGCCCTGGCCAGGAGTGGAACCGAGGTTCTACGAGGGCCGGGCACCGAGGAGCTACCCAGCAACAACAGCAGCAGCAGCAACAACAACAGCAGCAGCAGCGGCAACAGCAGCAGTGGGAAGTTCACTCCACTGCTGGCTGACCTGGTGAGGGCACCGTCACGATGCGTGGTGTGTGTGTGTGTACGTGTGTATGTGTGTGCGTGTGTACGTGTGTTTGTGTGTATGTGTATTTGTGTGCGTGTGTGTGTGTTTGTGTGTATGTGTGCGTGTTTGTGTGTGTGTACGTGTGCGTGCGTGTGCGTGTGTGTGTGCGTGTACGTGTGTTTGTGTGTGTACGTGTGTGTGTGTTTGTGTGTATGTGTGCGTGTTTGTGTGTGTACGTGTGTGTGTATATGTGTTTATGTGTGTTTGTGTGTATGTGTGCGTGTTTGTGTGTGTACGTGTGTGTGTGTGTATATATGTGTTTGTGTGTGTATGTGTGTTTGTGTGTATGTGTGTGTGTTTGTGTGTACGTGTGTGTGTGTGGATGTGTACGTGTGTGTGTACGTGTGTTTGTGTGTATGTGTGTTTGTGTGTAAGTGTGCGTGTGTTTGTCTGTCCAGCGAAACGATCCCCTACCTCATTGGTGTCGGACGGTAATGCTGTGACTCTGTGTGTGGTGAGTCTATGGGTCTCTGTGTGTGGTGAGTCTATGAGTCTCTGTGTGTGGTGAGTCTATGGGTCTCTGTGTGTGGTGAGTCTATGGGTCTCTGTGTGTGGTGAGTCTATGAGTCTCTGTGTGTGGTGAATCTATGGGTCTCTGTGTGTGGTGAGTCTATGGGTCTCTGTGTGTGGTGAGTCTATGAGTCTCTGTGTGTGGTGAGTCTATGGGTCTCTGTGTGTGGTGAGTCTATGGGTCTCTGTGTGTGGTGAGTCTATGAGTCTCTGTGTGTGGTGAGTCTGTGGGTCTCTGTGTGTGGTGAGTCTATGGGTCTCTGTGTGTGGTGAGTCTATGGGTCTCTGTGTGTGGTGAGTCTATGGGTATCTGTGTGTGGTGAGTATATGGGTCTCTATGTGTGGTGAGTCTATGGGTCTCTGTGTGTGGTGAGTCTATGGGTCTCTGTGTGGTGAGTCTATGGGTCTCTGTGTGTGGTGAGTCTATGGGTCTCTGTGTGTGGTGAGTCTATGGGTCTCTGTGTGTGGTGAGTCTATGGGTCTCTGTGTGTGGTGAGTCTATGGGTCTCTATGTGTGGTGAGTCTATGGGTCTCTGTGTGTGGGTAACTCCCCACCCCCTCCCTTTCCAGGGCTGCAGCCAGGAGGAGATTCCCAGCAAGCGCAGCCGCAGGAGCGGCCCTCACGAGGGCACCGCCTCAGACTAGCACCTCAGACTAGCGCCTCAGACTAGTACCTCAGACTAGCACCTCAGACTAGCACCTCAGACTAGCGCCTCAGACTAGCGCCTCAGACTGGCGCCTCAGACTAGCACCTCAGACTGGCGCCTCAGACTAGCGCCTCAGACTAGCGCCTCAGACTAGTGCCTCAGACTAGTGCCTCAGACTAGCGCCTCAGACTGGTGCCTCAGACTAGCACCTCAGACTAGCGCCTCAGACTAGCGCCTCAGACTGGCGCCTCATACTAGCGCCTGAGACTAGCGCCTCAGACTGGCGCCTCAGACTAGCGCCTCAGACTAGCGCCTCAGACTAGCGGGGACCCTGGTAGAGGGACCCCGGTAGAGGGACCCTGGTAGAGGGACCCCGGTAGAGGGACCCCGGTAGAGGGACCCTGGTAGAGGGACCCCGGTAGAGAGACCCCGGTAGAGGGACCCTGGTAGAGGGACCCAGGTAGAGGGACCCTGGTAGAGGGACCCTGGTAGTGGGACCCTGGTAGAGGGACCCTGGTAGGGGGACCCCGGTAGAGGGACCCTGGTAGTGGGTCCCCCTCGTCCGCGTGCCGCTCTAGTCACGTCCCGGTCGTTGGCGGCGATGGCGACGACGTCGCGAGTGAAGGTTTTGTTTTTGGCGTGAGGGAGAGCTTCCCAGGTCCTGGGGGGCTGTCCCCCGCCCTCCTCCCCCCCCCCTCCAGTTGCCGTAGCCCCCCACGAAACTCTTTAGTCAGACGCGGCGGCGGTGTGGACGATGACGGTGGCGAAGGTGGCGAAGGTGATTCACGCGAACACGGAGGAGGGCGATGATGGGTGGTGGCGGCGTCTCTCTCCAGGGCGATGTCTCGTCTCTCTCTGGGCGTGCGATCCGCACGGCTAGCGCATCGATGTTAGGGGGTTTGATCGGCGTGTGTGTCTGTGTGTCTGTGTGTGTCACTGTGTGTGTGTCTGTGTGTGTGTCTGTGTGTGTCTGTGTGTGTGTGTCTGTGTGTGTGTCTGTGTGTGTCTGTGTGTGTGTCTGTGTGTCTGTGTGTGTGTCTGTGTGTCTGTGTGTGTGTCTGTCTGTGTGTATGTGTCTGTCTGTGTGTGTGTGTCTGTCTGTGTGTCTGTGTGTGTGTCTGTGTGTGTGTCTGTGTGTGTGTGTCACTGTGTCTGTGTGTGTGTCTGTGTGTGTGTCTGTGTGTGTCTGTGCGTACGCTTGTTTGTTAATTGTTTTAAATAAGTATTAAATAGTTGTTGACGATTTTGCGGCGTTTGAAATTGTTCTATTGTTTGGGCTGCCAGAATTGAGGCCCATTTTGCTTAGTCGTAACGTGTATAAGTTAGACCTTACGTATCGCTTAATTGATGAATGATTGTGAGCGTTATCGGTTCTAGTTAACGCAAGCTCTGCAGTGATTCTCATAGTGCTAAGATATTCGTATTGTCCATCTCAGTCACGGCGGGGCTGTTTAATGCTTATCATAGACGTGATAAGTCCGGCAATACAAATGATAGCCAGGATAAGATTTAGACTTTGAATCCTAGTCTGGATAGGTTGTATAATGAATATCGTAGATAGGATGAGTATAGTAATACAAATGATAGCTGAAACGTGTGTTAAGGGGCCGTCCATAAATGACGGAACACAGCTGGGGGGGGTGGGGGAGGGGTCAGACATTTGTGACGATGTGTGACGAGGTGGGGGGGGGGTGTTTGAGAAATGTGACGTCACGTCAAAATGCGCAACTTTAAATAAACACGTCCTGCTGAATTAAAGAGTAAATAGACTTCTTAATAAACGTTTCCTGATGACAGTGAGCACACACCCGGCATGCACGTGACTTGACACGCACGACAGTCAGTGTGTCTGTACGTGTGTGTGTGTGTGTACGTGTGTGTGCGGGTGTGTACGTGTGTGTGTGCGTGTGTACGTGTGTGTGTATGTGTGTGCGTGTGTGTGTACGCATGATGATGCGTAGGCCAATGTACCTGGGGAGCGGTGGCGCAGTGGTTAGCGCACTGCCCATACGAACCCGGTGCCACCGAATCCCGCTTCCCAATTCACGACGGACTCGCGCATCGGTGGCGATCGTGCGGACCGGCGGTAAACTCCCCTAGGTCGGCTCAGACTTAAACGAGCACCTGGGGTAGCGATCTGTGAACAACATCATCATCAGCAGCAGCATTCGTGGGAGAGACAAAAATGGCCGCTGAGGAAGCTGCCACCTCACCCATCCCCCTCGTGCGTCGTCACGACCTTGGTAGCACTTGCCCCAAGGGTCTGTGCGAGCTATACGGGAACCTTTGTCTTTGTGTGTGCTGCTACGTGAGATTAAAGTTATTATTATAATGAGATGTCTGTGTGTGTGTGTGACTATAACCTTTGTGTGTGCTGCTACGTGAGATGTATTATTTTAATGAGATGTCTGTGTGTGTGTGACTATAACCTTTGTCTTTGTGTGTGCTGCTACGTGAGATGAAAGTATTATTATTATAATGAGATGTCTGTATGTGACTATTACCTTTGTCTTTGTGTGTGCTGCTACGTGAGATGAAAGTATTATTATTATAATGAGATGTCTGTGTGTGTGTGACTGTAACGAACCAGGAGGCAGGTTCCATGATGAGATGTGTCTCACTGAAAAGGAGCCACTTGTGTCCACCAGGTTCGTAGCGCGGTGCGCTAACCACTGCGCCACCGCTCCCCACCAGCGGATGTTCGCTGTCGATTGCGTTCCGTCCCCACCACGGCAGCAGCAGCAGCAACACCAAAGGAAAAGATCTCCCGGATAGCCGATACAGACACTTGGGGCAATATCAAAGCATTTTTGTTTCCAAGTGTGGTTAATGCAGAGTTGATGCCTTGTGATGGGGTGTCTGTTGTTTGAACAACGTAACACCGGTATTCTTGCCGGAAAGGGTAAAACCTCTCATTTTTTTGCATAGTGTCGTGCAGAGGGAAACCAGAAAACAAAAACCCACATCATGATGAACACGGATTACCAATAGAAAGAAATGTCGCCATTTCCTGAAGGAGTGCATTATGGTTATCTTGTCTTCGATCACCACCGAAGACAAATGTGACATTCCGAAAGCAGAAGTGATGCAGCTGTTGTCAATTGGTCATTTTTATTTGCATAGCGTGCAATGGCCGTGTGCTGTTTACAACACATTTCTGCCTTTTCCAGCCTGCACTGTTATTCTGTTATGTTTTCATTGTTGTTGTTAAAAAAAAATTCTTGAAGCATTATTTTTGCCTGCACCTCTTGGCACATTCCTATTTCCCGGTACGGATCTTCTTGTTCTGTGCTCGTGCAACACGAATCTCAACTGCATACTAGCTGGGTGACTGGCTAAACAGGACTTTCTGTGTAACAAACATTGATATTTCCCATTATTTACAGGTTTGTATGTATGTATGTTGAACTTCTTTGGTACCGTACGTAGCCAACCATGCTAATGGTCGGTGCAGGGGATGGACAACAAACTAAACACAAGTAGTTGTATTAAAGGTTTGATGAGTGGAAAGACACGATATAGAATGCTGACATTTTAGCCAATCCCCAGCCATCATTAGAACAGAGATATTTGATTACTTACAGTTGCAAGTCGTCATCTGGACGTGCATTGAGCATCCCCGACGTCATCTCGGCATTAAATAAGCACCTGATGGAATTTCGATTTAAAGCTTTCGTGACTGCAAGGATTCATCTTCTTTGGTTCTTTCGGTAAAGTCACCACGTAGAATGAGAATAAAATAATAAATTGATAAAATAAAATAACACAATAATATTCTCACGACGTTTCGGCCACAACACAAGCGGCCTTCATCAGGTGAAAGGACGAGACTGTCTGGAGGACAGCGCTGGAGTGAAAAAGCCATGCTCAGATCGCGACCTTTAAGCTGTGTGAGAAGAAACAAAGCGCCTTGACAAAGGAATTAGCATAGAATCTAGCATTGAAATGGCTGAGTGATTAGCTTGCGACTGGTCACAGAAATGGCTATGTTAAAGTTAAAGCATACACATCCGCAGAAGCACCCCTTGACAAAGGAATTAGCATAGAATTTAGCATTGAAATAGCTAAGTTAAAGCATACACATCCGCAGAGGTACCCCTTGACAAAGGAATTAGCATAGAATTTAGCATTGAAATAGCTGAGTAATTAGCTTGTAACTGGTCACAGAAATAGCTATGTTAAAGTCAGAGCATACACATTCACAGAGGCATCTAGTACAAATCAAACAGGAGAATTTAGCATTGAAATAACTAGACGAATTTAGCATTGAAATAACTGAGTGATTAGCTTGTGACTGGTCACAGAAATGGCTATGTTGAAGTCAAGGCCTACACATCTGAGCTATTCACAGCAACTGGGTATACACTACAATATATAATGAATACTATATAGTGAATTTTGATTTAAAGCTTTCGTGACTGCAGTAATTCAAATTCTTAGTTCTTTCGGTAAAGTCACGTTGAAGGGAAACAAAATAATAAAATATATAAAACAATAAAAATTCTCACGTTTCGACCATAACACAAACGGTCGTCATCAGGTGTGTCGGTTTGCATAAATGTATTTATTTTTAAACGGTTATTTATTTATTAAAAAAAACGTTAGCGCCACGCGCAGCAATTTGGCAGTTTATTTAGAAGGATGAGTCCATCTATGTTCTGAAAAGAGGAGGGGGGAGACGAAAAATTTAATGTATGCTGTCTGAAAGCCACTGTAAGCGTGAACAATCAATTAAGACCTGAAATGGTTTATCAAATCTTTCCAATGATTGCTAAGCCAGAATCCATCTTCTCGGTTGAAATTGTCTCTGTGCTTGTATATGTGTATAGCCTCATGAACGAATCTCTCATGGTAGCCAGATGGCTTACAAAGAACCTCTGTCTTGGAAAAGTCAATGTCATGTGAGCCTACTGAATTATAATGATCTGCCACGGCCGAGGTGTTGGTCCTACCGTGTTTAAGGTCTGCTTTGTGTTCACGAATGCGGTCCGAGACATGGCGTTTGGTTTCTCCAATGTAACTACTACCACAGAGGCAACTTAGTTTGTAGACACCAGGGTATTGTATGTCCGGAATCACATCTTTTACAGACGGAACCAGATCACGGATTTTATGTAATGTGTTGAAACGGACCTGGATCTTGTGTTTATTTATTATGCATATCCGACCAGGAATACATAGGCAGTGAACTCAAGCACGTACACCAAGCTCTTAAGGCTAATGGTTACTCCGACTACAATCTGCAAAGCTATCACTCAAACCATGAAGAAGGACCCTCTTGAGGAGCCTTTCAAAACCATCACTTTACCCTACATTGCGGGGATCACAAAAAAGATCTCCAAAATCTTGAATAAACACAAGATCCAGGTCCGTTTCAACACATTACATAAAATACGTGATCTGGTTCCGTCTGTAAAAGATGTGATTCCAGACATACAGTACCCTGGTGTGCGGGGCATACAATACATGATATGATACGTAACAGAATAGTACATGGGGGAATAGTGCATCACAATAGTACATCACGTATAGGATTCTTGGTATTCAGCATTTATTTCCAAAGCTCATCGAGGCAGACACACGCGGGAATTACGAATCATGAGGTTCAGTGTTAGCATCAGAGAAATGGTTTCAAGGGTAGCGTAGCAGTGGGTGATCACGTGTGATAAATGATATTGTCCATTATTTAGGGACGCAGCTCATGTCCCTCATGCTCATTTAACAGCAGACGCTGGGCATGAGCACGCCTAATATAAGCACAGTTCTAACGTAAGCACATTTCGCTTATAAGCAACGCGTGCCGTATATTACACAGGTGGGCGGAGGCAAAGGGTAACGTCTGATACAGACACACTCTGTTGGATATAAGCAGAACTGGCCGTGCTCCCAAGTGCTGTGCCTGTATCCAGATTCTACGGTGTAAAGGCCACCTTCGTTTTGCAGCAAGAAATACACGTTGCACGCAGTTCTCTTGTTCATTTGGAATTGCAGCTTAGCAGTTCAGTTCAGAGCCGCTGTCTTAATGTTAAACTTAACAACGCGGTGAAACTCATCGACGTCAGCGGCTCTAAACCGACGGCTTTAATTGCATATTCCCATGATGGAGCCATTCTCTTCAGAGGACAAACGATGATTTAAAGCCTTCGTGACTGCAGGGATTCATATTCTTGGTTATTTCGGTAAAGTCACCACCACGTAGAAGGGAAACAATAAAATAATAAAAATATAAAACAAGTGGTACCTGTTTAACCTGAGTTGATCCGGAACTAAGATTTGACATCTTTCTGATTGTAAGCCGTGCGCCTGAACCAGTAATATCCGTTGATATCATCAGCGGTCATGAACAATTCATTGCTGAATGAAGACCTTCGAAATCTGTCCTTTAGCTGCCAATCCGTCACTAGCCTTGACCACCAGCCATCGTCAATTCTCACGTCTTGCTCAATCAAGCCCACTCACTTTTTTTTTGACCAGTCATTTTGACATCTCTAACGTCTGGGTGTTCTCTTATCCATAGGTGTCCAATTGTGATATATTCCACTGCACTTTTTCAGTCTCCTAGCACTGAAAGACGATCTTCACATACACACGAACTCGCCCATTACTGTACAACATAACATACATATCACATTTAAATCACCTGCCTTGTATTCCGTGCAGTCAATATCAAAGGCCAAGTCACACAATTTATCATATTTTAAGTAGATTGGTATTATTTATAAGCTAATCTATGACCTTTCTTTTAATGAAAGTAAGTCTTTATTGATTATCACCATTTTGATAGTAACCCATGCCAGAGGAATACATCACTGTTACGATTATTGATCGTAACACGGAATATGCCCATTCAGCTGTATGACTTAGTGATCTGCTCTTTTGGCAGAATTATACATGCATTGGGTCTGGAATGCTCAGCAGCGCATGATCTCTGGGCCATATCTTGTCAGCAGGAGACATTTAGAGCCGTCTACCTGCCCCAGCAAAATGGAACCCTTGCGTTTGAATTGCATATTCAGGGGCAACGCTCTGGATAACAACCTTCACCTGGTCAGAAGCCACTACCTACAGCAGACGAAGGCATGAGTTAAACCCCTGACCGGGGGTCGACTCAAAGCCCATCATCCCTGCAGGGTCGATCACGTTACTCGTGCCGCTGTAGTGGGAAGTCACGTGTTGTTGATGAGCCAATGGAAATGCGGCGTTATCACCGCTTGCGCAGGGCCCTCAGCAGAGACGAGCGCTCATTTGAGCGAGGGAGACGCGGTGCGTTGGCATAGCGGTGGTGTGCTCTCTCGAGCGGTGGTCAAGAGCTCGCTCTCGTCGTACGGCCCCTGCAGGCCATACCCCTGACCGCCATATGGCATTGAGATTTTAACAGCGCGGCTTTTAAATTTCGATTTAAAGCTTTCGTGACTGCAGAGATTCGTACACCTACCCGCGGAGATCATTGATAGAGCATCAGGTTTTTCAAAATCTACATAAATATTCTCCACACGGAGACGGAAGAATGTACATTTACACATTAATATTCCCCACATGCGGGGGCTGCGTTTCAGCAACTGTGCATAAAAAGTGTTGTGCTGTACTATGCTCCTGCGTCTATGCGCCCTGCCTTCACCAACATTCACTGAACAGCGTTGAAGTCAAGTGAAATAAGGCCCCACGACCTGAATGCCATGAGGAGACCCTCATCCATCATTGGATTGAAACAAGGGCGGAACATGCGCATGCTGAGCCTGCCCACATGCGTAATCGGCGTTTCAGGTCCGTGGACAACTAGATGACAATATTGTTTTAGGCTGGGAACTTCGTATACTGTATATTATATTTTATAAGTGATTTTAAGTCCATTCCAATCAGTCCGAGAGATTCTAAAATGTTTTTTCACAGTAGCCAAACCCCGGTGTAGTTAATAAGAGTTAAAGCGAACTCCATGGACAATTGGCATTCAGTGGACCATGTAAGCCCTACCTGATGTGTGCACTCTGGACAACGTGGATCGACTTAGCGTACACTGCGTGTGCGTGCAAGCTTTCCATTTCCCCCTTCCCCCCCTTCCACGATAGACTTCGCATGTTTTGTTGCCAGAAAAACCTCTTCTCACACCTAATACTAAACTTTATAACGAAATGAAACCGAAGTTGAAGGCTCTTGAATGTGTTTTTTCTTGAGCTGCTTAGGACCAACTTTGGTGTTGTTTCTGTTTCCACATCAATGTGGAAGATTGAGTTGAGCAGACTGTTTTGTCTTTATCCATGCAACGTTCAACCAACATTTTGCAAGTCACAACACAACTACGTCGGCTTCTTCCTTCGCACTGGTCGACATTCAAATTCCTTCCCATCGTCACTTTTCCCCCAAGCACTCAGGGAGTGTTTTTTTTTATCAAACGATGCCTCGGGACATTTGTTCCATCTTTTTTTACTCAGTTTCCTTGCTTATGAGAAACAAAAACGTTACACAGAGACTACCATTGCAATACACAGAGGGTTGATACTCAAACATCTGTATGTATAGTAGATCACCGAACCTACTTAATGTACCTCCATTAACTCGCTGTCTGCATAGCACAACAGACGGGGTGTTTGACGTGCAGGGCGATGACTCATCTACTAGCCCTGCATTATTAAGAGTGTCCTTCATATATTATTCATATTCTCGGTTCTTTGGGTAAAGTCACGTAGAAGGGAAACAATAAAATATAAAATTTCTCGGCTGTGGGTTTTCATGCTTGATGATGATTGCTTGTGGTTGCAGCCGAAACGTCGTGATAATTTTTTTAAAAAATTTATTGTTACCCTTCTACGTGACTTTACCGAAAGAACCAAGAATAATAATTTTATTTTTTATATTTTTATTATTTTATTGTTTCCCTTCTACGTGGTGACTTTACCGAAAGAACCAAGAATATGAATCCCTGCAGTCACGAAAGCTTTAAATAAAAAGTATATTAATATTCATTAATTATTACCAAGCAAACTACATTTGTGTGTTTTTTCTTAAATGCATTCCGTTTAAACTTGTAACGAATATTTTTTTTATGTATTGACAAATTATTCCACTGTGTGGTGCAATTATTAAACATTCTAACAATAACATGCCCAACATTGTGTATACATATATTTAAAATGTGATTCACAGCAAAAAAATAAAGTATGCTTTTTAATGAAATACTATTAATCCAAATAAGCAATAGGTCGATTGATTAAAAAAAAATATCTGTTTGTAAAGAAATATCAGCATGCTAAATAAGTCAGTGAAATAATCATAGGAGTAAATATTTATCTTAACGTACTTATTACAGGCATTCACTTGAAATGTTATGCACGAGATAAAATCACCGAAGTTGACCAACACAGCAGAGTAATCCGTTCAGACTGGTAGTGAGTGGCAAGTCTACACAACGATGTGTTTTTTTTATGGAAAATCGTCCATAAAATAAATGTTACTGAAACCAACAAACCGCGTAACACAATGCCCCCCAAAGCATGTTCCTTGACGATTGGCGATTCCCCTGGGCATGCAGCCAGCGGTGTGGACTTGTGATTGATTACAGCACCGAGGCTCACCTGTGGTGCAACTTCACCCTGCAAGGTGTGTGGCAGGACCAAGTCTGGATCGTAACTCTGGCTCTACTCGTTGTATAGCCGTGGCTTGGGGCAAGGAAAGAGATGGTATAGTTATCTCTTGAACGGGGGTCACACCCCTCAAAACTGTACCACCAGCTACCTGATCCCACGCGCACGTGCAGCCACGGGCCACCACCAATCACTTCTGCGAACCATTTACTAAAAAGCACGTGGAATAAAAACCACGTGCTTCACACAGTACACAAGGCAGTAACACATTACCATGTTAGAGTACTCGAAGGCACCACATTCGCTATGCGCCGTTTCTGCATGAACCACAAGCCATATATACATGAACCAGAAGCCATATATACATGACCCAGAAGCCATATATACATGATCCAGAAGCCATATATACATGATCCAGAAGCCATATATACATGAACCAGAAGACATATATACATGAACCAGAAGCCATATATACATGATCCAGAAGCCATATATACATGATCCCGAAGCCATATATACATGACCCAGAAGCCATATATACATGAACCAGAAGCCATATATACATGAACCAGAAGCCATATATACATGAACCAGAAGCCATATATACATGAACCAGAAGCCATATATACATGAACCAGAACCCATATATACATGATCCAGAAGCCATATATACATGAACCAGAAGCCATATATACATGAACCAGAAGCCATATATACATGATCCAGAAGCCATATATACATGAACCAGAAGCCATATATACATGAACCAGAAGCCAGATATACATGAACCAGAAGCCATATATACATGAACCAGAAGCAATATACACATGAACCAGAAGCCATATACACATGAACCAGAAGCTATATATACATGAACCAGAAGCCATACATACATGAACCAGAACCCATATATACATGATCCAGAAGCCATATATACATGACCCAGAAGCCATATATACATGAATCAGAAGCCATATATACATGAACCAGAAGCCATATATACATGAACCAGAAGCCATAAATACATCAACCAGAAGCCATATATGCAGGAACCAGAAGCCATATATACATGAACCAGAAGCCATATATACATGAACCAGAAGCCATATATCCATGAATCAGAAGCCATATATACATGAACCAGAAGCCATATATACATGAACCAGAAGCCATATATACATGAACCAGAAGCAATATACACATGAACCAGAAGCCATATATACATGAACCAGAACCCATATATACATGATCCAGAAGCCATATATACATGAATCAGAAGCCATATATACATGAACCAGAAGCCATATATACATGAACCAGAAGCAATATAGACATGAACCGGAAGCCATATATACATGAACCAGAAGCCATATATACATGAATCAGAAGCCATATATACATGAACCAGAAGCCATATATACATGAACCAGAAGCCATAAATACATCAACCAGAAGCCATATATGCAGGAACCAGAAGCCATATATACATGAACCAGAAGCCATATATACATGAACCAGAAGCCATATATACATGAACCAGAAGCCATATATACATGAACCAGAAGCCATATATACATGAACCAGAAGCAATATACACATGAACCAGAAGCCATATATACATGAACCAGAAGCAATATACACATGAACCGGAAGCCATATATACATGACCCAGAAGCCATATATACATGAATCAGAAGCCATATATACATGAACCAGAAGCCATATATACATGAACCAGAAGCCATAAATACATCAACCAGAAGCCATATATGCAGGAACCAGAAGCCATATATACATGAACCAGAAGCCATATATACATGAACCAGAAGCCATATATCCATGAATCAGAAGCCATATATACATGAACCAGAAGCCATATATACATGAACCAGAAGCCATATATACATGAACCAGAAGCAATATACACATGAACCAGAAGCCATATATACATGAACCAGAACCCATATATACATGATCCAGAAGCCATATATACATGACCCAGAAGCCATATATACATGAATGAGAAGCCATATATACATGAACCAGAAGCCATATATACATGAACCAGAAGCAATATACACATGAACCGGAAGCCATATATACATGACCCAGAAGCCATATATACATGAATCAGAAGCCATATATACATGAACCAGAAGCCATATATACATGAACCAGAAGCCATAAATACATCAACCAGAAGCCATATATGCAGGAACCAGAAGCCATATATACATGAACCAGAAGCCATATATACATGAACCAGAAGCCATATATACATGAACCAGAAGCCATATATACATGAATCAGAAGCCATATATACATGAACCAGAAGCCATATATACATGAACCAGAAGCCATAAATACATCAACCAGAAGCCATATATGCAGGAACCAGAAGCCATATATACATGAACCAGAAGCCATATATACATGAACCAGAAGCCATATATCCATGAATCAGAAGCCATATATACATGAACCAGAAGCCATATATACATGAACCAGAAGCCATATATACATGAACCAGAAGCAATATACACATGAACCAGAAGCCATATATACATGAACCAGAACCCATATATACATGATCCAGAAGCCATATATACATGACCCAGAAGCCATATATACATGAATCAGAAGCCACATATACATGAACCAGAAGCCATATATACATGAACCAGAAGCAATATACACATGAACCGGAAGCCATATATACATGACCCAGAAGCCATATATACATGAATCAGAAGCCATATATACATGAACCAGAAGCCATATATACATCAACCAGAAGCCATATATGCAGGAACCAGAAGCCATATATACATGAACCAGAAGCCATATATACATGAACCAGAAGCCATATATACATGAACCAGAAGCCATATATACATGAGCCAGAAGCCATATATACATGAACCAGAAGCAATATACACATGAACCAGAAGCCATATATACATGAACCAGAACCCATATATACATGATCCAGAAGCCATATATACATGACCCAGAAGCCATATATACATGAATCAGAAGCCATATATACATGAACCAGAAGCCATACATACATGAACCGGAAGCAATATACACATGAACCGGAAGCCATATATACATGAAACAGAAGCCATATATACATGAAACAGAAGCCATATATACATGAACCAGAACCCATATATACATGATCCAGAAGCCATATATACATGACCCAGAAGCCAGATATACATGAACCAGAAGCCATATATACATGAACCAGAAGCAATATACACATGAACCAGAAGCCATATATACATGAACCAGAAGCAATATATACATGAACCAGAACCCATATATACATGATCCAGAAGCCATATATACATGACCCAGAAGCCAGATATACATGAACCAGAAGCAATATACACATGAACCAGAAGCCATATATACATGAACCAGAAGCCATATATACATGAACCAGAACCCATATATACATGATCCAGAAGCCATATATACATGACCCAGAAGCCATATATACATGACCCAGAAGCCATATATACATGAATCAGAAGCCATATATACATGAACCAGAAGCCATATATACATGAACCAGAAGCCATAAATACATCAACCAGAAGCCATATATGCAGGAACCAGAAGCCATATATACATGAACCAGAAGCCATATATACATGAACCAGAAGCCATATATACATGAATCAGAAGCCATATATACATGAACCAGAAGCAATATACACATGAACCGGAAGCCATATATACATGACCCAGAAGCCATATATACATGAATCAGAAGCCATATATACATGAACCAGAAGCCATATATACATGAACCAGAAGCCATAAATACATCAACCAGAAGCCATATATGCAGGAACCAGAAGCCATATATACATGAACCAGAAGTCATATATACATGAACCAGAAGCCATATATACATGAACCAGAAGCAATATACACATGAACCGGAAGCCATATATACATGACCCAGAAGCCATATATACATGAATCAGAAGCCATATATACATGAACCAGAAGCCATATATACATGAACCAGAAGCCATAAATACATCAACCAGAAGCCATATATGCAGGAACCAGAAGCCATATATACATGAACCAGAAGCCAGATATACATGAACCAAAAGCCATATATACATGAACCAGAAGCAATATACACATGAACCAGAAGCCATATACACATGAACCAGAAGCTATATATACATGAACCAGAAGCCATATATACATGAACCAGAACCCATATATACATGATCCAGAAGCCATATATACATGACCCAGAAGCCATATATACATGAATCAGAAGCCATATATACATGAACCAGAAGCCATATATACATGAACCAGAACCCATATATACATGATCCAGAAGCCATATATGCAGGAACCAGAAGCCATATATACATGAACCAGAAGCCATATATACATGAACCAGAAGCCATATATCCATGAATCAGAAGCCATATATACATGAACCAGAAGCCATGTATACATGAACCAGAAGCCATATATACATGAACCAGAAGCAATATACACATGAACCAGAAGCCATATATACATGAACCAGAACCCATATATACATGATCCAGAAGCCATATATACATGACCCAGAAGCCATATATACATGAACCAGAAGCCATATATACATGAACCAGAAGCCATATATACATGAACCAGAACCCATATATACATGATCCAGAAGCCATATATACATGACCCAGAAGCCATATATACATGAATCAGAAGCCATATATAAATGAACCAAAAGCCATATATACATGAACCAGAAGCAATATACACATGAACCGGAAGCCATATATACATGAAACAGAAGCCATATATACATGAACCAGAACCCATATATACATGATCCAGAAGCCATATATACATGACCCAGAAGCCATATATACATGAACCAGAAGCCATATATACATGAACCAGAAGCCATAAATACATCAACCAGAAGCCATATATGCAGGAACCAGAAGCCATATATACATGAACCAGAAGCCATATATACATGAACCAGAAGCCATATATGCATGAATCAGAAGCCATATATACATGAACCAGAAGCCATATATACATGAACCAGAAGCCATATATACATGAACCAGAAGCAATATACACATGAACCAGAAGCCATATATACATGAACCAGAACCCATATATACATGATCCAGAAGCCATATATACATGACCCAGAAGCCATATATACATGAATCAGAAGCCATATATACATGAACCAGAAGCCATATATACATGAACCAGAAGCAATATACACATGAACCGGAAGCCATATATACATGAAACAGAAGCCATATATACATGAACCAGAACCCATATATACATGATCCAGAAGCCATATATACATGACCCAGAAGCCATATATACATGAACCAGAAGCCATATATACATGAACCAGAAGCTATATATACAAGAACCAGAAGCCATATATACATCAACCAGAAGCCATATATACATGAACCAGAAGCCATATATACATGAACCAGAAGCCATATATACATGGACCAGAAGCCATATATACATGAATCAAAAGCCATATATACATGATCCGGAAGCTATATATACATGAACCAGAAGCTATATATACATGACCCAGAAGCCATATACATGATCCAGAAGCCATATATACATGATCCAGAAGCAATATATACATGAACCAGAAGCCATATATACATGAACCAGAAGCCATATATACATGAACCAGAAGCCATATATACATGAACCAGAAGCCATATATACAGGAACCAGAAGGCATATATACATGAACCAGAAGGCATATATACATGAAGCAAAAGCCATATATACATGAACCAGAAGCCATATATACATGAACCAGAAGCCATATACACATGAACCAGAAGCCATATACACATGAACCAGAAGCCATATATACATGAACCAGAAGCAATATATACATGAACCAGAAGCAATATATACATGAACCAGAAGCAATATACACATGAACCAGAAGCCATATATACATGAAACAGAAGCCATATATACATGAACCAGAACCCATATATACATGATCCAGAAGCCATATATACATTACCCAGAAGCCATATATGCATGAACCAGAAGCCATATATGCATTAACCAGAAGCCATATATACATGAACCAGAAGCTATATATACATGACCCAGAAGCCATATATACATGAACCAGAAGCCATATATACATGAACCAGAAGCCATATATACATGAACCAGAAGCAATATACACATGAACCAGAAGCCATATATACATGAACCAGAACCCATATATACATGATCCAGAAGCCATATATACATGACCCAGAAGCCATATATACATGAATCAGAAGCCATATATACATGAATCAGAAGCCATATATATATGAACCAGAAGCCATATATACATGAACCAAGAAGCAATATACACATGAACCAGAAGCCATATATACATGAAACAGAAGCCATATATACATGAACCAGAACCCATATATACATGATCCAGAAGCCATATATACATGACCCAGAAGCCATATATACATGAACCAGAAGCCATATATACATGAACCAGAAGCCATATATACATGAACCAGAAGCCATATATACATGGACCAGAAGCCATATATACATGAATCAAAAGCCATATATACATGATCCGGAAGCTATATATACATGAACCAGAAGCCATATATACATGACCCAGAAGCCATATACATGATCCAGAAGCCATATATACATGATCCAGAAGCAATATATACATGAACCAGAAGCCATATATACATGAACCAGAAGCCATATATACATGAACCAGAAGCCATATATACATGATCCAGAAGCCATATATACATGAACCAGCAGCCATATATACATGAACCAGAAGCCATATATACAGGAACCAGAAGCCATATATACATGAACCAGAAGGCATATATACATGAAGCAAAAGCCATATATACATGAACCAGAAGCTATATATACATGAACCAGAAGCCATATATACATCAACCAGAAGCCATATATACATGAACCAGAAGCCATATATACATGAACCAGAAGCCATATATACATGGACCAGAAGCCATATATACATGAATCAAAAGCCATATATACATGATCCGGAAGCTATATATACATGAACCAGAAGCCATATATACATGACCCAGAAGCCATATACATGATCCAGAAGCCATATATACATGATCCAGAAGCAATATATACATGAACCAGAAGCCATATATACATGAACCAGAAGCCATATATACATGAACCAGAAGCCATATATCCATGAATCAGAAGCCATATATACATGAACCAGAAGCCATATATACATGAACCAGAAGCCATATATACATGAACCAGAACCCATATATACATGATCCAGAAGCCATATATACATGATCCAGAAGCCATATATACATGACCCAGAAGCCATATATACATGAATCAGAAGACATATATACATGAACCAGAAGCCATATATACATGAACCAGAAGCAATATACACATGAACCGGAAGCCATATATACATGAAACAGAAGCCATATATACATGAACCAGAAGCCATATATACATGAACCAGAAGCAATATACACATGAACCAGAAGCCATATATACATGAACCAGAACCCATATATACATGATCCAGAAGCCATATATACATGACCCAGAAGCCATATATACATGAATCAGAAGCCATATATACATGAACCAGAAGCCATATATACATGAACCAGAAGCAATATACACATGAACCGGAAGCCATATATACATGAAACAGAAGCCATATATACATGAACCAGAACCCATATATACATGATCCAGAAGCCATATATACATGACCCAGAAGCCATATATACATGAACCAGAAGCCATATATACATGAACCAGAAGCTATATATACAAGAACCAGAAGCCATATATACATCAACCAGAAGCCATATATACATGAACCAGAAGCCATATATACATGAACCAGAAGCCATATATACATGGACCAGAAGCCATATATACATGAATCAAAAGCCATATATACATGATCCGGAAGCTATATATACATGAACCAGAAGCTATATATACATGACCCAGAAGCCATATACATGATCCAGAAGCCATATATACATGATCCAGAAGCAATATATACATGAACCAGAAGCCATATATACATGAACCAGAAGCCATATATACATGAACCAGAAGCCATATATACATGAACCAGAAGCCATATATACAGGAACCAGAAGGCATATATACATGAACCAGAAGGCATATATACATGAAGCAAAAGCCATATATACATGAACCAGAAGCCATATATACATGAACCAGAAGCCATATACACATGAACCAGAAGCCATATACACATGAACCAGAAGCCATATATACATGAACCAGAAGCAATATATACATGAACCAGAAGCAATATATACATGAACCAGAAGCAATATACACATGAACCAGAAGCCATATATACATGAAACAGAAGCCATATATACATGAACCAGAACCCATATATACATGATCCAGAAGCCATATATACATTACCCAGAAGCCATATATGCATGAACCAGAAGCCATATATGCATTAACCAGAAGCCATATATACATGAACCAGAAGCTATATATACATGACCCAGAAGCCATATATACATGAACCAGAAGCCATATATACATGAACCAGAAGCCATATATACATGAACCAGAAGCAATATACACATGAACCAGAAGCCATATATACATGAACCAGAACCCATATATACATGATCCAGAAGCCATATATACATGACCCAGAAGCCATATATACATGAATCAGAAGCCATATATACATGAATCAGAAGCCATATATACATGAACCAGAAGCCATATATACATGAACCAAGAAGCAATATACACATGAACCAGAAGCCATATATACATGAAACAGAAGCCATATATACATGAACCAGAACCCATATATACATGATCCAGAAGCCATATATACATGACCCAGAAGCCATATATACATGAACCAGAAGCCATATATACATGAACCAGAAGCCATATATACATGAACCAGAAGCCATATATACATGGACCAGAAGCCATATATACATGAATCAAAAGCCATATATACATGATCCGGAAGCTATATATACATGAACCAGAAGCCATATATACATGACCCAGAAGCCATATACATGATCCAGAAGCCATATATACATGATCCAGAAGCAATATATACATGAACCAGAAGCCATATATACATGAACCAGAAGCCATATATACATGAACCAGAAGCCATATATACATGATCCAGAAGCCATATATACATGAACCAGCAGCCATATATACATGAACCAGAAGCCATATATACAGGAACCAGAAGCCATATATACATGAACCAGAAGGCATATATACATGAAGCAAAAGCCATATATACATGAACCAGAAGCTATATATACATGAACCAGAAGCCATATATACATCAACCAGAAGCCATATATACATGAACCAGAAGCCATATATACATGAACCAGAAGCCATATATACATGGACCAGAAGCCATATATACATGAATCAAAAGCCATATATACATGATCCGGAAGCTATATATACATGAACCAGAAGCCATATATACATGACCCAGAAGCCATATACATGATCCAGAAGCCATATATACATGATCCAGAAGCAATATATACATGAACCAGAAGCCATATATACATGAACCAGAAGCCATATATACATGAACCAGAAGCCATATATCCATGAATCAGAAGCCATATATACATGAACCAGAAGCCATATATACATGAACCAGAAGCCATATATACATGAACCAGAAGCAATATACACATGAACCAGAAGCCATATATACATGAACCAGAACCCATATATACATGATCCAGAAGCCATATATACATGATCCAGAAGCCATATATACATGACCCAGAAGCCATATATACATGAATCAGAAGACATATATACATGAACCAGAAGCCATATATACATGAACCAGAAGCAATATACACATGAACCGGAAGCCATATATACATGAAACAGAAGCCATATATACATGAACCAGAAGCCATATATACATGACCCAGAAGCCATATACATGATCCAGAAGCCATATATACATGATCCAGAAGCAATATATACATGATCCAGAAGCCATATATACATTACCCAGAAGCCATATATATGAACCAGAAGCCATATATGCATTAACCAGAAGCCATATATACATGAACCAGAAGCTATATATACATGACCCAGAAGCCATATATACATGAACCAGAAGCCATATATACATGAACCAGAAGCCATATATACATGAACCAGAAGCAATATACACATGAACCAGAAGCCATATATACATGAACCAGAACCCATATATACATGATCCAGAAGCCATATATACATGACCCAGAAGCCATATATACATGAATCAGAAGCCATATATACATGAATCAGAAGCCATATATACATGAACCAGAAGCCATATATACATGAACCAAGAAGCAATATACACATGAACCAGAAGCCATATATACATGAAACAGAAGCCATATATACATGAACCAGAACCCATATATACATGATCCAGAAGCAATATATACATGACCCAGAAGCCATATATACATGAACCAGAAGCCATATATACATGAACCAGAAGCAATATACACATGAACCAGAAGCCATATATACATGAACCAGAAGCCATATATACATGAACCAGAAGCCATATATACATGGACCAGAAGCCATATATACATGAATCAAAAGCCATATATACATGATCTGGAAGCTATATATACATGAACCAGAAGCCATATATACATGACCCAGAAGCCATATATACATGAACCAGAAGCCATATATACATGAACCAAGAAGCAATATACACATGAACCAGAAGCCATATATACATGAAACAGAAGCCATATATACATGAACCAGAACCCATATATACATGATCCAGAAGCAATATATACATGACCCAGAAGCCATATATACATGAACCAGAAGCCATATATACATGAACCAGAAGCCATATATACATGAACCAGAAGCCATATATACATGGACCAGAAGCCATATATACATGAATCAAAAGCCATATATACATGATCCGGAAGCTATATATACATGAACCAGAAGCCATATATACATGACCCAGAAGCCATATACATGATCCAGAAGCCATATATACATGATCCAGAAGCAATATATACATGAACCAGAAGCCATATATACATGAACCAGAAGCCATATATACATGAACCAGAAGCCATATATACATGATCCAGAAGCCATATATACATGAACCAGCAGCCATATATACATGAACCAGAAGCCATATATACAGGAACCAGAAGCCATATATACATGAACCAGAAGGCATATATACATGAAGCAAAAGCCATATATACATGAACCAGAAGCTATATATACATGAACCAGAAGCCATATATACATCAACCAGAAGCCATATATACATGAACCAGAAGCCATATATACATGAACCAGAAGCCATATATACATGGACCAGAAGCCATATATACATGAATCAAAAGCCATATATACATGATCCGGAAGCTATATATACATGAACCAGAAGCCATATATACATGACCCAGAAGCCATATACATGATCCAGAAGCCATATATACATGATCCAGAAGCAATATATACATGAACCAGAAGCCATATATACATGAACCAGAAGCCATATATACATGAACCAGAAGCCATATATCCATGAATCAGAAGCCATATATACATGAACCAGAAGCCATATATACATGAACCAGAAGCCATATATACATGAACCAGAAGCCATATATACATGAACCAGAAGCCATATATACATGAATCAAAAGCCATATATACATGATCCGGAAGCTATATATACATGAACCAGAAGCCATATATACATGACCCAGAAGCCATATACATTATCCAGAAGCCATATATACATGATCCAGAAGCAATATATACATGAACCAGAAGCCATATAGACATGAACCAGAAGCCATATATACATGAACCAGAAGCCATATATACATGATCCAGAAGCCATATATACATGAACCAGCAGCCATATATACATGAACCAGAAGCCATATATACAGGAACCAGAAGCCATATATACATGAACCAGAAGGCATATATACATGAAGCAAAAGCCATATATACATGAACCAGAAGCCATATATACATGAACCAGAAGCCATATACACATGAACCAGAAGCCATATATACATGAACCAGAAGCCATATATACATGAACCAGAAGCAATATATACATGAACCAGAAGCAATATACACATGAACCAGAAGCCATATATACATGAAACAGAAGCCATATATACATGAACCAGAACCCATATATACATGATCCAGAAGCCATATATACATTACCCAGAAGCCATATATGCATGAACCAGAAGCCATATATGCATGAACCAGAAGCCATATATACATGAACCAGAAGCTATATATACATTACCCAGAAGCCATATATACATGAACCAGAAGCCATATATACATGAACCAGAAGCCATATATACATGAACCAGAAGCAATATACACATGAACCAGAAGCCATATATACATGAACCAGAACCAATATATACATGATCCAGAAGCCATATATACATGACCCAGAAGCCATATATACATGAATCAGAAGCCATATATACATGAACCAGAAGCCATATATACATGAACCAGAAGCAATATACACATGAACCAGAAGCCATATATACATGAAACAGAAGCCATATATACATGAACCAGAACCCATATATACATGACCCAGAAGCCATATATACATGAACCAGAAGCCATATATACATGGACCAGAAGCCATATATACATGAATCAAAAGCCATATATACATGATCCGGAAGCTATATATACATGAACCAGAAGCCATATATACATGACCCAGAAGCCATATACATGATCCAGAAGCCATATATACATGATCCAGAAGCCATATATACATGATCCAGAAGCAATATATACATGAACCAGAAGCCATATATACATGAACCAGAAGCCATATATACATGAACCAGAAGCCATATATACATGAACCAGAAGCATGAACCAGCAGCCATATATACATGAAACAGAAGCCATATATACATGAACCAGAACCCATATATACATGATCCAGAAGCCATATATACATTACCCAGAAGCCATATATGCATGAACCAGAAGCCATATATGCATGAACCAGAAGCCATATATACATGAACCAGAAGCTATATATACATTACCCAGAAGCCATATATACATGAACCAGAAGCCATATATACATGAACCAGAAGCCATATATACATGAACCAGAAGCAATATACACATGAACCAGAAGCCATATATACATGAACCAGAACCAATATATACATGATCCAGAAGCCATATATACATGACCCAGAAGCCATATATACATGAATCAGAAGCCATATATACATGAACCAGAAGCCATATATACATGAACCAGAAGCAATATACACATGAACCAGAAGCCATATATACATGAAACAGAAGCCATATATACATGAACCAGAACCCATATATACATGATCCAGAAGCCATATATACATGACCCAGAAGCCATATATACATGAACCAGAAGCCATATATACATGGACCAGAAGCCATATATACATGAATCAAAAGCCATATATACATGATCCGGAAGCTATATATACATGAACCAGAAGCCATATATACATGACCCAGAAGCCATATACATGATCCAGAAGCCATATATACATGATCCAGAAGCCATATATACATGATCCAGAAGCAATATATACATGAACCAGAAGCCATATATACATGAACCAGAAGCCATATATACATTAACCAGAAGCCATATATACATGAACCAGAAGCCATATATACATGAACCAGCAGCCATATATACATGAACCAGAAGCCATATATACAGGAACCAGAAGCCATATATACATGAACCAGAAGGCATATATACATGAAGCAAAAGCCATATATACATGAACCAGAAGCCATATATACATGAACCAGAAGTCATATACACATGAACCAGAAGCCATATATACATGAACCAGAAGCAATATATACATGAACCAGAAGCAATATACACATGAACCAGAAGCCATATATACATGAACCAGAAGCCATATATACATGAACCAGAAGCCATATATCCATGAATCAGAAGCCATATATACATGAACCAGAAGCCATATATCCATGAATCAGAAGCCATATATACATGAACCAGAAGCCATATATACATGAACCAGAAGCCATATATACATGAACCAGAAGCAATATACACATGAACCAGAAGCCATATATACATGAACCAGAAGCAATATACACATGAACCGGTAGCCATATATACATGACCCAGAAGCCATATATACATGAATCAGAAGCCATATATACATGAACCAGAAGCCATATATACATGAACCAGAAGCCATAAATACATCAACCAGAAGCCATATATGCAGGAACCAGAAGCCATATATACATGAACCAGAAGCCATATATACATGAACCAGAAGCCATATATCCATGAATCAGAAGCCATATATACATGAACCAGAAGCCATATATACATGAACCAGAAGCCATATATACATGAACCAGAAGCAATATACACATGAACCAGAAGCCATATATACATGAACCAGAACCCATATATACATGATCCAGAAGCCATATATACATGACCCAGAAGCCATATATACATGAATCAGAAGCCATATATACATGAACCAGAAGCCATATATACATGAACCAGAAGCAATATACACATGAACCGGAAGCCATATATACATGACCCAGAAGCCATATATACATGAATCAGAAGCCATATATACATGAACCAGAAGCCATATATACATGAACCAGAAGCCATAAATACATCAACCAGAAGCCATATATGCAGGAACCAGAAGCCATATATACATGAACCAGAAGCCATATATACATGAACCAGAAGCCATATATCCATGAATCAGAAGCCATATATACATGAACCAGAAGCCATATATACATGAACCAGAAGCCATATATACATGAACCAGAAGCAATATACACATGAACCAGAAGCCATATATACATGAACCAGAACCCATATATACATGATCCAGAAGCCATATATACATGACCCAGAAGCCATATATACATGAATCAGAAGCCATATATAAATGAACCAAAAGCCATATATACATGAACCAGAAGCAATATACACATGAACCGGAAGCCATATATACATGAAACAGAAGCCATATATACATGAACCAGAACCCATATATACATGAACCAGAAGCCATATATACATGAACCAGAAGCCATAAATACATCAACCAGAAGCCATATATGCAGGAACCAGAAGCCATATATACATGAACCAGAAGCCATATATACATGAACCAGAAGCCATATATGCATGAATCAGAAGCCATATATACATGAACCAGAAGCCATATATACATGAACCAGAAGCAATATACACATGAACCAGAAGCCATATATACATGAACCAGAACCCATATATACATGATCCAGAAGCCATATATACATGACCCAGAAGCCATATATACATGAATCAGAAGCCATATATACATGAACCAGAAGCCATATATACATGAACCAGAAGCAATAAACACATGAACCGGAAGCCATATATACATGAAACAGAAGCCATATATACATGAACCAGAACCCATATATACATGATCCAGAAGCCATATATACATGACCCAGAAGCCATATATACATGAACCAGAAGCCATATATACATGAACCAGAAGCTATATATACAAGAACCAGAAGCCATATATACATCAACCAGAAGCCATATATACATGAACCAGAAGCCATATATACATGAACCAGAAGCCATATATACATGGACCAGAAGCCATATATACATGAATCAAAAGCCATATATACATGATCCGGAAGCTATATATACATGACCCAGAAGCCATATACATGTTCCAGAAGCCATATACATGTTCCAGAAGCCATATATACATGATCCAGAAGCAATATATACATGCACCAGAAGCCATATATACATGAACCAGAAGCCATATATACATGAACCAGAAGCCATATATACATGAACCAGAAGCCATATATACAGGAACCAGAAGGCATATATACATGAAGCAAAAGCCATATATACATGAACCAGAAGCCATATATACATGAACCAGAAGCCATATATACATGAACCAGAAGCCATATACACATGAACCAGAAGCCATATACACATGAACCAGAAGCCATATATACATGAACCAGAAGCAATATATACATGAACCAGAAGCAATATATACATGAACCAGAAGCAATATACACATGAACCAGAAGCCATATATACATGAAACAGAAGCCATATATACATGAACCAGAACCCATATATACATGATCCAGAAGCCATATATACATTACCCAGAAGCCATATATGCATGAACCAGAAGCCATATATGCATTAACCAGAAGCCATATATACATGAACCAGAAGCTATATATACATGACCCAGAAGCCATATATACATGAACCAGAAGCCATATATACATGAACCAGAAGCCATATATACATGAACCAGAAGCAATATACACATGAACCAGAAGCCATATATACATGAACCAGAACCCATATATACATGATCCAGAAGCCATATATACATGACCCAGAAGCCATATATACATGAATCAGAAGCCATATATACATGAACCAGAAGCCATATATACATGAACCAAGAAGCAATATACACATGAACCAGAAGCCATATATACATGAAACAGAAGCCATATATACATGAACCAGAACCCATATATACATGATCCAGAAGCCATATATACATGACCCAGAAGCCATATATACATGAACCAGAAGCCATATATACATGAACCAGAAGCCATATATACATGAACCAGAAGCCATATATACATGGACCAGAAGCCATATATACATGAATCAAAAGCCATATATACATGATCCGGAAGCTATATATACATGAACCAGAAGCCATATATACATGACCCAGAAGCCATATACATGATCCAGAAGCCATATATACATGATCCAGAAGCAATATATACATGAACCAGAAGCCATATATACATGAACCAGAAGCCATATATACATGAACCAGAAGCCATATATACATGACCCAGAAGCCATATACATGATCCAGAAGCCATATATACATGATCCAGAAGCAATATATACATGAACCAGAAGCCATATATACATGAACCAGAAGCCATATATACATGATCCAGAAGCCATATATACATGAACCAGCAGCCATATATACATGAACCAGAAGCCATATATACAGGAACCAGAAGCCATATATACATGAACCAGAAGGCATATATACATGAAGCAAAAGCCATATATACATGAACCAGAAGCTATATATACATGAACCAGAAGCCATATATACATCAACCAGAAGCCATATATACATGAACCAGAAGCCATATATACATGAACCAGAAGCCATATATACATGGACCAGAAGCCATATATACATGAATCAAAAGCCATATATACATGATCCGGAAGCTATATATACATGAACCACAAGCCATATATACATGACCCAGAAGCCATATACATGATCCAGAAGCCATATATACATGATCCAGAAGCAATATATACATGAACCAGAAGCCATATATACATGAATCAGAAGCCATATATACATGAACCAGAAGCCATATATCTATGAATCAGAACCCATATATACATGAACCAGAAGCCATATATACATGAACCAGAAGCCATATATACATGAACCAGAAGCAATATACACATGAACCAGAAGCCATATATACATGAACCAGAACCCATATATACATGATCCAGAAGCCATATATACATGATCCAGAAGCCATATATACATGACCCAGAAGCCATATATACATGAATCAGAAGCCATATATACATGAACCAGAAGCCATATATACATGAACCAGAAGCAATATACACATGAACCGGAAGCCATATATACATGAAACAGAAGCCATATATACATGAACCAGAACCCATATATACATGACCCAGAAGCCATATACATGATCCAGAAGCCATATATACATGATCCAGAAGCAATATATACATGATCCAGAAGCAATATATACATGAACCAGAAGCCATATATACATGAACCAGAAGCCATATATACATGAACCAGAAGCCATATATACATGATCCAGAAGCCATATATACATGAACCAGCAGCCATATATACATGAACCAGAAGCCATATATACAGGAACCAGAAGGCATATATACATGAACCAGAAGGCATATATACATGAAGCAAAAGCCATATATACATGAACCAGAAGCCATATATACATGAACCAGAAGCCATATATACATGATCCAGAAGCCATATATACATGATCCAGAAGCCATATATACATGAACCAGCAGCCATATATACATGAACCAGAAGCCATATATACAGGAACCAGAAGCCATATATACATGAACCAGAAGCCATATATACATGAACCAGAAGCCATATATACATGAACCAGAAGCCATATATACATCAACCAGAAGCCATATATACATGAACCAGAAGCCATATATACATGAACCAGAAGCCATATATACATGGACCAGAAGCCATATATACATGAATCAAAAGCCATATATACATGATCCGGAAGCTATATATACATGAACCAGAAGCCATATATACATGACCCAGAAGCCATATACATTATCCAGAAGCCATATATACATGATCCAGAAGCAATATATACATGAACCAGCAGCCATATATACATGAACCAGAAGCCATATATACAGGAACCAGAAGCCATATATACATGAACCAGAAGGCATATATACATGAAGCAAAAGCCATATATACATGAACCAGAAGCCATATATACATGAACCAGAAGCCATATATACATGAACCAGAAGCCATATATACATGATCCAGAAGCCATATATACATGAACCAGCAGCCATATATACATGAACCAGCAGCCATATATACATGAACCAGAAGCCATATATACAGGAACCAGAAGCCATATATACATGAACCAGAAGGCATATATACATGAAGCAAAAGCCATATATACATGAACCAGAAGCCATATATACATGAACCAGAAGCCATATACACATGAACCAGAAGCCATATATACATGAACCAGAAGCCATATATACATGAACCAGAAGCAATATATACATGAACCAGAAGCAATATACACATGAACCAGAAGCCATATATACATGAAACAGAAGCCATATATACATGAACCAGAACCCATATATACATGATCCAGAAGCCATATATACATTACCCAGAAGCCATATATGCATGAACCAGAAGCCATATATGCATGAACCAGAAGCCATATATACATGAACCAGAAGCTATATATACATTACCCAGAAGCCATATATACATGAACCAGAAGCCATATATACATGAACCAGAAGCCATATATACATGAACCAGAAGCAATATACACATGAACCAGAAGCCATATATACATGAACCAGAACCAATATATACATGATCCAGAAGCCATATATACATGACCCAGAAGCCATATATACATGAATCAGAAGCCATATATACATGAACCAGAAGCCATATATACATGAACCAGAAGCAATATACACATGAACCAGAAGCCATATATACATGAAACAGAAGCCATATATACATGAACCAGAACCCATATATACATGATCCAGAAGCCATATATACATGACCCAGAAGCCATATATACATGAACCAGAAGCCATATATACATGGACCAGAAGCCATATATACATGAATCAAAAGCCATATATACATGATCCGGAAGCTATATATACATGAACCAGAAGCCATATATACATGACCCAGAAGCCATATACATGATCCAGAAGCCATATATACATGATCCAGAAGCCATATATACATGATCCAGAAGCAATATATACATGAACCAGAAGCCATATATACATGAACCAGAAGCCATATATACATGAACCAGAAGCCATATATACATGAACCAGAAGCCATATATACATGAACCAGCAGCCATATATACATGAACCAGAAGCCATATATACAGGAACCAGAAGCCATATATACATGAACCAGAAGGCATATATACATGAAGCAAAAGCCATATATACATGAACCAGAAGCCATATATACATGAACCAGAAGCCATATACACATGAACCAGAAGCCATATATACATGAACCAGAAGCAATATATACATGAACCAGAAGCAATATACACATGAACCAGAAGGCATATATACATGAACCAGAAGCCATATATACATGAACCAGAAGCCATATATCCATGAATCAGAAGCCATATATACATGAACCAGAAGCCATATATACATGAACCAGAAGCCATATATACATGAACCAGAAGCAATATACACATGAACCAGAAGCCATATATACATGAACCAGAACCCATATATACATGATCCAGAAGCCATATATACATGACCCAGAAGCCATATATACATGAACCAGAAGCCATATATACATGAACCAGAAGCCATATATACATGAACCAGAAGCTATATATACATGAACCAGAAGCCATATATACATGAACCAGAAGCCATATATACATGGACCAGAAGCCATATATACATGAATCAAAAGCCATATATACATGATCCGGAAGCTATATATACATGAACCCGAAGCCATATATACATGACCCAGAAGCCATATACATGATCCAGAAGCCATATATACATGATCCAGAAGCAATATATACATGAACCAGAAGCCATATATACATGAACCAGAAGCCATATATACATGAACCAGAAGCCATATATACATGATCCAGAAGCCATATATACATGAACCAGCAGCCATATATACATGAACCAGAAGCCATATATACAGGAACCAGAAGGCATATATACATGAACCAGAAGGCATATATACATGAAGCAAAAGCCATATATACATGAACCAGAAGCCATATATACATGAACCAGAAGCCATATATACATGAACCAGAACCCATATATACATGATCCAGAAGCCATATATACATGACCCAGAAGCCATATATACATGAACCAGAAGCCATATATACATGAACCAGAAGCCATATATACATGAACCAGAAGCCATATATACATGGACCAGAAGCCATATATACATGAATCAAAAGCCATATATACATGATCCGAAAGCTATATATACATGAACCAGAAGCCATATATACATGACCCAGAAGCCATATACATGATCCAGAAGCCATATATACATGATCCAGAAGCAATATATACATGAACCAGAAGCCATATATACATGAACCAGAAGCCATATATACATGAACCAGAAGCCATATATACAGGAACCAGAAGCCATATATACATGAACCAGAAGGCATATATACATGAAGCAAAAGCCATATATACATGAACCAGAAGCCATATATACATGAACCAGAAGCCATATATACATGAACCAGAAGCCATATACACATGAACCAGAAGCAATATATACATGAACCAGAAGCAATATATACATGAACCAGAAGCAATATACACATGAACCAGAAGCCATATATACATGAACCAGAAGCCATATATACATGAACCAGAAGCCATATATCCATGAATCAGAAGCCATATATACATGAACCAGAAGCCATATATACATGAACCAGAAGCCATATATACATGAACCAGAAGCAATATACACATGAACCAGAAGCCATATATACATGAAACAGAACCCATATATACATGATCCAGAAGCCATATATACATGACCCAGAAGCCATATATACATGAATCAGAAGCCATATATACATGAACACGAAGCCATATATACATGAACCAGAAGCAATATACACATGAACCGGAAGCCATATACACATGAAACAGAAGCCATATATACATGAACCAGAACCCATATATACATGATCCAGAAGCCATATATACATGACCCAGAAGCCATATATACATGAACCAGAAGCCATATATACATGAACCAGAAGCCATATATACATGAACCAGAAGCTATATATACATGAACCAGAAGCCATATATACATGAACCAGAAGCCATATATACATGGACCAGAAGCCATATATACATGAATCAAAAGCCATATATACATGATCCGGAAGCTATATATACATGAACCAGAAGCCATATATACATGACCGAGAAGCCATATACATGATCCAGAAGCCATATATACATGATCCAGAAGCAATATATACATGAACCAGAAGCCATATATACATGAACCAGAAGCCATATATACATGAACCAGAAGCCATATATACATGATCCATAAGCCATATATACATGAACCAGCAGCCATATATACATGAACCAGAATCCATATATACAGGAACCAGAAGGCATATATACATGAACCAGAAGGCATATATACATGAAGCAAAAGCCATATATACATGAACCAGAAGCCATATATACATGAACCAGAAGCCATATATCCATGAATCAGAAGCCATATATACTTGAAACCAGAAGCCATATATACATGAACCAGAAGCCATATATACATGAACCAGAAGCAATATACACATGAACCAGAAGCCATATATACATGAACCAGAACCCATATATACATGATCCAGAAGCCATATATACATGAACCAGAAGCCATATATACATGAACCAGAAGCCATATATACATGAACCAGAAGCAATATACACATGAACCGGAAGCCATATATACATGAAACAGAAGCCATATATACATGAACCAGAACCCATATATACATGACCCAGAAGCCATATATACATGACCCAGAAGCCATATACATGATCCAGAAGCCATATATACATGATCCAGAAGCAATATATGCATGAACCAGAAGCCATATATACATGAACCAGAAGCCATATATACATGAACCAGAAGCCATATATCCATGAATCAGAAGCCATATATACATGAACCAGAAGCCATATATACATGAACCAGAAGCCATATATACATGAACCAGAAGCAATATACACATGAACCAGAAGCCATATATACATGAACCAGAACCCATATATACATGATCCAGAAGCCATATATACATGATCCAGAAGCCATATATACATGACCCAGAAGCCATATATACATGAATCAGAAGCCATATATACATGAACCAGAAGCCATATATACATGAACCAGAAGCAATATACACATGAACCGGAAGCCATATATACATGAAACAGAAGCCATATATACATGAACCAGAACCCATATATACATGACCCAGAAGCCATATATACATGATCCAGAAGCCATATATACATGATCCAGAAGCCATATATACATGATCCAGAAGCAATATATACTTGAACCAGAAGCCATATATACATGAACCAGAAGCCATATATACATGAACCAGAAGCCATATATACATGGACCAGAAGCCATATATACATGAACCAGAAGCCATATATACATGACCCAGAAGCCATATACATGATCCAGAAGCCATATATACATGATCCAGAAGCAATATATACATGAACCAGAAGCCATATATACATGAACCAGAAGCCATATATACATGAACCAGAAGCCATATATACATGATCCAGAAGCCATATATACATGAACCAGCAGCCATATATACATGAACCAGAAGCCATATATACAGGAACCAGAAGCCATATATACATGAACCAGAAGGCATATATACATGAAGCAAAAGCCATTTATACATGAACCAGAAGCCATATATACATGAACCAGAAGCCATATACACATGAACCAGAAGCCATATATACATGAACCAGAAGCAATATATACATGAACCAGAAGCAATATACACATGAACCAGAAGCCATATATACATGAACCAGAAGCCATATATACATGAACCAGAAGCAATATACACATGAACCAGAAGCCATATATACATGAACCAGAACCCATATATACATGATCCAGAAGCCATATATACATGACCCAGAAGCCATATATACATGAACCAGAAGCCATATATACATGAACCAGAAGCCATATATACATGAACCAGAAGCCATATATACATGAACCAGAAGCCATATATACATGAACCAGAAGCCATATATACATGGACCAGAAGCCATATATACATGAACCAGAAGCCATATATACATGACCCAGAAGCCATATACATGATCCAGAAGCCATATATACATGATCCAGAAGCAATATATACATGATCCAGAAGCCATATATACATGGACCAGAAGCCATATATACATGATCCAGAAGCAATATATACATGAACCAGAAGCCATATATACATGAACCAGAAGCCATATATACATGAACCAGAAGCCATATATACATGGACCAGAAGCCATATATACATGAACCAGAAGCCATATATACATGACCCAGAAGCCATATACATGATCCAGAAGCCATATATACATGATCCAGAAGCAATATATACATGAACCAGAAGCCATATATACATGAACCAGAAGCCATATATACATGAACCAGAAGCCATATATACATGATCCAGAAGCCATATATACATGAACCAACAGCCATATATACATGAACCAGAAGCCATATATACAGGAACCAGAAGCCATATATACATGAACCAGAAGGCATATATACATGAAGCAAAAGCCATATATACATGAACCAGAAGCCATATATACATGAACCAGAAGCCATATACACATGAACCAGAAGCCATATATACATGAACCAGAAGCAATATATACATGAACCAGAAGCAATATATACATGAACCAGAAGCCATATATACATGAACCAGAAGCCATATATACATGAACCAGAAGCAATATACACATGAACCAGAAGCCATATATACATGACCCAGAAGCCATATACATGATCCAGAAGCCATATATACATGATCCAGAAGCAATATATACATGATCCAGAAGCCATATATACATGGACCAGAAGCCATATATACATGATCCAGAAGCAATATATACATGAACCAGAAGCCATATATACATGAACCAGAAGCCATATATACATGAACCAGAAGCCATATATACATGGACCAGAAGCCATATATACATGAACCAGAAGCCATATATACATGACCCAGAAGCCATATACATGATCCAGAAGCCATATATACATGATCCAGAAGCAATATATACATGAACCAGAAGCCATATATACATGAACCAGAAGCCATATATACATGAACCAGAAGCCATATATACATGATCCAGAAGCCATATATACATGAACCAACAGCCATATATACATGAACCAGAAGCCATATATACAGGAACCAGAAGCCATATATACATGAACCAGAAGGCATATATACATGAAGCAAAAGCCATATATACATGAACCAGAAGCCATATATACATGAACCAGAAGCCATATACACATGAACCAGAAGCCATATATACATGAACCAGAAGCAATATATACATGAACCAGAAGCAATATACACATGAACCAGAAGCCATATATACATGAACCAGAAGCCATATATACATGAACCAGAAGCCATATATACATGAACCAGAACCCATATATACATGATCCAGAAGCCATATATACATGACCCAGAAGCCATATATACATGAACCAGAAGCCATATATACATGAACCAGAAGCCATATATACATGGACCAGAAGCCATATATACATGAATCAAAAGCCATATATACATGATCCGGAAGCTATATATACATGAACCAGAAGCTATATATACATGACCCAGAAGCCATATACATGATCCAGAAGCCATATATACATGATCCAGAAGCCATATATACATGAACCAGAAGCCATATATACATGAACCAGAAGCCATATATACATGATCCAGAAGCCATATATACATGAACCAGCAGCCATATATACATGAACCAGAAGCCATATATACAGGAACCAGAAGGCATATATACATGAACCAGAAGGCATATATACATGAAGCAAAAGCCATATATACATGAACCAGAAGCCATATATACATGAACCAGAAGCCATATATACATGAACCAGAACCCATATATACATGATCCAGAAGCCATATATACATGACCCAGAAGCCATATATACATGAACCAGAAGCCATATATACATGAACCAGAAGCCATATATACATGAACCAGAAGCCATATATACATGAACCAGAAGCCATATATACATGAATCAAAAGCCATATATACATGATCCGGAAGCTATATATACATGAACCAGAAGCCATATATACATGACCCAGAAGCCATATATACATGATCCAGAAGCCATATATACATGATCCAGAAGCAATATATACATGAACCAGAAGCCATATATACATGAACCAGAAGCCATATATACATGAACCAGAAGCCATATATACATGATCCAGAAGCCATATATACATGAACCAGCAGCCATATATACATGAACCAGAAGCCATATAAACAGGAACCAGAAGCCATATATACATGAACCAGAAGGCATATATACATGAAGCAAAAGCCATATATACATGAACCAGAAGCCATATATACATGAACCAGAAGCCATATACACATGAACCAGAAGCCATATATACATGAACCAGAAGCAATATATACATGAACCAGAAGCAATATACACATGAACCAGAAGCCATATATCCATGAATCAGAAGCCATATATACATGAACCAGAAGCAATATACACATGAACCAGAAGCCATATATACATGAATCAAAAGCCATATATACATGATCCGGAAGCTATATATACATGAACCAGAAGCCATATATACATGACCCAGAAGCCATATATACATGATCCAGAAGCCATATATACATGATCCAGAAGCAATATATACATGAACCAGAAGCCATATATACATGAACCAGAAGCCATATATACATGAACCAGAAGCCATATATACATGATCCAGAAGCCATATATACATGAACCAGCAGCCATATATACATGAACCAGAAGCCATATAAACAGGAACCAGAAGCCATATATACATGAACCAGAAGGCATATATACATGAAGCAAAAGCCATATACACATGAACCAGAAGCCATATATACATGAACCAGAAGCAATATATACATGATCCAGAAGCCATATACACATGAACCAGAAGCCATATATACATGAACCAGAAGCCATATATACATGATCCAGAAGCCATATATACATGACCCAGGAAGCCATATATACATGAATCAGAAGCCATATATACATGAACCAGAAGCCATATATACATGAACCAGAAGCAATATACACATGAACCGGAAGCCATATATACATGAAACAGAAGCCATATATACATGAACCAGAATCCATATATACATGATCCAGAAGCAATATATACATGAACCAGAAGCAATATACACATGAACCAGAAGCCATATATCCATGAATCAGAAGCCATATATACATGAACCAGAAGCAATATACACATGAACCAGAAGCCATATATACATGAATCAAAAGCCATATATACATGATCCGGAAGCTATATATGCATGAACCAGAAGCCATATATACATGACCCAGAAGCCATATATACATGATCCAGAAGCCATATATACATGATCCAGAAGCAATATATACATGAACCAGAAGCCATATATACATGAACCAGAAGCCATATATACATGAACCAGAAGCCATATATAGATGAAACAGAAGCCATATATACATGAACCAGCAGCCATATATACATGAACCAGAAGCCATATAAACAGGAACCAGAAGCCATATATACATGAACCAGAAGGCATATATACATGAAGCAAAAGCCATATATACATGAACCAGAAGCCATATATACATGAACCAGAAGCCATATACACATGAACCAGAAGCCATATATACATGAACCAGAAGCAATATATACATGATCCAGAAGCCATATACACATGAACCAGAAGCCATATATACATGAACCAGAAGCCATATATACATGATCCAGAAGCCATATATACATGACCCAGGAAGCCATATATACATGAATCAGAAGCCATATATACATGAACCAGAAGCCATATATACATGAACCAGAAGCAATATACACATGAACCGGAAGCCATATATACATGAACCAGAAGCTATATATACATGAACCAGAAGCCATATATACATGATCCAGAAGCCATATATACATGAACCAGAACCCATATATACATGATCCAGAAGCCATATATACATGACCCAGAAGCCATATATACATGAACCAGAACCCATATATACATGAACCAGAAGCCATATATACATGAACCAGAAGCTATATATACATGAACCAGAAGCCATATATACATCAACCAGAAGCCATATATACATGAACCAGAAGCCATATATACATGAACCAGAAGCCATATATACAAGGACCAGAAGCCATATATACATGAATCAAAAGCCATATATACATGATCCGGAAGCTATATATACATGAACCAGAAGCCATATATACATGACCCAGAAGCCATATACATGATCCAGAAGCCATATATACATGATCCAGAAGCAATATATACATGAACCAGAAGCCATATATACATGATCCAGAAGCCATATATACATGAACCAGCAGCCATATATACATGAACCAGAAGCCATATATACATGAACCAGAAGCCATATATACATGAACCAGAAGCAATATACACATGAACCGGAAGCCATATATACATGAAACAGAAGCCATATATATATGAACCAGAACCCATATATACATGATCCAGAAGCCATATATACATGACCCAGAAGCCATATATACATGAACCAGAAGCCATATATACATGAACCAGAAGCCATATATACATGAACCAGAAGCTATATATACATGAACCAGAAGCCATATATACATCAACCAGAAGCCATATATACATGAACCAGAAGCCATATATACATGAACCAGAAGCCATATATACATGGACCAGAAGCCATATATACATGAATCAAAAGCCATATATACATGATCCGGAAGCTATATATACATGAACCAGAAGCCATATATACATGACCCAGAAGCCATATACATGATCCAGAAGCCATATATACATGATCCAGAAGCAATATATACATGAACCAGAAGCCATATATACATGATCCAGAAGCCATATATACATGAACCAGAAGCCATATATACATGAACCAGAAGCTATATATACAAGAACCAGAAGCCATATATACATCAACCAGAAGCCATATATACATGAACCAGAAGCCATATATACATGAACCAGAAGCCATATATACATGGACCAGAAGCCATATATACATGAATCAAAAGCCATATATACATGATCCGGAAGCTATATATACATGAACCAGAAGCTATATATACATGACCCAGAAGCCATATACATGTTCCAGAAGCCATATATACATGATCCAGAAGCTATATATACAAGAACCAGAAGCCATATATACATCAACCAGAAGCCATATATACATGAACCAGAAGCCATATATACATGAACCAGAAGCCATATATACATGGACCAGAAGCCATATATACATGAATCAAAAGCCATATATACATGATCCGGAAGCTATATATACATGAACCAGAAGCTATATATACATGACCCAGAAGCCATATACATGTTCCAGAAGCCATATATACATGATCCAGAAGCAATATATACATGAACCAGAAGCCATATATACATGAACCAGAAGCCATATATACATGAACCAGAAGCCATATATACATGAACCAGAAGCCATATATACAGGAACCAGAAGGCATATATACATGAACCAGAAGCAATATATACATGAAGCAAAAGCCATATATACATGAACCAGAAGCCATATATACATGAACCAGAAGCCATATACACATGGACCAGAAGCCATATACACATGAACCAGAAGCCATATATACATGAACCAGAAGCAATATATACATGAACCAGAAGCAATATATACATGAACCAGAAGCAATATACACATGAACCAGAAGCCATATATACATGAAACAGAAGCCATATATACATGAACCAGAACCCATATATACATGATCCAGAAGCCATATATACATTACCCAGAAGCCATATATGCATGAACCAGAAGCCATATATGCATTAACCAGAAGCCATATATACATGAACCAGAAGCTATATATACATGACCCAGAAGCCATATATACATGAACCAGAAGCCATATATACATGAACCAGAAGCCATATATACATGAACCAGAAGCAATATACACATGAACCAGAAGCCATATATACATGAACCAGAACCCATATATACATGATCCAGAAGCCATATATACATGACCCAGAAGCCATATATACATGAATCAGAAGCCATATATACATGAATCAAAAGCCATATATACATGAACCAGAAGCCATATATACATGAACCAAGAAGCAATATACACATGAACCAGAAGCCATATATACATGAAACAGAAGCCATATATACATGAACCAGAACCCATATATACATGATCCAGAAGCCATATATACATGACCCAGAAGCCATATATACATGAACCAGAAGCCATATATACATGAACCAGAAGCCATATATACATGAACCAGAAGCCATATATACATGGACCAGAAGCCATATATACATGAATCAAAAGCCATATATACATGATCCGGAAGCTATATATACATGAACCAGAAGCCATATATACATGACCCAGAAGCCATATACATGATCCAGAAGCCATATATACATGATCCAGAAGCAATATATACATGAACCAGAAGCCATATATACATGAACCAGAAGCCATATATACATGAACCAGAAGCCATATATACATGATCCAGAAGCCATATATACATGAACCAGCAGCCATATATACATGAACCAGAAGCCATATATACAGGAACCAGAAGCCATATATACATGAACCTGAAGGCATATATACATGAAGCAAAAGCCATATATACATGAACCAGAAGCTATATATACATGAACCAGAAGCCATATATACATCAACCAGAAGCCATATATACATGAACCAGAAGCCATATATACATGAACCAGAAGCCATATATACATGGACCAGAAGCCATATATACATGAATCAAAAGCCATATATACATGATCCGGAAGCTATATATACATGAACCAGAAGCCATATATACATGACCCAGAAGCCATATACATGATCCAGAAGCCATATATACATGATCCAGAAGCAATATATACATGAACCAGAAGCCATATATACATGAACCAGAAGCCATATATACATGAACCAGAAGCCATATATCCATGAATCAGAAGCCATATATACATGAACCAGAAGCCATATATACATGAACCAGAAGCCAACAATACATGAACCAGAAGCAATATACACATGAACCAGAAGCCATATATACATGAACCAGAACCCATATATACATGATCCAGAAGCCATATATACATGATCCAGAAGCCATATATACATGACCCAGAAGCCATATATACATGAATCAGAAGCCATATATACATGAACCAGAAGCCATATATACATGAACCAGAATCAATATACACATGAACCGGAAGCCATATATACATGAAACAGAAGCCATATATACATGAACCAGAACCCATATATACATGACCCAGAAGCCATATACATGATCCAGAAGCCATATATACATGATCCAGAAGCAATATATACATGATCCAGAAGCAATATATACATGAACCAGAAGCCATATATACATGAACCAGAAGCCATATATACATGAACCAGAAGCCATATATACATGATCCAGAAGCCATATATACATGAACCAGCAGCCATATATACATGAACCAGAAGCCATATATACAGGAACCAGAAGGCATATATACATGAACCAGAAGGCATATATACATGAAGCAAAAGCCATATATACATGAACCAGAAGCCATATATACATGAACCAGAAGCCATATATACATGATCCAGAAGCCATATATACATGATCCAGAAGCCATATATACATGAACCAGCAGCCATATATACATGAACCAGAAGCCATATATACAGGAACCAGAAGCCATATATACATGAACCAGAAGCCATATATACATGAACCAGAAGCCATATATACATGAACCAGAAGCCATATATACATCAACCAGAAGCCATATATACATGAACCAGAAGCCATATATACATGAACCAGAAGCCATATATACATGGACCAGAAGCCATATATACATGAATCAAAAGCCATATATACATGATCCGGAAGCTATATATACATGAACCAGAAGCCATATATACATGACCCAGAAGCCATATACATTATCCAGAAGCCATATATACATGATCCAGAAGCAATATATACATGAACCAGAAGCCATATAGACATGAACCAGAAGCCATATATACATGAACCAGAAGCCATATATACATGATCCAGAAGCCATATATACATGAACCAGCAGCCATATATACATGAACCAGAAGCCATATATACAGGAACCAGAAGCCATATATACATGAACCAGAAGGCATATATACATGAAGCAAAAGCCATATATACATGAACCAGAAGCCATATATACATGAACCAGAAGCCATATATACATGAACCAGAAGCAATATATACATGAACCAGAAGCAATATACACATGAACCAGAAGCCATATATACATGAAACAGAAGCCATATATACATGAACCAGAACCCATATATACATGATCCAGAAGCCATATATACATTACCCAGAAGCCATATATGCATGAACCAGAAGCCATATATGCATGAACCAGAAGCCATATATACATGAACCAGAAGCTATATATACATTACCCAGAAGCCATATATACATGAACCAGAAGCCATATATACATGAACCAGAAGCCATATATACATGAACCAGAAGCAATATACACATGAACCAGAAGCCATATATACATGAACCAGAACCAATATATACATGATCCAGAAGCCATATATACATGACCCAGAAGCCATATATACATGAATCAGAAGCCATATATACATGAACCAGAAGCCATATATACATGAACCAGAAGCAATATACACATGAACCAGAAGCCATATATACATGAAACAGAAGCCATATATACATGAACCAGAACCCATATATACATGATCCAGAAGCCATATATACATGACCCAGAAGCCATATATACATGAACCAGAAGCCATATATACATGGACCAGAAGCCATATATACATGAATCAAAAGCCATATATACATGATCCGGAAGCTATATATACATGAACCAGAAGCCATATATACATGACCCAGAAGCCATATACATGATCCAGAAGCCATATATACATGATCCAGAAGCCATATATACATGATCCAGAAGCAATATATACATGAACCAGAAGCCATATATACATGAACCAGAAGCCATATATACATGAACCAGAAGCCATATATACATGAACCAGAAGCCATATATACATGAACCAGCAGCCATATATACATGAACCAGAAGCCATATATACAGGAACCAGAAGCCATATATACATGAACCAGAAGGCATATATACATGAAGCAAAAGCCATATATACATGAACCAGAAGCCATATATACATGAACCAGAAGCCATATACACATGAACCAGAAGCCATATATACATGAACCAGAAGCAATATATACATGAACCAGAAGCAATATACACATGAACCAGAAGCCATATATACATGAACCAGAAGCCATATATACATGAACCAGAAGCCATATATCCATGAATCAGAAGCCATATATACATGAACCAGAAGCCATATATACATGAACCAGAAGCCATATATACATGAACCAGAAGCAATATACACATGAACCAGAAGCCATATATACATGAACCAGAACCCATATATACATGATCCAGAAGCCATATATACATGACCCAGAAGCCATATATACATGAACCAGAAGCCATATATACATGAACCAGAAGCCATATATACATGAACCAGAAGCTATATATACATGAACCAGAAGCCATATATACATGAACCAGAAGCCATATATACATGGACCAGAAGCCATATATACATGAATCAAAAGCCATATATACATGATCCGGAAGCTATATATACATGAACCCGAAGCCATATATACATGACCCAGAAGCCATATACATGATCCAGAAGCCATATATACATGATCCAGAAGCAATATATACATGAACCAGAAGCCATATATACATGAACCAGAAGCCATATATACATGAACCAGAAGCCATATATACATGATCCAGAAGCCATATATACATGAACCAGCAGCCATATATACATGAACCAGAAGCCATATATACAGGAACCAGAAGGCATATATACATGAACCAGAAGGCATATATACATGAAGCAAAAGCCATATATACATGAACCAGAAGCCATATATACATGAACCAGAAGCCATATATACATGAACCAGAACCCATATATACATGATCCAGAAGCCATATATACATGACCCAGAAGCCATATATACATGAACCAGAAGCCATATATACATGAACCAGAAGCCATATATACATGAACCAGAAGCCATATATACATGGACCAGAAGCCATATATACATGAATCAAAAGCCATATATACATGATCCGAAAGCTATATATACATGAACCAGAAGCCATATATACATGACCCAGAAGCCATATACATGATCCAGAAGCCATATATACATGATCCAGAAGCAATATATACATGAACCAGAAGCCATATATACATGAACCAGAAGCCATATATCCATGAATCAGAAGCCATATATACTTGAAACCAGAAGCCATATATACATGAACCAGAAGCCATATATACATGAACCAGAAGCAATATACACATGAACCAGAAGCCATATATACATGAACCAGAACCCATATATACATGATCCAGAAGCCATATATACATGAACCAGAAGCCATATATACATGAACCAGAAGCCATATATACATGAACCAGAAGCAATATACACATGAACCGGAAGCCATATATACATGAAACAGAAGCCATATATACATGAACCAGAACCCATATATACATGACCCAGAAGCCATATATACATGACCCAGAAGCCATATACATGATCCAGAAGCCATATATACATGATCCAGAAGCAATATATGCATGAACCAGAAGCCATATATACATGAACCAGAAGCCATATATACATGAACCAGAAGCCATATATCCATGAATCAGAAGCCATATATACATGAACCAGAAGCCATATATACATGAACCAGAAGCCATATATACATGAACCAGAAGCAATATACACATGAACCAGAAGCCATATATACATGAACCAGAACCCATATATACATGATCCAGAAGCCATATATACATGATCCAGAAGCCATATATACATGACCCAGAAGCCATATATACATGAATCAGAAGCCATATATACATGAACCAGAAGCCATATATACATGAACCAGAAGCAATATACACATGAACCGGAAGCCATATATACATGAAACAGAAGCCATATATACATGAACCAGAACCCATATATACATGACCCAGAAGCCATATATACATGATCCAGAAGCCATATATACATGATCCAGAAGCCATATATACATGATCCAGTAGCAATATATACTTGAACCAGAAGCCATATATACATGAACCAGAAGCCATATATACATGAACCAGAAGCCATATATACATGGACCAGAAGCCATATATACATGAACCAGAAGCCATATATACATGACCCAGAAGCCATATACATGATCCAGAAGCCATATATACATGATCCAGAAGCAATATATACATGAACCAGAAGCCATATATACATGAACCAGAAGCCATATATACATGAACCAGAAGCCATATATACATGATCCAGAAGCCATATATACATGAACCAGCAGCCATATATACATGAACCAGAAGCCATATATACAGGAACCAGAAGCCATATATACATGAACCAGAAGGCATATATACATGAAGCAAAAGCCATTTATACATGAACCAGAAGCCATATATACATGAACCAGAAGCCATATACACATGAACCAGAAGCCATATATACATGAACCAGAAGCAATATATACATGAACCAGAAGCAATATACACATGAACCAGAAGCCATATATACATGAACCAGAAGCCATATATACATGAACCAGAAGCAATATACACATGAACCAGAAGCCATATATACATGAACCAGAACCCATATATACATGATCCAGAAGCCATATATACATGACCCAGAAGCCATATATACATGAACCAGAAGCCATATATACATGAACCAGAAGCCATATATACATGATCCAGAAGCAATATATACATGAACCAGAAGCCATATATACATGAACCAGAAGCCATATATACATGAACCAGAAGCCATATATACATGGACCAGAAGCCATATATACATGAACCAGAAGCCATATATACATGACCCAGAAGCCATATACATGATCCAGAAGCCATATATACATGATCCAGAAGCAATATATACATGATCCAGAAGCCATATATACATGGACCAGAAGCCATATATACATGATCCAGAAGCAATATATACATGAACCAGAAGCCATATATACATGAACCAGAAGCCATATATACATGAACCAGAAGCCATATATACATGGACCAGAAGCCATATATACATGAACCAGAAGCCATATATACATGACCCAGAAGCCATATACATGATCCAGAAGCCATATATACATGATCCAGAAGCAATATATACATGAACCAAAAGCCATATATACATGAACCAGAAGCCATATATACATGAACCAGAAGCCATATATACATGATCCAGAAGCCATATATACATGAACCAACAGCCATATATACATGAACCAGAAGCCATATATACAGGAACCAGAAGCCATATATACATGAACCAGAAGGCATATATACATGAAGCAAAAGCCATATATACATGAACCAGAAGCCATATATACATGAACCAGAAGCCATATACACATGAACCAGAAGCCATATATACATGAACCAGAAGCAATATATACATGAACCAGAAGCAATATACACATGAACCAGAAGCCATATATACATGAACCAGAAGCCATATATACATGAACCAGAAGCAATATACACATGAACCAGAAGCCATATAAACATGACCCAGAAGCCATATACATGATCCAGAAGCCATATATACATGATCCAGAAGCAATATATACATGAACCAGAAGCCATATATACATGGACCAGAAGCCATATATACATGAACCAGAAGCCATATATACATGACCCAGAAGCCATATACATGATCCAGAAGCCATATATACATGATCCAGAAGCAATATATACATGAACCAGAAGCCATATATACATGAACCAGAAGCCATATATACATGAACCAGAAGCCATATATACATGATCCAGAAGCCATATATACATGAACCAACAGCCATATATACATGAACCAGAAGCCATATATACAGGAACCAGAAGCCATATATACATGAACCAGAAGGCATATATACATGAAGCAAAAGCCATATATACATGAACCAGAAGCCATATATACATGAACCAGAAGCCATATACACATGAACCAGAAGCCATATATACATGAACCAGAAGCAATATATACATGAACCAGAAGCAATATACACATGAACCAGAAGCCATATATACATGAACCAGAAGCCATATATACATGAACCAGAAGCCATATATACATGAACCAGAACCCATATATACATGATCCAGAAGCCATATATACATGACCCAGAAGCCATATATACATGAACCAGAAGCCATATATATATGAACCAGAAGCCATATATACATGGACCAGAAGCCATATATACATGAATCAAAAGCCATATATACATGATCCGGAAGCTATATATACATGAACCAGAAGCTATATATACATGACCCAGAAGCCATATACATGATCCAGAAGCCATATATACATGATCCAGAAGCCATATATACATGAACCAGAAGCCATATATACATGAACCAGAAGCCATATATACATGATCCAGAAGCCATATATACATGAACCAGCAGCCATATATACATGAACCAGAAGCCATATATACAGGAACCAGAAGGCATATATACATGAACCAGAAGGCATATATACATGAAGCAAAAGCCATATATACATGAACCAGAAGCCATATATACATGAACCAGAAGCCATATATACATGAACCAGAACCCATATATACATGATCCAGAAGCCATATATACATGACCCAGAAGCCATATATACATGAACCAGAAGCCATATATACATGAACCAGAAGCCATATATACATGAACCAGAAGCCATATATACATGAACCAGAAGCCATATATACATGAATCAAAAGCCATATATACATGATCCGGAAGCTATATATACATGAACCAGAAGCCATATATACATGACCCAGAAGCCATATATACATGATCCAGAAGCCATATATACATGATCCAGAAGCAATATATACATGAACCAGAAGCCATATATACATGAACCAGAAGCCATATATACATGAACCAGAAGCCATATATACATGATCCAGAAGCCATATATACATGAACCAGCAGCCATATATACATGAACCAGAAGCCATATAAACAGGAACCAGAAGCCATATATACATGAACCAGAAGGCATATATACATGAAGCAAAAGCCATATATACATGAACCAGAAGCCATATATACATGAACCAGAAGCCATATACACATGAACCAGAAGCCATATATACATGAACCAGAAGCAATATATACATGAACCAGAAGCAATATACACATGAACCAGAAGCCATATATCCATGAATCAGAAGCCATATATACACGAACCAGAAGCAATATACACATGAACCAGAAGCCATATATACATGAATCAAAAGCCATATATACATGATCCGGAAGCTATATATACATGAACCAGAAGCCATATATACATGACCCAGAAGCCATATATACATGATCCAGAAGCCATATATACATGATCCAGAAGCAATATATACATGAACCAGAAGCCATATATACATGAACCAGAAGCCATATATACATGAACCAGAAGCCATATATACATGATCCAGAAGCCATATATACATGAACCAGCAGCCATATATACATGAACCAGAAGCCATATAAACAGGAACCAGAAGCCATATATACATGAACCAGAAGGCATATATACATGAAGCAAAAGCCATATACACATGAACCAGAAGCCATATATACATGAACCAGAAGCAATATATACATGATCCAGAAGCCATATACACATGAACCAGAAGCCATATATACATGAACCAGAAGCCATATATACATGATCCAGAAGCCATATATACATGACCCAGGAAGCCATATATACATGAATCAGAAGCCATATATACATGAACCAGAAGCCATATATACATGAACCAGAAGCAATATACACATGAACCGGAAGCCATATATACATGAAACAGAAGCCATATATACATGAACCAGAACCCATATATACATGATCCAGAAGCAATATATACATGAACCAGAAGCAATATACACATGAACCAGAAGCCATATATCCATGAATCAGAAGCCATATATACATGAACCAGAAGCAATATACACATGAACCAGAAGCCATATATACATGAATCAAAAGCCATATATACATGATCCGGAAGCTATATATACATGAACCAGAAGCCATATATACATGACCCAGAAGCCATATATACATGATCCAGAAGCCATATATACATGATCCAGAAGCAATATATACATGAACCAGAAGCCATATATACATGAACCAGAAGCCATATATACATGAACCAGAAGCCATATATACATGATCCAGAAGCCATATATACATGAACCAGCAGCCATATATACATGAACCAGAAGCCATATAAACAGGAACCAGAAGCCATATATACATGAACCAGAAGGCATATATACATGAAGCAAAAGCCATATATACATGAACCAGAAGCCATATATACATGAACCAGAAGCCATATACACATGAACCAGAAGCCATATATACATGAACCAGAAGCAATATATACATGATCCAGAAGCCATATACACATGAACCAGAAGCCATATATACATGAACCAGAAGCCATATATACATGATCCAGAAGCCATATATACATGACCCAGGAAGCCATATATACATGAATCAGAAGCCATATATACATGAACCAGAAGCCATATATACATGAACCAGAAGCAATATACACATGAACCGGAAGCCATATATACATGAAACAGAAGCCATATATACATGAACCAGAACCCATATATACATGATCCAGAAGCCATATATACATGACCCAGAAGCCATATATACATGAACCAGAACCCATATATACATGAACCAGAAGCCATATATACATGAACCAGAAGCTATATATACATGAACCAGAAGCCATATATACATCAACCAGAAGCCATATATACATGAACCAGAAGCCATATATACATGAACCAGAAGCCATATATACAAGGACCAGAAGCCATATATACATGAATCAAAAGCCATATATACATGATCCGGAAGCTATATATACATGAACCAGAAGCCATATATACATGACCCAGAAGCCATATACATGATCCAGAAGCCATATATACATGATCCAGAAGCAATATATACATGAACCAGAAGCCATATATACATGATCCAGAAGCCATATATACATGAACCAGCAGCCATATATACATGAACCAGAAGCCATATATACATGAACCAGAAGCAATATATACATGAACCAGAAGCAATATACACATGAACCGGAAGCCATATATACATGAAACAGAAGCCATATATATATGAACCAGAACCCATATATACATGATCCAGAAGCCATATATACATGACCCAGAAGCCATATATACATGAACCAGAAGCCATATATACATGAACCAGAAGCCATATATACATGAACCAGAAGCTATATATACATGAACCAGAAGCCATATATACATCAACCAGAAGCCATATATACATGAACCAGAAGCCATATATACATGAACCAGAAGCCATATATACATGAACCAGAAGCCATATATACATGAACCAGAACCCATATATACATGATCCAGAAGCCATATATACATGACCCAGAAGCCATATACATGATCCAGAAGCCATATATACATGATCCAGAAGCAATATATACATGAACCAGAAGCCATATATACATGAACCAGAAGCCATATATACATGAACCAGAAGCCATATATACATGATCCAGAAGCCATATATACATGAACCAACAGCCATATATACATGAACCAGAAGCCATATATACAGGAACCAGAAGCCATATATACATGAACCAGAAGGCATATATACATGAAGCAAAAGCCATATATACATGATCCAGAAGCCATATATACATGAACCAGAAGCCATATACACATGAACCAGAAGCCATATATACATGAACCAGAAGCAATATATACATGAACCAGAAGCAATATACACATGAACCAGAAGCCATATATACATGAACCAGAAGCCATATATACATGAACCAGAAGCCATATATACATGAACCAGAACCCATATATACATGATCCAGAAGCCATATATACATGACCCAGAAGCCATATATACATGAACCAGAAGCCATATATACATGAACCAGAAGCCATATATACATGGACCAGAAGCCATATATACATGAATCAAAAGCCATATATACATGATCCGGAAGCTATATATACATGAACCAGAAGCTATATATACATGACCCAGAAGCCATATACATGATCCAGAAGCCATATATACATGATCCAGAAGCCATATATACATGAACCAGAAGCAATATATACATGAACCAGAAGCCATATATACATGATCCAGAAGCCATATATACATGAACCAGCAGCCATATATACATGAACCAGAAGCCATATATACAGGAACCAGAAGGCATATATACATGAACCAGAAGGCATATATACATGAAGCAAAAGCCATATATACATGAACCAGAAGCCATATATACATGAACCAGAACCCATATATACATGATCCAGAAGCCATATATACATGACCCAGAAGCCATATATACATGAACCAGAAGCCATATATACATGAACCAGAAGCCATATATACATGAACCAGAAGCCATATATACATGAACCAGAAGCCATATATACATGAATCAAAAGCCATATATACATGATCCGGAAGCTATATATACATGAACCAGAAGCCATATATACATGACCCAGAAGCCATATATACATGATCCAGAAGCCATATATACATGATCCAGAAGCAATATATACATGAACCAGAAGCCATATATACATGAACCAGAAGCCATATATACATGAACCAGAAGCCATATATACATGATCCAGAAGCCATATATACATGAACCAGCAGCCATATATACATGAACCAGAAGCCATATAAACAGGAACCAGAAGCCATATATACATGAACCAGAAGGCATATATACATGAAGCAAAAGCCATATATACATGAACCAGAAGCCATATATACATGAACCAGAAGCCATATACACATGAACCAGAAGCCATATATACATGAACCAGAAGCAATATATACATGAACCAGAAGCAATATACACATGAACCAGAAGCCATATATCCATGAATCAGAAGCCATATATACATGAACCAGAAGCAATATACACATGAACCAGAAGCCATATATACATGAATCAAAAGCCATATATACATGATCCGGAAGCTATATATACATGAACCAGAAGCCATATATACATGACCCAGAAGCCATATATACATGATCCAGAAGCCATATATACATGATCCAGAAGCAATATATACATGAACCAGAAGCCATATATACATGAACCAGAAGCCATATATACATGAACCAGAAGCCATATATACATGATCCAGAAGCCATATATACATGAACCAGCAGCCATATATACATGAACCAGAAGCCATATAAACAGGAACCAGAAGCCATATATACATGAACCAGAAGGCATATATACATGAAGCAAAAGCCATATACACATGAACCAGAAGCCATATATACATGAACCAGAAGCAATATATACATGATCCAGAAGCCATATACACATGAACCAGAAGCCATATATACATGAACCAGAAGCCATATATACATGATCCAGAAGCCATATATACATGACCCAGGAAGCCATATATACATGAATCAGAAGCCATATATACATGAACCAGAAGCCATATATACATGAACCAGAAGCAATATACACATGAACCGGAAGCCATATATACATGAAACAGAAGCCATATATACATGAACCAGAACCCATATATACATGATCCAGAAGCAATATATACATGAACCAGAAGCAATATACACATGAACCAGAAGCCATATATCCATGAATCAGAAGCCATATATACATGAACCAGAAGCAATATACACATGAACCAGAAGCCATATATACATGAATCAAAAGCCATATATACATGATCCGGAAGCTATATATACATGAACCAGAAGCCATATATACATGACCCAGAAGCCATATATACATGATCCAGAAGCCATATATACATGATCCAGAAGCAATATATACATGAACCAGAAGCCATATATACATGATCCAGAAGCCATATATACATGAACCAGAAGCCATATACACATGAACCAGAAGCCATATATACATGAACCAGAAGCAATATATACATGATCCAGAAGCCATATACACATGAACCAGAAGCCATATATACATGAACCAGAAGCCATATATACATGATCCAGAAGCCATATATACATGACCCAGGAAGCCATATATACATGAATCAGAAGCCATATATACATGAACCAGAAGCCATATATACATGAACCAGAAGCAATATACACATGAACCGGAAGCCATATATACATGAAACAGAAGCCATATATACATGAACCAGAACCCATATATACATGATCCAGAAGCCATATATACATGACCCAGAAGCCATATATACATGAACCAGAACCCATATATACATGAACCAGAAGCCATATATACATGAACCAGAAGCTATATATACATGAACCAGAAGCCATATATACATCAACCAGAAGCCATATATACATGAACCAGAAGCCATATATACATGAACCAGAAGCCATATATACAAGGACCAGAAGCCATATATACATGAATCAAAAGCCATATATACATGATCCGGAAGCTATATATACATGAACCAGAAGCCATATATACATGACCCAGAAGCCATATACATGATCCAGAAGCCATATATACATGATCCAGAAGCAATATATACATGAACCAGAAGCCATATATACATGATCCAGAAGCCATATATACATGAACCAGCAGCCATATATACATGAACCAGAAGCCATATATACATGAACCAGAAGCAATATATACATGAACCAGAAGCAATATACACATGAACCGGAAGCCATATATACATGAAACAGAAGCCATATATATATGAACCAGAACCCATATATACATGATCCAGAAGCCATATATACATGACCCAGAAGCCATATATACATGAACCAGAAGCCATATATACATGAACCAGAAGCCATATATACATGAACCAGAAGCTATATATACATGAACCAGAAGCCATATATACATCAACCAGAAGCCATATATACATGAACCAGAAGCCATATATACATGAACCAGAAGCCATATATACATGAACCAGAAGCCATATATACATGAACCAGAACCCATATATACATGATCCAGAAGCCATATATACATGACCCAGAAGCCATATACATGATCCAGAAGCCATATATACATGATCCAGAAGCAATATATACATGAACCAGAAGCCATATATACATGAACCAGAAGCCATATATACATGAACCAGAAGCCATATATACATGATCCAGAAGCCATATATACATGATCCAACAGCCATATATACATGAACCAGAAGCCATATATACAGGAACCAGAAGCCATATATACATGAACCAGAAGGCATATATACATGAAGCAAAAGCCATATATACATGAACCAGAAGCCATATATACATGAACCAGAAGCCATATACACATGAACCAGAAGCCATATATACATGAACCAGAAGCAATATATACATGAACCAGAAGCAATATACACATGAACCAGAAGCCATATATACATGAACCAGAAGCCATATATACATGAACCAGAAGCCATATATACATGAACCAGAACCCATATATACATGATCCAGAAGCCATATATACATGACCCAGAAGCCATATATACATGAACCAGAAGCCATATATACATGAACCAGAAGCCATATATACATGGACCAGAAGCCATATATACATGAATCAAAAGCCATATATACATGATCCGGAAGCTATATATACATGAACCAGAAGCTATATATACATGACCCAGAAGCCATATACATGATCCAGAAGCCATATATACATGATCCAGAAGCCATATATACATGAACCAGAAGCCATATATACATGAACCAGAAGCCATATATACATGATCCAGAAGCCATATATACATGAACCAGCAGCCATATATACATGAACCAGAAGCCATATATACAGGAACCAGAAGGCATATATACATGAACCAGAAGGCATATATACATGAAGCAAAAGCCATATATACATGAACCAGAAGCCATATATACATGAACCAGAAGCCATATATACATGAACCAGAACCCATATATACATGATCCAGAAGCCATATATACATGACCCAGAAGCCATATATACATGAACCAGAAGCCATATATACATGAACCAGAAGCCATATATACATGAACCAGAAGCCATATATACATGAACCAGAAGCCATATATACATGAATCAAAAGCCATATATACATGATCCGGAAGCTATATATACATGAACCAGAAGCCATATATACATGACCCAGAAGCCATATATACATGATCCAGAAGCCATATATACATGATCCAGAAGCAATATATACATGAACCAGAAGCCATATATACATGAACCAGAAGCCATATATACATGAACCAGAAGCCATATATACATGATCCAGAAGCCATATATACATGAACCAGCAGCCATATATACATGAACCAGAAGCCATATAAACAGGAACCAGAAGCCATATATACATGAACCAGAAGGCATATATACATGAAGCAAAAGCCATATATACATGAACCAGAAGCCATATATACATGAACCAGAAGCCATATACACATGAACCAGAAGCCATATATACATGAACCAGAAGCAATATATACATGAACCAGAAGCAATATACACATGAACCAGAAGCCATATATCCATGAATCAGAAGCCATATATACATGAACCAGAAGCAATATACACATGAACCAGAAGCCATATATACATGAATCAAAAGCCATATATACATGATCCGGAAGCTATATATACATGAACCAGAAGCCATATATACATGACCCAGAAGCCATATATACATGATCCAGAAGCCATATATACATGATCCAGAAGCAATATATACATGAACCAGAAGCCATATATACATGAACCAGAAGCCATATATACATGAACCAGAAGCCATATATACATGATCCAGAAGCCATATATACATGAACCAGCAGCCATATATACATGAACCAGAAGCCATATAAACAGGAACCAGAAGCCATATATACATGAACCAGAAGGCATATATACATGAAGCAAAAGCCATATACACATGAACCAGAAGCCATATATACATGAACCAGAAGCAATATATACATGATCCAGAAGCCATATACACATGAACCAGAAGCCATATATACATGAACCAGAAGCCATATATACATGATCCAGAAGCCATATATACATGACCCAGGAAGCCATATATACATGAATCAGAAGCCATATATACATGAACCAGAAGCCATATATACATGAACCAGAAGCAATATACACATGAACCGGAAGCCATATATACATGAAACAGAAGCCATATATACATGAACCAGAACCCATATATACATGATCCAGAAGCAATATATACATGAACCAGAAGCAATATACACATGAACCAGAAGCCATATATCCATGAATCAGAAGCCATATATACATGAACCAGAAGCAATATACACATGAACCAGAAGCCATATATACATGAATCAAAAGCCATATATACATGATCCGGAAGCTATATATACATGAACCAGAAGCCATATATACATGACCCAGAAGCCATATATACATGATCCAGAAGCCATATATACATGATCCAGAAGCAATATATACATGAACCAGAAGCCATATATACATGAACCAGAAGCCATATATACATGAACCAGAAGCCATATATACATGATCCAGAAGCCATATATACATGAACCAGCAGCCATATATACATGAACCAGAAGCCATATAAACAGGAACCAGAAGCCATATATACATGAACCAGAAGGCATATATACATGAAGCAAAAGCCATATATACATGAACCAGAAGCCATATATACATGAACCAGAAGCCATATACACATGAACCAGAAGCCATATATACATAAACCAGAAGCAATATATACATGATCCAGAAGCCATATACACATGAACCAGAAGCCATATATACATGAACCAGAAGCCATATATACATGATCCAGAAGCCATATATACATGACCCAGGAAGCCATATATACATGAATTAGAAGCCATATATACATGAACCAGAAGCCATATATACATGAACCAGAAGCAATATACACATGAACCGGAAGCCATATATACATGAAACAGAAGCCATATATACATGAACCAGAACCCATATATACATGATCCAGAAGCCATATATACATGACCCAGAAGCCATATATACATGAACCAGAACCCATATATACATGAACCAGAAGCCATATATACATGAACCAGAAGCTATATATACATGAACCAGAAGCCATATATACATCAACCAGAAGCCATATATACATGAACCAGAAGCCATATATACATGAACCAGAAGCCATATATACAAGGACCAGAAGCCATATATACATGAATCAAAAGCCATATATACATGATCCGGAAGCTATATATACATGAACCAGAAGCCATATATACATGACCCAGAAGCCATATACATGATCCAGAAGCCATATATACATGATCCAGAAGCAATATATACATGAACCAGAAGCCATATATACATGATCCAGAAGCCATATATACATGAACCAGCAGCCATATATACATGAACCAGAAGCCATATATACATGAACCAGAAGCAATATATACATGAACCAGAAGCAATATACACATGAACCGGAAGCCATATATACATGAAACAGAAGCCATATATATGAACCAGAACCCATATATACATGATCCAGAAGCCATATATACATGACCCAGAAGCCATATATACATGAACCAGAAGCCATATATACATGAACCAGAAGCCATATATACATGAACCAGAAGCTATATATACATGAACCAGAAGCCATATATATATCAACCAGAAGCCATATATACATGAACCAGAAGCCATATATACATGAACCAGAAGCCATATATACATGGACCAGAAGCCATATATACATGAATCAAAAGCCATATATACATGATCCGGAAGCTATATATACATGAACCAGAAGCCATATATACATGACCCAGAAGCCATATACATGATCCAGAAGCCATATATACATGATCCAGAAGCAATATATACATGAACCAGAAGCCATATATACATGATCCAGAAGCCATATATACATGAACCAGAAGCCATATATACATGAACCAGCAGCCATATATACATGAACCAGCAGCCATATATACATGAACCAGCAGCCATATATACAGGAACCAGAAGGCATATATACATTAACCAGAAGGCATATATACATGAAGCAAAGACCATATATACATGAACCAGAAGCCATATATACATGAACCAGAAGCCATATATCCATGAATCAGAAGCCATATATACATGAACCAGAAGCCATATATACATGAACCAGAAGCCATATATACATGAACCAGAAGTAATATACACATGAACCAGAAGCCATATATACATGAACCAGAACCCATATATACATGATCCAGAAGCCATATATACATGATCCAGAAGCCATATATGCATGACCCAGAAGCCATATATACATGAATCAGAAGCCATATATACATGAACCAGAAGCCATATATACATGAACCAGAAGCAATATACACATGAACCGGAAGCCATATATACATGAAACAGAAGCCATATATACATGAACCAGAACCCATATATACATGACCCAGAACCCATATATACATAACCCAGAAGCCATATATACATGATCCAGAAGCCATATATACATGATCCAGAAGCAATATATACATGAACAAGAAGCCATATATACATGAACCAGAAGCCATATATACATGAACCAGAAGCCATATATACATGATCCAGAAGGCATATATACATGAAGCAAAAGCCATATATACATGAACCAGAAGCCATATATACATGAACCAGAAGCCATATACACATGAACCAGAAGCCATATATACATGAACCAGAAGCAATATATACATGAACCAGAAGCAATATACACATGAACCAGAAGCCATATATACATGAACCAGAAGCCATATATACATGAACCAGAAGCCATATATCCATGAATCAGAAGCCATATATACATGAACCAGAAGCCATATATACATGAACCAGAAGCCATATATACATGAACCAGAAGCAATATACACATGAACCAGAACCCATATATACATGATCCAGAAGCCATATATACATGACCCAGAAGCCATATATACATGACCCAGAAGCCATATATACATGAATCAGAAGCCATATATACATGAACCAGAAGCCATATATACATGAACCAGAAGCAATATACACATGAACCGGAAGCCATATATACATGAAACAGAAGCCATATATACATGAACCAGAACCCATATATACATGATCCAGAAGCCATATATACATGACCCAGAAGCCATATATACATGAACCAGAAGCCATATATACATGAACCAGAAGCCATATATACATGAACCAGAAGCTATATATACATGAACCAGAAGCCATATATACATCAACCAGAAGCCATATATACATGAACCAGAAGCCATATATACATGAACCAGAAGCCATATATACATGGACCAGAAGCCATATATATGAATAAAAAGCCATATATACATGATCCGGAAGCTATATATACATGAACCAGAAGCCATATATACATGACCCAGAAGCCATATACATGATCCAGAAGCCATATATACATGACCCAGAAGCCATATATACATGAACCAGAAGCCATATATACATGAACCAGAACGCATATATACATGATCCAGAAGCCGTATATACATGATCCAGAAGCCATATATACATGATCCAGAAGCCATATATACATGACCCAGAAGCCATATATACATGAATCAGAAGCCATATATACATGAACCAGAAGCCATATATACATGAACCAGAAGCAATATACACATGAACCGGAAGCCATATATACATGAAACAGAAGCCATATATACATGAACCAGAACCCATATATACATGACCCAGAAGCCATATATACATGACCCAGAAGCCAAATACATGATCCAGAAGCCATATATACATGATCCAGAAGCAATATATACATGAACCAGAAGCCATATATACATGAACCAGAAGCCATATATACATGATCCAGAAGCCATATATACATGAACCAGCAGCCATATATACATGAACCAGAAGCCATACATACAGGAACCAGAAGGCATATATACATGAACCAGAAGGCATATTTACATGAAGCAAAAGCCATATATACATGAACCAGAAGCCATATATACATGAACCAGAAGCCATATATCCATGAACCAGAAGCCATATATACATGAACCAGAAGCCATATATACATGAACCAGAAGCCATATATACATGATCCAGAAGCCATATATACATGACCCAGAAGCCATATATACATGAATCAGAAGCCATATATACATGAATAAGAAGCCATATATACATGAACCAGAAGCCATATATACATGAACCAGAAGCAATATACACATGAACCAGAAGCCATATATACATGAACCAGAAGCCATATATACATGATCCAGAAGCCATATATACATGACCCAGAAGACATATATACATGAATCAGAAGCCATATATACATGAATAAGAAGCCATATATACATGAACCAGAAGCCATATATACATGAACCAGAAGCAATATACACATGAATCAGAAGCCATATATACATGAACCAGAAGCCATATATACATGACCCAGAAGCCATATATACATGAATCAGAAGCCATATATACATGAATAAGAAGCCATATATACATGAACCAGAAGCCATATATACATGAACCAGAAGCAATATACACATGAACCAGAAGCCATATATACATGAACCAGAAGCCATATATACATGATCCAGAAGCCATATATACATGACCCAGAAGACATATATACATGAATCAGAAGCCATATATACATGAATAAGAAGCCATATATACATGAACCAGAAGCCATATATACATGAACCAGAAGCAATATACACATGAATCAGAAGCCATATATACATGAACCAGAAGCCATATATACATGAACCAGAAGCCATATATACATGAACCAGAAGCCATATATACATGATCCAGAAGCCATATATACATGAACCAGCAGCCATATATACATGAACCAGCAGCCATATATACAGGAACCAGAAGGCATATATACATTAACCAGAAGGCATATATACATGAAGCAAAAGCCATATATACATGAACCAGAAGCCATATATACATGAACCAGAAGCCATATATCCATGAATCAGAAGCCATATATACATGAACCAGAAGCCATATATACATGAACCAGAAGCCATATATACATGAACCAGAAGTAATATACACATGAACCAGAAGCCATATATACATGAACCAGAACCCATATATACATGATCCAGAAGCCATATATACATGATCCAGAAGCCATATATGCATGACCCAGAAGCCATATATACATGAATCAGAAGCCATATATACATGAACCAGAAGCCATATATACATGAACCAGAAGCAATATACACATGAACCGGAAGCCATATATACATGAAACAGAAGCCATATATACATGAACCAGAACCCATATATACATGACCCAGAACCCATATATACATTACCCAGAAGCCATATATACATGATCCAGAAGCCATATATACATGATCCAGAAGCAATATATACATGAACCAGAAGCCATATATACATGAACCAGAAGCCATATATACATGAACCAGAAGCCATATATACATGATCCAGAAGGCATATATACATGAAGCAAAAGCCATATATACATGAACCAGAAGCCATATATACATGAACCAGAAGCCATATACACATGAACCAGAAGCCATATATACATGAACCAGAAGCAATATATACATGAACCAGAAGCAATATACACATGAACCAGAAGCCATATACACATGAACCAGAAGCCATATATACATGAACCAGAAGCCATATATCCATGAATCAGAAGCCATATATACATGAACCAGAAGCCATATATACATGAACCAGAAGCCATATATACATGAACCAGAAGCAATATACACATGAACCAGAACCCATATATACATGATCCAGAAGCCATATATACATGACCCAGAAGCCATATATACATGAACCAGAACCCATATATACATGATCCAGAAGCCATATATACATGAACCAGAAGCTATATATACATGAACCAGAAGCCATATATACATCAACCAGAAGCCATATATACATGAACCAGAAGCCATATATACATGAACCAGAAGCCATATATACATGGACCAGAAGCCATATATACATGAATCAAAAGCCATATATACATGATCCGGAAGCTATATATACATGAACCAGAAGCCATATATACATGACCCAGAAGCCATATACATGATCCAGAAACCATATATACATGACCCAGAAGCCATATATCCATGAATCAGAAGCCATATATACATGAACCAGAAGCCATATACACATGAACCGGAAGCCATATATACATGAAACAGAAGCCATATATACATGAACCAGAACCCATATATACATGATCCAGAAGCCATATATACATGACCCAGAAGCCATATATACATGAACCAGAAGCCATATATACATGAACCAGAAGCCATATATACATGAACCAGAAGCTATATATACATGAACCAGAAGCCATATATACATCAACCAGAAGCCATATATACATGAACCAGAAGCCATATATACATGAACCAGAAGCCATATATACATGGACCAGAAGCCATATATACATGAATCAAAAGCCATATATACATGATCCGGAAGCTATATATACATGAACCAGAAGCCATATATACATGACCCAGAAGCCATATACATGATCCAGAAACCATATATACATGACCCAGAAGCCATATATACATGAACCAGAAGCCATATATACATGAACCAGAACCCATATATACATGATCCAGAAGCCGTATATACATGATCCAGAAGCCATATATACATGACCCAGAAGCCATATATACATGAATCAGAAGCCATATATACATGAACCAGAAGCCATATATACATGAACCAGAAGCAATATACACATGAACCAGAAGCAATATACACATGAACCGGAAGCCATATATACATGAAACAGAAGCCATATATACATGAACCAGAACCCATATATACATGACCCAGAAGCCATATATACATGACCCAGAAGCCAAATACATGATCCAGAAGCCATATATACATGATCCAGAAGCAATATATACATGAACCAGAAGCCATATATACATGAACCAGAAGCCATATATACATGATCCAGAAGCCATATATACATGAACCAGCAGCCATATATACATGAACCAGAAGCCATATATACAGGAACCAGAAGGCATATATACATGAACCAGAAGGCATATTTACATGAAGCAAAAGCCATATATACATGAACCAGAAGCCATATATACATGAACCAGAAGCCATATATCCATGAACCAGAAGCCATATATACATGAACCAGAAGCCATATATACATGAACCAGAAGCCATATATACATGATCCAGAAGCCATATATACATGATCCAGAAGCCATATATACATGAATCAGAAGCCATATATACATGAATAAGAAGCCATATATACATGAACCAGAAGCCATATATACATGAACCAGAAGCAATATACACATGAACCAGAAGCCATATATACATGAACCAGAAGCCATATATACATGATCCAGAAGCCATATATACATGACCCAGAAGCCATATATACATGAATCAGAAGCCATATATACATGAATAAGAAGCCATATATACATGAACCAGAAGCCATATATACATGAACCAGAAGCAATATACACATGAATCAGAAGCCATATATACATGAACCAGAACCCATATATACATGACCCAGAAGCCATATATACATGAACCAGAAGCCATATATACATGAACCAGAAGCCATATATACATGAACCAGAAGCAATATACACATGAACCGGAAACCATATATACATGAAACAGAAGCCATATATACATGAACCAGAACCCATATATATATGATCCAGAAGCAATATATACATGAACCAGAAGCCATATATACATGAACCAGAAGCCATATATACATGAACCAGAAGCCATATATACATGATCCAGAAGCCATATATACATGAACCAGCAGCCATATAGACATGAACCAGAAGCCATATATACAGGAACCAGAAGGCATATATACATGAACCAGAAGCCATATATACATGAAGCAAAAGCCATATATACATGAACCAGAAGCCATATATACATGAACCAGAAGCCATATACACATGAACCAGAAGCCATATATACATGAACCAGAAGCAATATATACATGAACCAGAAGCAATATATACATGAACCAGAAGCAATATACACATGAACCAGAAGCCATATATACATGAAACAGAAGCCATATATACATGAACCAGAACCCATATATACATGATCCAGAAGCCATATATACATTACCCAGAAGCCATATATGCATGAACCAGAAGCCATATATGCATGAACCAGAAGCCATATATACATGAACCAGAAGCTATATATACATGACCCAGAAGCCATATATACATGAACCAGAAGCCATATATACATGAACCAGAAGCCATATATACATGAACCAGAAGCTATATATACATGAACCAGAAGCCATATATACATCAACCAGAAGCCATATATACATGAACCAGAAGCCATATATACATGAACCAGAAGCCATATATACAAGGACCAGAAGCCATATATACATGAATCAAAAGCCATATATACATGATCCGGAAGCTATATATACATGAACCAGAAGCCATATATACATGACCCAGAAGCCATATACATGATCCAGAAGCCATATATACATGATCCAGAAGCAATATATACATGAACCAGAAGCCATATATACATGATCCAGAAGCCATATATACATGAACCAGCAGCCATATATACATGAACCAGAAGCCATATATACATGAACCAGAAGCAATATATACATGAACCAGAAGCAATATACACATGAACCGGAAGCCATATATACATGAAACAGAAGCCATATATATATGAACCAGAACCCATATATACATGATCCAGAAGCCATATATACATGACCCAGAAGCCATATATACATGAACCAGAAGCCATATATACATGAACCAGAAGCCATATATACATGAACCAGAAGCTATATATACATGAACCAGAAGCCATATATACATCAACCAGAAGCCATATATACATGAACCAGAAGCCATATATACATGAACCAGAAGCCATATATACATGGACCAGAAGCCATATATACATGAATCAAAAGCCATATATACATGATCCGGAAGCTATATATACATGAACCAGAAGCCATATATACATGACCCAGAAGCCATATACATGATCCAGAAGCCATATATACATGATCCAGAAGCAATATATACATGAACCAGAAGCCATATATACATGATCCAGAAGCCATATATACATGAACCAGAAGCCATATATACATGAACCAGCAGCCATATATACATGAACCAGCAGCCATATATACATGAACCAGCAGCCATATATACAGGAACCAGAAGGCATATATACATTAACCAGAAGGCATATATACATGAAGCAAAGACCATATATACATGAACCAGAAGCCATATATACATGAACCAGAAGCCATATATCCATGAATCAGAAGCCATATATACATGAACCAGAAGCCATATATACATGAACCAGAAGCCATATATACATGAACCAGAAGTAATATACACATGAACCAGAAGCCATATATACATGAACCAGAACCCATATATACATGATCCAGAAGCCATATATACATGATCCAGAAGCCATATATGCATGACCCAGAAGCCATATATACATGAATCAGAAGCCATATATACATGAACCAGAAGCCATATATACATGAACCAGAAGCAATATACACATGAACCGGAAGCCATATATACATGAAACAGAAGCCATATATACATGAGCCAGAACCCATATATACATGACCCAGAACCCATATATACATAACCCAGAAGCCATATATACATGATCCAGAAGCCATATATACATGATCCAGAAGCAATATATACATGAACAAGAAGCCATATATACATGAACCAGAAGCCATATATACATGAACCAGAAGCCATATATACATGATCCAGAAGGCATATATACATGAAGCAAAAGCCATATATACATGAACCAGAAGCCATATATACATGAACCAGAAGCCATATACACATGAACCAGAAGCCATATATACATGAACCAGAAGCAATATATACATGAACCAGAAGCAATATACACATGAACCAGAAGCCATATATACATGAACCAGAAGCCATATATACATGAACCAGAAGCCATATATCCATGAATCAGAAGCCATATATACATGAACCAGAAGCCATATATACATGAACCAGAAGCCATATATACATGAACCAGAAGCAATATACACATGAACCAGAACCCATATATACATGATCCAGAAGCCATATATACATGACCCAGAAGCCATATATACATGACCCAGAAGCCATATATACATGAATCAGAAGCCATATATACATGAACCAGAAGCCATATATACATGAACCAGAAGCAATATACACATGAACCGGAAGCCATATATACATGAAACAGAAGCCATATATACATGAACCAGAACCCATATATACATGATCCAGAAGCCATATATACATGACCCAGAAGCCATATATACATGAACCAGAAGCCATATATACATGAACCAGAAGCCATATATACATGAACCAGAAGCTATATATACATGAACCAGAAGCCATATATACATCAACCAGAAGCCATATATACATGAACCAGAAGCCATATATACATGAACCAGAAGCCATATATACATGGGCCAGAAGCCATATATATATGAATAAAAAGCCATATATACATGATCCGGAAGCTATATATACATGAACCAGAAGCCATATATACATGACCCAGAAGCCATATACATGATCCAGAAGCCATATATACATGACCCAGAAGCCATATATACATGAACCAGAAGCCATATATACATGAACCAGAACCCATATATACATGATCCAGAAGCCGTATATACATGATCCAGAAGCCATATATACATGACCCAGAAGCCATATATACATGAATCAGAAGCCATATATACATGAACCAGAAGCCATATATACATGAACCAGAAGCAATATACACATGAACCGGAAGCCATATATACATGAAACAGAAGCCATATATACATGAACCAGAACCCATATATACATGACCCAGAAGCCATATATACATGACCCAGAAGCCAAATACATGATCCAGAAGCCATATATACATGATCCAGAAGCAATATATACATGAACCAGAAGCCATATATACATGAACCAGAAGCCATATATACATGATCCAGAAGCCATATATACATGAACCAGCAGCCATATATACATGAACCAGAAGCCATACATACAGGAACCAGAAGGCATATATACATGAACCAGAAGGCATATTTACATGAAGCAAAAGCCATATATACATGAACCAGAAGCCATATATACATGAACCAGAAGCCATATATCCATGAACCAGAAGCCATATATACATGAACCAGAAGCCATATATACATGAACCAGAAGCCATATATACATGATCCAGAAGCCATATATACATGACCCAGAAGCCATATATACATGAATCAGAAGCCATATATACATGAATAAGAAGCCATATATACATGAACCAGAAGCCATATATACATGAACCAGAAGCAATATACACATGAACCAGAAGCCATATATACATGAACCAGAAGCCATATATACATGAACCAGAAGCAATATACACATGAACCGGAAGCCATATATACATGAAACAGAAGCCATAGATACATGAACCAGAACCCATATATACATGATCCAGAAGCAATATATACATGAACCAGAAGCCATATATACATGAACCAGAAGCCATATATACATGAACCAGAAGCCATATATACATGAACCAGAAGCCATATATACATGATCCAGAAGCCATATATACATGAACCAGCAGCCATATATACATGAACCAGCAGCCATATATACAGGAACCAGAAGGCATATATACATTAACCAGAAGGCATATATACATGAAGCAAAAGCCATATATACATGAACCAGAAGCCATATATACATGAACCAGAAGCCATATATCCATGAATCAGAAGCCATATATACATGAACCAGAAGCCATATATACATGAACCAGAAGCCATATATACATGAACCAGAAGTAATATACACATGAACCAGAAGCCATATATACATGAACCAGAACCCATATATAGATGATCCAGAAGCCATATATACATGATCCAGAAGCCATATATGCATGACCCAGAAGCCATATATACATGAATCAGAAGCCATATATACATGAACCAGAAGCCATATATACATGAACCAGAAGCAATATACACATGAACCGGAAGCCATATATACATGAAACAGAAGCCATATATACATGAACCAGAACCCATATATACATGACCCAGAACCCATATATACATAACCCAGAAGCCATATATACATGATCCAGAAGCCATATATACATGATCCAGAAGCAATATATACATGAACCAGAAGCCATATATACATGAACCAGAAGCCATATATACATGAACCAGAAGCCATATATACATGATCCAGAAGGCATATATACATGAAGCAAAAGCCATATATACATGAACCAGAAGCCATATATACATGAACCAGAAGCCATATACACATGAACCAGAAGCCATATATACATGAACCAGAAGCAATATATACATGAACCAGAAGCAATATACACATGAACCAGAAGCCATATACACATGAACCAGAAGCCATATATACATGAACCAGAAGCCATATATCCATGAATCAGAAGCCATATATACATGAACCAGAAGCCATATATACATGAACCAGAAGCCATATATACATGAACCAGAAGCAATATACACATGAACCAGAACCCATATATACATGACCCAGAAGCCATATATACATGACCCAGAAGCCATATATACATGAATCAGAAGCCATATATACATGAACCAGAAGCCATATATACATGAACCAGAAGCAATATACACATGAACCGGAAGCCATATATACATGAAACAGAAGCCATATATACATGAACCAGAACCCATATATACATGATCCAGAAGCCATATATACATGACCCAGAAGCCATATATACATGAACCAGAAGCCATATATACATGAACCAGAAGCCATATATACATGAACCAGAAGCTATATATACATGAACCAGAAGCCATATATACATCAACCAGAAGCCATATATACATGAACCAGAAGCCATATATACATGAACCAGAAGCCATATATACATGGACCAGAAGCCATATATACATGAATCAAAAGCCATATATACATGATCCGGAAGCTATATATACATGAACCAGAAGCCATATATACATGACCCAGAAGCCATATACATGATCCAGAAGCCATATATACATGACCCAGAAGCCATATATACATGAACCAGAAGCCATATATACATGAACCAGAACCCATATATACATGATCCAGAAGCCGTATATACATGATCCAGAAGCCATATATACATGACCCAGAAGCCATATATACATGAATCAGAAGCCATATATACATGAACCAGAAGCCATATATACATGAACCAGAAGCAATATACACATGAACCGGAAGCCATATATACATGAAACAGAAGCCATATATACATGAACCAGAACCCATATATACATGACCCAGAAGCCATATATACATGACCCAGAAGCCAAATACATGATCCAGAAGCCATATATACATGATCCAGAAGCAATATATACATGAACCAGAAGCCATATATACATGAACCAGAAGCCATATATACATGATCCAGAAGCCATATATACATGAACCAGCAGCCATATATACATGAACCAGAAGCCATATATACAGGAACCAGAAGGCATATATACATGAACCAGAAGGCATATTTACATGAAGCAAAAGCCATATATACATGAACCAGAAGCCATATATACATGAACCAGAAGCCATATATCCATGAACCAGAAGCCATATATACATGAACCAGAAGCCATATATACATGAACCAGAAGCCATATATACATGATCCAGAAGCCATATAAACATGATCCAGAAGCCATATATACATGAATCAGAAGCCATATATACATGAATAAGAAGCCATATATACATGAACCAGAAGCCATATATACATGAACCAGAAGCAATATACACATGAACCAGAAGCCATATATACATGAACCAGAAGCCATATATACATGATCCAGAAGCCATATATACATGACCCAGAAGCCATATATACATGAATCAGAAGCCATATATACATGAATAAGAAGCCATATATACATGAACCAGAAGCCATATATACATGAACCAGAAGCAATATACACATGAATCAGAAGCCATATATACATGAACCAGAACCCATATATACATGACCCAGAAGCCATATATACATGAACCAGAAGCCATATATACATGAACCAGAAGCCATATATACATGAACCAGAAGCAATATACACATGAACCGGAAACCATATATACATGAAACAGAAGCCATATATACATGAACCAGAAGCCATATATACATGATCCAGAAGCCATATATACATGAACCAGCAGCCATATAGACATGAACCAGAAGCCATATATACAGGAACCAGAAGGCATATATACATGAATCAGAAGCCATATATACATGAAGCAAAAGCCATATATACATGAACCAGAAGCCATATATACATGAACCAGAAGCCATATACACATGAACCAGAAGCCATATATACATGAACCAGAAGCAATATATACATGAACCAGAAGCAATATATACATGAACCAGAAGCAATATACACATGAACCAGAAGCCATATATACATGACCCAGAAGCCATATATACATGAACCAGAAGCCATATATACATGAACCAGAAGCCATATATACATGAACCAGAAGCAATATACACATGAACCAGAAGCCATATATACATGAACCAGAACCCATATATACATGATCCAGAAGCCATATATACATGACCCAGAAGCCATATATACATGAATCAGAAGCCATATATACATGAATAAGAAGCCATATATACATGAACCAGAAGCCATATATACATGAACCAGAAGCAATATACACATGAACCAGAAGCCATATATACATGAAACAGAAGCCATATATACATGAACCAGAACCCATATATACATGAACCAGAAGCCATATATACATGACCCAGAAGCCATATATACATGAACCAGAAGCCATATATACATGAACCAGAAGCCATATATACATGGACCAGAAGCCATATATACATGAATCAAAAGCCATATATACATGATCCGGAAGCTATATATACATGAACCAGAAGCCATATATACATGACCCAGAAGCCATATACATGATCCAGAAGCCATATATACATGATCCAGAAGCAATATATACATGAACCAGAAGCCATATATACATGAACCAGAAGCCATATATACATGATCCAGAAGCCATATATACAGGAACCAGAAGGCATATATACATGAAGCAAAAGCCATATATACATGAACCAGAAGCCATATATACATGAACCAGAAGCCATATACACATGAACCAGAAGCCATATATACATGAACCAGAAGCCATATATACATGAACCAGAAGCAATATATACATGAACCAGAAGCAATATATACATGAATCAGAAGCAATATACACATGAATCAGAAGCCATATATACATGAAACAGAAGCCATATATACATGAACCAGAACCCATATATACATGATCCAGAAGCCATATATATTACCCAGAAGCCATATATGCATGAACCAGAAGCCATATATGCATGAACCAGAAGCCATATATACATGAACCAGAAGCTATATATACATGACCCAGAAGCCATATATACATGACCCAGAAGCCATATATACATGAACCAGAAGCCATATATACATGAAACAGAAGCCATATATACATGAACCAGAACCCATATATACATGATCCAGAAGCCATATATACATGACCCAGAAGCCATATATACATGAACCAGAAGCCATATATACATGAACCAGAAGCCATATATACATGAACCAGAAGCCATATATACATGGACCAGAAGCCATATATACATGAATCAAAAGCCATATATACATGATCCGGAAGCTATATATACATGAACCAGAAGCTATATATACATGAACCAGAAGCCATATATACATGACCCAGAAGCCATATACATGATCCAGAAGCCATATATACATGAACCAGAAGCCATATAAAAATGAACAAGAAGCCATATATACATGAACCAGAAGCCATATATACATGATCCAGAAGCCATATATACATGAACCAGCAGCCATATATACATGAACCAGAAGCCATATATACATGAACCAGAAGCCATATATACATCAACCAGAAGCCATATATACATGAACCAGAAGCCATATATACATGAACCAGAAGCCATATATACATGGACCAGAAGCCATATATACATGAATCAAAAGCCATATATACATGATCCGGAAGCTATATATACATGAACCAGAAGCCATATATACATGAACCAGAAGCCATATATACATGAACCAGAAGCCATATATACATGATCCAGAAGCCATATATACATGAACCAGAAGCCATATATACATGAACCAGAAGCCATATATACATGAACCAGAAGCCATATATACATGATCCAGAAGCCATATATACATGATCCAGAAGCCATATATACATGAACCAGCAGCCATATATACATGAACCAGAAGCCATATATACATGAACCAGAAGCCATATATACATGAACCAGAAGCCATATATACATGATCCAGAAGCCATATATACATGATCCAGAAGCCATATATACATGAACCAGCAGCCATATATACATGAACCAGAAGCCATATATACAGGAACCAGAAGCCATATATACATGAACCAGAAGCCATATATACATGAACCAGAAGCCATATATACATGAACCAGAAGCCATATATACATCAACCAGAAGCCATATATACATGAATCAGAAGCCATATATACATGAACCAGAAGCCATATATACATGAACCAGAAGCAATATACACATGAACCAGAAGCCATATATACATGAAACAGAAGCCATATATACATGAACCAGAAGCCATATATACATGATCCAGAAGCCATATATGCATGACCCAGAAGCCATATATACATGAACCAGAAGCCATATATACATGAACCAGAAGCCATATATACATGAACCAGAAGCCATATATACATGGACCAGAAGCCATATATACATGAATCAAAAGCCATATATACATGATCCGGAAGCTATATATACATGAATCAGAAGCCATATATACATGAAGCAAAAGCCATATATACATGAACCAGAAGCCATATATACATGAACCAGAAGCCATATACACATGAACCAGAAGCCATATATACATGAACCAGAAGCAATATATACATGAACCAGAAGCAATATATACATGAACCAGAAGCAATATACACATGAACCAGAAGCCATATATACATGACCCAGAAGCCATATATACATGAACCAGAAGCCATATATACATGAACCAGAAGCCATATATACATGAACCAGAAGCAATATACACATGAACCAGAAGCCATATATACATGAACCAGAACCCATATATACATGATCCAGAAGCCATATATACATGACCCAGAAGCCATATATACATGAATCAGAAGCCATATATACATGAATAAGAAGCCATATATACATGAACCAGAAGCCATATATACATGAACCAGAAGCAATATACACATGAACCAGAAGCCATATATACATGAAACAGAAGCCATATATACATGAACCAGAACCCATATATACATGAACCAGAAGCCATATATACATGACCCAGAAGCCATATATACATGAACCAGAAGCCATATATACATGAACCAGAAGCCATATATACATGGACCAGAAGCCATATATACATGAATCAAAAGCCATATATACATGATCCGGAAGCTATATATACATGAACCAGAAGCCATATATACATGACCCAGAAGCCATATACATGATCCAGCAGCCATATATACATGATCCAGAAGCAATATATACATGAACCAGAAGCCATATATACATGAACCAGAAGCCATATATACATGATCCAGAAGCCATATATACAGGAACCAGAAGGCATATATACATGAACCAGAAGGCATATATACATGAAGCAAAAGCCATATATACATGAACCAGAAGCCATATATACATGAACCAGAAGCCATATACACATGAACCAGAAGCCATATATACATGAACCAGAAGCCATATATACATGAACCAGAAGCAATATATACATGAACCAGAAGCAATATATACATGAACCAGAAGCAATATACACATGAATCAGAAGCCATATATACATGAAACAGAAGCCATATATACATGAACCAGAACCCATATATACATGATCCAGAAGCCATATATATATTACCCAGAAGCCATATATGCATGAACCAGAAGCCATATATGCATGAACCAGAAGCCATATATACATGAACCAGAAGCTATATATACATGACCCAGAAGCCATATATACATGACCCAGAAGCCATATATACATGAACCAGAAGCCATATATACATGAAACAGAAGCCATATATACATGAACCAGAACCCATATATACATGATCCAGAAGCCATATATACATGACCCAGAAGCCATATATACATGAACCAGAAGCCATATATACATGAACCAGAAGCCATATATACATGAACCAGAAGCCATATATACATGGACCAGAAGCCATATATACATGAATCAAAAGCCATATATACATGATCCGGAAGCTATATATACATGAACCAGAAGCTATATATACATGAACCAGAAGCCATATATACATGACCCAGAAGCCATATACATGATCCAGAAGCCATATATACATGAACCAGAAGCCATATAAAAATGAACAAGAAGCCATATATACATGAACCAGAAGCCATATATACATGATCCAGAAGCCATATATACATGAACCAGCAGCCATATATACATGAACCAGAAGCCATATATACATGAACCAGAAGCCATATATACATCAACCAGAAGCCATATATACATGAACCAGAAGCCATATATACATGAACCAGAAGCCATATATACATGGACCAGAAGCCATATATACATGAATCAAAAGCCATATATACATGATCCGGAAGCTATATATACATGAACCAGAAGCCATATATACATGAACCAGAAGCCATATATACATGAACCAGAAGCCATATATACATGATCCAGAAGCCATATATACATGAACCAGAAGCCATATATACATGAACCAGAAGCCATATATACATGAACCAGAAGCCATATATACATGATCCAGAAGCCATATATACATGTTCCAGAAGCCATATATACATGAACCAGCGGCCATATATACATGAACCAGAAGCCATATATACATGAACCAGAAGCAATATATACATGAACCAGAAGCAATATACACATGAACCAGAAGCCATATATACATGACCCAGAAGCCATATATACATGAACCAGAAGCCATATATACATGAACCAGAAGCCATATATACATGAACCAGAAGCAATATACACATGAACCAGAAGCCATATATACATGAACCAGAACCCATATATACATGATCCAGAAGCCATATATACATGACCCAGAAGCCATATATACATGAATCAGAAGCCATATATACATGAATAAGAAGCCATATATACATGAACCAGAAGCCATATATACATGAACCAGAAGCAATATACACATGAACCAGAAGCCATATATACATGAAACAGAAGCCATATATACATGAACCAGAACCCATATATACATGAACCAGAAGCCATATATACATGACCCAGAAGCCATATATACATGAACCAGAAGCCATATATACATGAACCAGAAGCCATATATACATGGACCAGAAGCCATATATACATGAATCAAAAGCCATATATACATGATCCGGAAGCTATATATACATGAACCAGAAGCCATATATACATGAACCAGAAGCAATATACACATGAACCAGAAGCCATATATACATGAACCAGAACCCATATATACATGATCCAGAAGCCATATATACATGACCCAGAAGCCATATATACATGAATCAGAAGCCATATATACATGAATAAGAAGCCATATATACATGAACCAGAAGCCATATATACATGAACCAGAAGCAATATACACATGAACCAGAAGCCATATATACATGAAACAGAAGCCATATATACATGAACCAGAACCCATATATACATGAACCAGAAGCCATATATACATGACCCAGAAGCCATATATACATGAACCAGAAGCCATATATACATGAACCAGAAGCCATATATACATGATCCAGAAGCCATATATACATGATCCAGAAGCAATATATACATGAACCAGAAGCCATATATACATGAACCAGAAGCCATATATACATGATCCAGAAGCCATATATACAGGAACCAGAAGGCATATATACATGAACCAGAAGGCATATATACATGAAGCAAAAGCCATATATACATGAACCAGAAGCCATATATACATGAACCAGAAGCCATATACACATGAACCAGAAGCCATATATACATGAACCAGAAGCCATATATACATGAACCAGAAGCAATATATACATGAACCAGAAGCAATATATACATGAACCAGAAGCAATATACACATGAATCAGAAGCCATATATACATGAAACAGAAGCCATATATACATGAACCAGAACCCATATATACATGATCCAGAAGCCATATATATATTACCCAGAAGCCATATATGCATGAACCAGAAGCCATATATGCATGAACCAGAAGCCATATATACATGAACCAGAAGCTATATATACATGACCCAGAAGCCATATATACATGACCCAGAAGCCATATATACATGAACCAGAAGCCATATATACATGAAACAGAAGCCATATATACATGAACCAGAACCCATATATACATGATCCAGAAGCCATATATACATGACCCAGAAGCCATATATACATGAACCAGAAGCCATATATACATGAACCAGAAGCCATATATACATGAACCAGAAGCCATATATACATGGACCAGAAGCCATATATACATGAATCAAAAGCCATATATACATGATCCGGAAGCTATATATACATGAACCAGAAGCTATATATACATGAACCAGAAGCCATATATACATGACCCAGAAGCCATATACATGATCCAGAAGCCATATATACATGAACCAGAAGCCATATAAAAATGAACAAGAAGCCATATATACATGAACCAGAAGCCATATATACATGATCCAGAAGCCATATATACATGAACCAGCAGCCATATATACATGAACCAGAAGCCATATATACATGAACCAGAAGCCATATATACATCAACCAGAAGCCATATATACATGAACCAGAAGCCATATATACATGAACCAGAAGCCATATATACATGGACCAGAAGCCATATATACATGAATCAAAAGCCATATATACATGATCCGGAAGCTATATATACATGAACCAGAAGCCATATATACATGAACCAGAAGCCATATATACATGAATCAGAAGCCATATATACATGAACAAGAAGCAATATATACATGAACCAGAAGCCATATATACATGAACCAGAAGCAATATACACATGAACCAGAAGCCATATATACATGAAACAGAAGCCATATATACATGAACCAGAACCCATATATACATGATCCAGAAGCCATATATACATGACCCAGAAGCCATATATACATGAACCAGAAGCCATATATACATGAACCAGAAGCCATATATACATGAACCAGAAGCAATATACACATGAACCAGAAGCCATATATACATGACCCAGAAGCCATATATACATGAACCAGAAGCCATATATACATGAACCAGAAGCCATATATACATGAACCAGAAGCAATATACACATGAACCAGAAGCCATATATACATGAACCAGAACCCATATATACATGATCCAGAAGCCATATATACATGACCCAGAAGCCATATATACATGAATCAGAAGCCATATATACATGAATAAGAAGCCATATATACATGAACCAGAAGCCATATATACATGAACCAGAAGCAATATACACATGAACCAGAAGCCATATATACATGAAACAGAAGCCATATATACATGAACCAGAACCCATATATACATGAACCAGAAGCCATATATACATGACCCAGAAGCCATATATACATGAACCAGAAGCCATATATACATGAACCAGAAGCCATATATACATGGACCAGAAGCCATATATACATGAATCAAAAGCCATATATACATGATCCGGAAGCTATATATACATGAACCAGAAGCCATATATACATGAACCAGAAGCAATATACACATGAACCAGAAGCCATATATACATGAACCAGAACCCATATATACATGATCCAGAAGCCATATATACATGACCCAGAAGCCATATATACATGAATCAGAAGCCATATATACATGAATAAGAAGCCATATATACATGAACCAGAAGCCATATATACATGAACCAGAAGCAATATACACATGAACCAGAAGCCATATATACATGAAACAGAAGCCATATATACATGAACCAGAACCCATATATACATGAACCAGAAGCCATATATACATGACCCAGAAGCCATATATACATGAACCAGAAGCCATATATACATGAACCAGAAGCCATATATACATGATCCAGAAGCCATATATACATGATCCAGAAGCAATATATACATGAACCAGAAGCCATATATACATGAACCAGAAGCCATATATACATGATCCAGAAGCCATATATACAGGAACCAGAAGGCATATATACATGAACCAGAAGGCATATATACATGAAGCAAAAGCCATATATACATGAACCAGAAGCCATATATACATGAACCAGAAGCCATATACACATGAACCAGAAGCCATATATACATGAACCAGAAGCCATATATACATGAACCAGAAGCAATATATACATGAACCAGAAGCAATATATACATGAACCAGAAGCAATATACACATGAATCAGAAGCCATATATACATGAAACAGAAGCCATATATACATGAACCAGAACCCATATATACATGATCCAGAAGCCATATATATATTACCCAGAAGCCATATATGCATGAACCAGAAGCCATATATGCATGAACCAGAAGCCATATATACATGAACCAGAAGCTATATATACATGACCCAGAAGCCATATATACATGACCCAGAAGCCATATATACATGAACCAGAAGCCATATATACATGAAACAGAAGCCATATATACATGAACCAGAACCCATATATACATGATCCAGAAGCCATATATACATGACCCAGAAGCCATATATACATGAACCAGAAGCCATATATACATGAACCAGAAGCCATATATACATGAACCAGAAGCCATATATACATGGACCAGAAGCCATATATACATGAATCAAAAGCCATATATACATGATCCGGAAGCTATATATACATGAACCAGAAGCTATATATACATGAACCAGAAGCCATATATACATGACCCAGAAGCCATATACATGATCCAGAAGCCATATATACATGAACCAGAAGCCATATAAAAATGAACAAGAAGCCATATATACATGAACCAGAAGCCATATATACATGATCCAGAAGCCATATATACATGAACCAGCAGCCATATATACATGAACCAGAAGCCATATATACATGAACCAGAAGCCATATATACATCAACCAGAAGCCATATATACATGAACCAGAAGCCATATATACATGAACCAGAAGCCATATATACATGGACCAGAATCCATATATACATGAATCAAAAGCCATATATACATGATCCGGAAGCTATATATACATGAACCAGAAGCCATATATACATGAACCAGAAGCCATATATACATGAACCAGAAGCCATATATACATGATCCAGAAGCCATATATACATGAACCAGAAGCCATATATACATGAACCAGAAGCCATATATACATGAACCAGAAGCCATATATACATGATCCAGAAGCCATATATACATGATCCAGAAGCCATATATACATGAACCAGCAGCCATATATACATGAACCAGAAGCCATATATACATGAACCAGAAGCCATATATACATGAACCAGAAGCCATATATACA